>NC_092150.1:47859034-48200534 GCF_045791955.1 Oncorhynchus clarkii lewisi | reverse complement strand
CGAGGCCCCCTCGAAGTCATGAGGAAGCAGAGGAACCTCCCGTACCTCAGAGTCCTGGAGCGGACCAGCCACCACCGGCCTGAGGAGAGACACATGGAACGAGGGGTTAATAAGGTAATCGGGGGAAGCTGTAACCTGTAACATACCTCGTCCACTCTCCTCAGGACTATGAATCGCCCCACAAACCGTGGGCCCAGCTTCCGGCAGGGCAGGCGGAGGGGCAGGTTTAGGGTCTTCCCAGGTCTCCTCCACGCGTCTGAACCACTCGTCCACCGCAGGAGCCTTGGTCTGACTCCGGTGCCACGGTGCCAGAACCGGCTGGTACCCCAATACACACTGAAAGGGGGAAAGGTTAGTGGTGGAGTGGCGGAGCATGTTCTGCGCCATCTCTGCCCAGGGCACGAACGCCGCCCACTCCCCCGGCCGGTCCTTGCAATAGGACCGCAGAAACCTGCTCACATCCTGGTTCACTCTCTCCACCTGCCCATTACTCTCGGGGTGGAAACCCGAGGTAAGGCTGATCGAGAACCCCAAATGTTCCATGAATGCCCTCCAGACTCTCGAAGTGATCTGGGGACCCCGATCAGACACTATATCCTCAGGCACCCCGTAGTGCCGGAAGACGTGTGTAAACAGGGCCTCCGCAGATTGTAGGGCCGTAGGGAGACTGGGCAGAGGGAGGAGATGACAGGACTTAGAGAAACGATCCACAACGACCAAGATCGTGGTGTTCCTCTGTGAGAAAGGAAGATCCGTTAGAAAATCAACTGACAGGTGTGACTAAGGCCGTTGTGGAATGGGTAAGGGATGTAGCTTACCTCTGGGCAGGTGTCTAGGAGCCTTACACTGGGCACACACCGAGTAGGAGGAAACATAAACCCTCACGTCCCGAGCCAACGTGGGCCACCAATACATCCCAGATAGACAGCCCACCGTCCGACCGATCCCTGGATGACCAGAGGAGGGTGACATGAGGGCCCAATAGATCAACTGGTCACGGACAGCAGATGGAAAGTACTGAAGTCTGACGGGACACTGGGAGGAGCGGGCTCAGTATGCAACGCCCGCTCAATGTCTGCGTCAACTCCCACACGACCGGTGCTACCAGGCAGGAGGCTGGGAGAATGGGAGTCTGATCCATGGGCCGCTCCTCTGTGTCATACAGCCGGGACAGTGCGTCTGCCTTAACATTCTGTGAACCTGGTCTGTAGGACAGGGTAAACACAAAACGTGTGAAGAACATGGCCCACCTTGCCTGACGAGGATTCAGTCTCCTAGCTGCCCGGATGTACTCCAGGGTGCTGTGGTCAGTCCGGGTGTTTAGCCCCCTCAAGCCAATGCCCCAACACCTTCAAAGCCTTAACCACAACCAACAGCTCCCGGTCCCCCACATCATAGTCCGCTCTGCCGGGCTGAGCTTCTTCGAGAAGAAAGCACAGGGGAGGAGCTTCAGTGGCATGCCCAAGCGCAGAGAGAGGACTGCTCCGATCCCAGCTTCTGACGCGTCCACCTCCACTATGAATGCCAAAGAGGGATCAGGATTGGCCAGCATGGGAGCCGAGGTAAACAGAGCTCTCATCTGCCCAAAAGCCCTGTCCGTCTCAACCGACCGCTGCAGACGTACAGGACCCCCCTTCAGCAGCGAGGTAATGGGAGCAGCCACCTGGCCAAAACCCCGGATAAATCTCTGTTATTAATTGGCAAACCCTAAAAATCACTGCACCTCCTTTACCGTGGTGGGAGTCGGCCAATTACGCATGGCTGCTATGCGGTCACTCTCCATCTCCACCCCTGATGTGGAAATGCGATACCTTAGGAAGGAGATGGACTGTTGAAAGAACGGGCATTTCTCAGCCTTGACGTACAGGTCATGCTCCAACAGTCGTCCAAGTACCTTGCGCACTAGGGACACATGCTCGGCGCGTGTAGCGGAGTAAATCAGAATGTCATCGATATACACCACTGCCCGTGCAGGTCCCTGAAAATCTCGTCTACGAAGGATTGGAAGACTGATGGAGCATTCATCAACCCGTACGGCATGACAAGGTACTCATAATGCCCTGAGGTGGTACTAAACGCCGTCTTCCACTCGTCTCCCTCTCAGATAAGCACCAGATTGTACGCACTCCTGAGATCCAGTTTAGTGAAGAAGCGCGCCCCGTGCATTGACTCAATCGTCATGATTTGATTGAGACCTCTATAATCAATGCAGACCTCCATCATACACAAAAAATAGGGTGAAGTGGAGGACCGAATGTACCCCTGACGCAGGGATTCGGAGACATATGTCTCCATAGCCACCATCTCCGCTTGCGACAGGGGATACACATGACTCCTGGGAAGTACAGCGTCTACCAGGAGATTTATCGCACAATCCCCCCGTCGATGAGGGGGTAATTGAGTCGCCTTCTTCTTACAGAAGGTGAGAGCCAAATTGGGGGAATGCGCACGGTGGAGACCTGGTCTGGACTTTCCACCGTGGTAGCACCAATGGAAACCCCGAGCACTCTCGCGACCACCCCGTGAGAACCCTCTGTTCCCAGGAAATGGTTGGGTTATGACGAGCCAACCAGGGAAGCCCTAGTACCACAGGAAACGCAGGAGAGTCAATGAGAAAGAGACTGATTCTCTCATCGTGACCCCCCTGCGTCTCCATGGCCAGGGGGATGGTGGCCTCCCTGATTAGCCCACACCCTATTGGTCGACTATCCAGAGCGTGAACCAGAAAAGGTCTATCCACAGGAATAATGGGAATCCCTAAACTAAGTGCTAACGCTCTGTCATTAAAATTCCCAGCTGCGCCTGAATCGACGAGCCCCTTATGCTGGGAATGCGGGGAGAACTCAGAGAAACAAACAGGTACAAACAGGTGGACAACAGAGGTCTCTGGATGAGGGTGGTGCATACTCACCTGGGGTGACGTCAGAGTGCCCTGCCTGCTGCCTCGACTCCCAGAGGGACCAACCCGGCACCGACCAGTAGTGTGGCCACAGATGGTGCACGTGAAGGCCCCTCCTCCAGCCTCTCTACACGCAGCCCCTCCCAACTCCATGGACACCGGAGCGGGAGTGCTGGGAGATGGAACCGACAGAGCCCCCTCAGGACGTCCACAGATGACCAGCAGGTTATCCAACCGGATGGACATATCCACCAGTTGGTCAAAGGTGGTGGTGGCATCCTTGAAGGTCAACTCCCGTCGGACGTCCTCACATAAGCTGCATCGATAGTGATCGATGAGGGCCCTCTCGTTCCATCCTGCTCTGGCGGCCAAGGTCCAGAACTCCAGCGCTAAATCCTGTGCGCTCCTCGTCCCCTGCCTCAAATGGAAGAGTATTTCACCCGCCGCTCTACCTTCGGGCGGATGGTCAAAGACGGGTAAACAGGTAAACTCCTCGAAGTGGTCCAATGCCACGTCTTCCTCTCCCCACACGGCTTTTGCCCACTCCAGAGCTCTCCCCGAGAGGCAATAGACGAGGGCGGATACTCTCTCCCTACCTGAGGGAGCTCGGTGAACAGTGGCCAGGTATAGGTCCAGTTGTAAAATTAACCCTTGGCACTGTGCTGCCGTCCCATCATACTCCCTGGGAAGGGAGAGACGTATTCCACTGGAGCTGGATCCGGACGGGACGGGTAGAGATAACCCCGGTTGAGCTGGTCGAGGCGCTGGAGAGACGACCTGTCTCTCCCAGTGGTCCATGGTCTGGACAACGAGACACATCATGGCACCGAGATGATATAGCATAGCTGCGTGTTCCTGGACGAGTTCCTCGACTCCGGGGTACCTGCTCCTGCTGACTCCATGGTAGGTGTAGGATTATTTTAGGATTTTGTATTGGAGGTGAAGTCAGGTGCAGGAGAGCAGAGTGTAGTGAACAGGTGCGCTTTTCATTCCAGTCAAAATGACAGCACAAAGTAACATAAAATATGTCCAAAGCACAGAACATAGACAAAAAGTAATGCTCGTAACAATATCCACAATATCATATATACGTAACACAAACAATCCTACACAAAGACATGATGGGGAACAGAGGACTAAATACATATGAATTGATTGGGGAATGAAAACCAGGTGTGCAGAGAACAAGAGAAAACAAATGGATACATGAAAAATGGAGTGGCGATGGCTAGAATGCCGGTGACGTCGACCGCTGAACGCCGCCCAAACAAGGAGTGGAGCCAACTTCGTCCGAAGTCGTGACACTACCTGTTTTTTTTTTGTTATGAATAAGAGTGTCGTCATATATTCCTGCACAGGGTATGTTCTGGTACTAGGCTACTTTTGTCTTCTTGCAATGCAACACCTTAACCACTAGAAATTGTGCGTACGCATGGTCTAAAATTTGCGGGAGGATAAGCACATTCTCACGTAGAGTTCAGTTTTTATAAATTCCAACTTTGCATGAAAACTGGCGCACTCCGAATTGTTGTTGAAGGAGGTGGGCCTACAACCAAACATTCTGAATAAATCATATAAATAAATAAAGTTAGTGTGGGGAGCAATAAACTTGTGTGAGAAACAATACTTGTGCATTTCATATCTAGCATATAGTCATCATTATTGTAATTTTGGAATGGTTTTAGAATGATTTACTAAACTGTTCTCTTTTCCAGGATATCTATGCACTTGACGGTTTACACTTTAAATTAGCATCCCCAGAGGTGGGTAGATATACAGAAAGACGGATGGACTACCCTGGTGTAAATACAGTACAAAACAAGTTGGTCCGATTACAAAGATTGGGTCATATTGTTTTATTAACCCATTTACTCTGTTTGTATAAAAAGAAAGTTTACTTTACTTTTGAACAGTTGTTTTTGTTGAAAATGCACATTAATCATAATTTCTGTCAATGTGTCCGATTTAACTAGCCAACAAATGTTTAGGTATTAAGAAGCTAATAAGTTATAACAAAGTTATTATTATCATAGTTAACTGACATGATAACACATGATATGATATTGATTATGGTTGCTCTCTTTTCTGATACCAGAGGTATCAACAAATACATGTTGTAAATCATGGCTGTCGTTGATGTTGGTGAGAGATTGTGTGTGTATAGCCTCCAGCAGAACTAGTTTCACTCCCACACCCAAATATTGAAGATATCATCAATGATGATACTGTAGGTGTACTGTAGGTTCATGTTGGATCTTTTAGACGAAGCACAACTTTGTCTGAAAACAACATTAGTCTTTCTTTCAAACGCTCCAGACTTATCCTGATGTATTTTGGCTGTGCACTTGTACCAATATTTTTAGAGGTGCTATCTTTAATAGGTACTATTAGGGGAAAATCTGATAATTTTCCCAAAATGAAGATTCCCGGAATCAGGAGGGAATAAACCAGGATTTATGTAAAATTTTGCAACGCTAGGTACTATTCAATCATCATATTGTCACGACTTCTGCCGAAGTCGTTGCCTTTCCTTCTTCGGTCGACGAGCACCGCCCGGGTGGAATTTCAGGAGTGGAAATGGAGAGCGACCGCATTACAGCCGTGCGTAATTGGCCGACTCCAACCACGGTAAAGGAGGTGCAGCGTTTTTTAGTGTTTTCCAATTACTACCGGAGGTTTATCTTGGGTTTTGGTCAGATTGCTGCTCCCATTACCTCACTGCTAATGGGGGGCCCGGTGCACTTGCAGTGGTCGGCTGAGGCGAACAGGGCTTTTGGACAGCCCGGCGGAGCGAAACTATGATGTGGGGGACCGGGAGCTGTTAGCTGTCGTAAAAGCCTTGAAGGCGTGGAGGCATTGGCTTGAGGGGGCTAAACACCCGCTGTCTTGATGGGAGGTACTGGTGGCCCACTTTAGCTAAGGACGTGAGGATTTATGTTTCCTCCTGTTCGGTGTGTGCCCAGTGCAAGGCTCCTAGACAACTGCCCAGAGGTAAGCTACAACCTTTACCCGTTCCTCTACGGCCGTGGTCGCACCTGTCGGTGGATTTTTTGACTGATCTTCCACCTTCACAGGGTTACACCACGATCGGTTTTCGAAGTCCTGTTGTGTCCTCCCTTTGCCCGGTCTCCCTACGGCCTTACAAACTGCAGAGGCCCTGTTTACACACGTTTTCCGGCACTATGGGGTGCCTGAGGATATAGTGTCTGATCGGGGTCCCCAGTTCACATCAAGGGTCTGGAAGGCGTTCATGGAACGTCTGGGGATCTCGGTTAGTCTTACCTCAGGTTTTCACCCCGAGAGTAATGGGCAGGTGGAGAGATTTAACCAGGATGTGGGTAGGTTTCTGCGGTCCTATTGCCAGGACCGGCCGGGGGAGTGGGCGAAGTTCGTGCCCTGGGCCATCTCAGATGGCCCAGAACACGCTACGTCACTTCTCCACTAACCTTACTCATTTTCAATGTGTATTAGGGTATCAGCCGGTTCTGGCTCCTTGGCATCAGAGTCAGACCGAGGCTCCTGCAGTGGACAATTGGTTTCGGCGTGCTGAGGAAACCTGGGAGGCAGCCCACGTCCACCTTCAGCGGCCCCTTTGTTCGCACCAGGAGACAGGGTCTGGCTCTCGAACCGAAACCTGCCCCTCCGCCTGCTCTGCCGGAAGATGGGTCCGCGGTTTGTTGGGCTGTTCTCCTGAAGAGAGGTATCGAGGTATTTTATAGGTTACAGGTTAACTGCCCACTAATTACCATATTAACCCCTTGTTCCATGTGTCTCTCCTCAGGCCAGTGGTGGCTGGCCCGCTCCAGGAGGCTGAAGTGCGTGATGTTCCTCCGCCTCCTCTAGACATCAAGGTGGTCCCGGCGTACTCTGTTCGATCCATTTTGAATTTGAGACGTCGGGCGAGGGACCTTCAGTACCTCGTGGACTGGGAGGGGTACGGGCCGGAAGAGAGATGATGGGTTCCGGTGGAGGATGTGTTAGATCCTTCCATGTTAAAAGAATTCCACCGTCTCCATCCGGATCGCCCTGCACCTCGCCCTCCGGGTCGTCCCCGAGGCCGGTGTCGACGCGCGGCTGGAGCCGTGAGTCAGAAGGGGGTACTGTCACGACTTCTGCCGAAGTCGTTGCCTCTCCTTGTTCGGGCGGTGCTCGGCGGTCGACGTCACCGGTCTTCTAGCCATCATCGATCCATCTTTCATTTTCCATTGGTTTTGTCTTGTCTTCCCACACACCTGTTTTCAATCCCATCCATTACCTGTTGTGTATTTAACCATCTGTTTCCCCTCATGTCTTTGTCAGAGATTGTTTATTGTCAGTGTAGTGTTATTTGTTTAGATCTTGAAGCATGTGGGAACAACAGACTGGGATAGGGATTGATTGAATATGTCCGTAAACACACCAGCCAGCTGGTCTGCGCATGCTCTGAGGGCGCGGCTGGGGATGCCGTCTGGGCCTGCAGCCTTGCGAGGGTTGACACGTTTAAATGTTTTCCTCACGTCGGCTGCAGTGAAGGAGAGTCCGCATGTTTTAGTTGCGGGCCGTGTCAGTGGCACTGTATTGTCCTCAAAGCGGGCAAAAAAGTTAATTAGTCTGCCTGGGAGCAAGACATCCTGGTCCGTGAAGGGGCTGGTTTTCTTTTTGTAATCTGTGATTGACTGTAGACCCTGCCACATACCTCTTGTGTCTGAGCCGTTGAATTGAGATTCTACTTTGTCTCTATACTGACGCTTAGCTTGTTTGATTGCCTTGCGGAGGGAATAGTTACACTGTTTGTATTCGGTCATGTTTCCGGTCACCTTGCCCTGATTAAAAGCAGTGGTTCGGGCTTTCAGTTTCACGCGAATGCTGCCATCAATCCACGGTTTCTGGTTTGGGAATGTTTTTATCATTGCTATGGGAACGACATCTTCAACGCACGTTCTAATGAACTCACACACCGAATCAGCGTATTCGTCAATGTTGTTGTCTGACGCAATACGAAACATATCCCAGTCCACATGATGGAAGCAGTCTTGGAGTGTGGAGTCAGATTGGTCGGACCAGAGTTGAACAGACCTCAGCGCGGGAGCTTCTTGTTTTAGTTTCTGTCTGTAGGCAGGGATCAACAAAATTGAGTCGTGGTCAGCTTTTCCGAAATGAGGGCGGGGCAGGGCCTTATATGCGTCGCGGAAGTTAGAATAGCAGTGATCCAAGGTTTGTACAGCCCTGGTTGCGCAATCGATATGCTGATAACATTTAGGGAGTCTTGTTTTCAGATTAGCCTTGTTAAAATCCCCAGCTACAATGAGTGCAGCCTCCGGATAAATGGATTCCAGTTTGCAAAGAGTCAAATAAAGTTTGTTCAGAGCCATCGATGTGTCTGCTTGGGGGGGAATATATACGGCTGTGATTATAATCGAAGAGAATTCCCCTGGTAGATAATGCGGTCGACATTCTAAATCAGGTGAACAGAAGGACTTGAGTACCTGTATGTTGTTATGATCACACCACGTCATGTTAACCATGAAGCATACGCCCCCGCCCCTCTTCTTACCAGAAAGATGTTTGTTTCTGTCTGCGCGATGCGTGGAGAAACCAGCTGGCTGCACCGATTCCGATAGCGTCTCTCCAGTGAGCCATGTTTCCGTGAAGCAAAGAACGTTACAGTCTCTGATGTCCCTCTGGAATGCTACCCTTGCTCGAATTTCATCAACCTTGTTGTCAAGAGACTGGACATTGGCGAGAAGAATGCTAGGGAGTGGTGCACGATGTTCCCGTCTCCGGAGTGTGACCAGAAGACCGCTCCGTTTCCCCCTTTTACGAAGTCGTTTTTTTGGGTCGCCGGCTGGGATCCATTCCGTTGTCCTGGGTGAAAGGCAGAACACAGGATCCGCTTCGCGAAAGTCATATTCTTGGTCGTTCTGATGGTGAGTTGACGCTGCTCTTATGTTCAGTAGTTCTTCTCGACTGTATGTAATGAAACCTAAGATGACCTGGGGTACCAATGTAAGAAATAACACGTAAAAAAAAAAAAAAACTCACTTCCCATCCCTTAGTGCAATAGTATAACACAGAAATAGTGAATGAACTTCCCTTGTACTTATGACTGGCTTTACCTGTAGTGTGTCGGTGCTAAACATGATAACTACTCCTTATAGGGAGTTCTGTATATCCTGTCTGGTAGACTAAGATGATGAGGACACACTCATGCAAACACACATCTTTCCCAATATCTCCAGGTGTCCGAACAGTTTCACTGCTGACCACATAATACGTCATCCAGCCAGCTAGCCGACTCTGAAGGATGAAGCTTAAAGCAAAGCTTTATTACATTGCATGTCCTGTTCGGCTTGCAGATCAGTCTCCAGTAAAAGAGAGCCATAACAAATACTTGCGTTACCCAGGGAAGCAGTAATGTTATTTTCCTATACCCTTTTCACACTACCGTGCAGACCCGCACCACACTCCACCAAACTTTAAAAAAAAACTTTACACATTGTCTTTCTGATCACGATTTCAGCGATGGCAGATGCGTAACCAAGCCAGCTCAGAACAGATTGTTCTAGGTTTGGTCAGTTTGGCTCAGTAGTGTGAAAAGCCCTATGGGGTGTCCAGAGAGGGTTGAGGTCTAGGTTTCCCATTATGTGTAATACTGGGTCAGGATATGGGTGGTTTGATCATATACAGAGGGTAACAGCAGGGAAGCCATGTTGAGAAAGTAGCTCTGCTCAAATTCAAACCATGCACTTTTGTGGTTTGGTGCATCGTTGTGACGACTGTAGGGGTTCTACAGTATTGAGGTATTTCTGAAAAACCTTTTGATGACTCCCATAACCCCCTGACCTAACTAATAACACTCAGACACAGAAAATCACACAACACACCTCAATTCAATGCATTCAATGCCATTTTACGTCCAAAACACTTATCGACCACAATGACTTCACTTTTCTATAATGCAGTAATAATGGAGTGATAACCATACCATCACAATTCCTTTGATGCATTTCGAAATGGCATTGAATTCCCTCTGGCCTCCTTAAGAAGCTATTTCCCCAGCGGGATGAGAGAGTTGTTGACATTGACCTCCCGTGACCTACAGTAGAGAGAGCATTGCCACCGTGCCGCGGCTACCGTGGTCTCTCGGGGGTAAAAAACTGCTGTGAGATTGTGTCTGCAGCTGGACATATGGAGGTCACAGGAGGTCACATGTGGAGGTCAAAGGTCAGCCCAGGAGCCTGGGTAAAGGGAAGTGGAGAGGACTGCGAGGAAGAGGATGCTCTGTTGACGTTTTGTTTGGACACTTTGAACAATGTTATCTATCATGCTGTTGGTCTGCAGCCAGTAATTATTTATTCAACCTTTGATATCGGTCAAGTGACGAGTGGAGCTGCATCCAAACCTGCCCAGCAACCAGTTGGAATTTCACCTCAGAAATCTTTGACAGTGTTGGAGTTGTTTCCACGAAACAGTGGTTATTAAGTTGAGATTAGATGTTTTTCTCATTAGATGTTTTTCTCAAATTCACACAAACTCCCCATCAGTACAAAGGGGCAGTCCAGTCAAAAACATAATTTACTGTTTTTTCCAGATATTTCCACATTGAGGTCAAAATAATATATTTTTGGAAAATGCGCCTGGAATTTCAGCCTGTTCAAGTGGGATGGAGTTTTTGGCCCACAGCATGACATCACAATCAGATCTGACTATTCTGACCAATGACCAGCCATCTTCATTTGTATATGCATCCTCCTACTTTGAAGGGGTAAGTGGAGTATGCTTTAGAGTTTAGACAATCGTATCTGCCAAACAGGGCTGTGTATGTAAATATATTTTTTAAATGATCAACACGCCCACACGATCAGACTGCACATTTCAATGGAAAAAGAAGGCTCAGGGAAATAAATGCTGATTTACGGTGGGGAATAGTGGGGGTGGGAGGAGGTTGGTCCAGCGAGACAAGGAGTGGGGCCTCTGTGATTCAGCCCTAAGTGCCTGGCTGCTGGGGGAGACCCAGGGATTAGACGCCCCGTGAAACGGTCACTGTCCCTCTCTCCCTTTTTCTCTCCCCTTCCTCAGACTAAAATTCAGGCTCAAAGCCTCTCTGAGATTTTCCAGAACCCCCGCCCCCACCCGCCGCCCCAACACACACTAACCCACACACCCACACACATGAGCCCAACCAAGCCACTCCTTATGTTCTGAGAGGAAAGTGATCCACTCACATCCACATCGTATTAGTGCTGCCATTAAACAGTCCAGGCTGACCGAGGGAGGGGAAAGCGGAGTTGGGAGGAATGAGGTTTCTGGGATTGGAAGGGGAAGGTTGAAGGCAAGAGACTGGAAGGAGTGGAGGTGGAGAGGTTGGAGGGGTTTTGAGGGGGAGCGTGTAAGCTTGAAAAATTTCCATATGGCAATAAAATGTCTGCCACTTTACTTATTGAGTTTCTAATGCACACCAGGTGCGGGGGTGGCATTCTTGGCGGAGTCACTCGGCAGACCCCTTTACAAAGAGGTTAATATTGCTGCTTTACGAAAAACAGACCCTTTAAAATAAACTATTATATAACTTTGGCTATATATCGTTTCACTGTTGCCATTCATAGCCCCAAAAAAACTGAGTCAAAGTGGACCCAAATAACAACACAAATCTTAAAAAAAACAGCTAGAAAAATAAACCTGACTATAATAGTTTTCATAAAACCGACTGAAGCTGTAAAGTTCAGGGCGACCGATTTATTAAGTCGGACTTTCCGTTCATACAAACAGCCCTCTGGAGTATGGGTTCATACCCAACCCATATTTATGGTTTAAGACACTTATTTATTTACGTCAGCAAGAATTCAAGTTCAGGCCTCCCCAGTAAGAGTTTTAATCCTTGTAATCATGGGCAGAGTGCACAGAGTCTTTGCACTGATCTAGAGGATTCCTTTAAGGGCACAACATATTCACTCTTTGAGACTTTCCAACAACAGGCCATACTTTTAAAGAGCCCACTTACACCCAAAGTATTTATCTCTCTGGTCCCTATAGTAGTCTCTACCCCCCTTCCCATAGTCTTATCCCCTTTCCCACAGGCAAGGTTAGCGTTCGAGATGTAAACGTGAACAACACCGGTGGTAACAGTGAACCAGCTATCCCCTCCTTTGCCCCCTAATGAAGACCAGGAGACTCAAGGCTAGCAATATGGTTTTGGCTACAACCGAGACAATCTCCTTTTAAAGCCTCTACAGATCCTCTTACGCAAGTCCCAAGCAGTTATAAACAGATATTCTTTCAAAGAGACGTTGTAGTTTATTGGAAGTCATTGTGGAATTCAGACATATGAACAAATTGTTTGTGTTTTATAACATATAAAATATTCCTAGCCTACAGATCAGACTGCATTAGCTACAGTTGTCAATACTGTTTCTCTTTGATGTTACAGTGTAACATTGTTTTCTTTGTGTCCAAAGCTCTCCAAAACAAAAGGCACAATCAGATGAATTTCTGCTCTTCCATTGTCATTTCAATGAATTCTGCAATATGTAACTTTTTTGGTGACCTGACCAAATTCACACAGAAATGTGAGTTATAGATCTGTAATTTTCATTGAAAGAACATCTAAGAAGTGGTAGAGCTGTTGTATGTGCGCTATTACTATGCTTCTTGTTCTTAAGTTTCGTTTTTGCAGCTTTCAGTTTTGGTTTTGTACACCAGCTTCAAACGGATCATTTTTAAATATATTTTTACCCCCTTTTTCGTCATATCCAAATGGTAGTTACTGTCTTGTCCAATCGCTACAACTCCTGTACGGACTCGGGAGAGGCGAAGGTCGAAAGCTGTGCGTCCTCCAAAGCACAAGCCTGCCAAGTCACACTGCTTCTTGACACAATGCACACTTAACCCGGAAGCCAGCCCACCAATGTGTCGGAGGAAACACCATACACCTGGCTGCCGTGTCAGCGTGCATGTGCCCGGTCCACCACAGGAGTTGCTAGATTGCGATGGGACAAAGACATCCCAGCTGGTCAAACCCTCCCCAAACCCGGATAACACTGGGCCAATTGTGAATCACCTCATGGGTCTCCCGGTTGCGGTCGGCTGCAACACACTCCGGTATCGAACCAGGATCTGTAGTAACGCAGCTAGCACTGCGTTGCTGTACCTTACACCGCTGCACCACTCGGGAGGCCATTGTATTTTACGATTATAACATGTCACATTGTCCGATGCTTCCAAATTAAAATATTGATATGAACCTGGCCAGATTGTTTGATTTGCTTCAGTTCTGTAATCACATTCTGCAATTGGCTTGCGAGGCTATGTCAACTGCAGCGGTGTATTTGATCTGCGCATGTGCCACCAGCACAAGCCTCACTCTATGCTTATGCACGAGTGAAGTGAGTTTGGAAAAACTGAAAGTTTTCATCTTAGAAATAGTTTTCAAACGTGTCCGAACTCAGAATCAAATAGGCTTCCACAAAATAATATGGTTGCTGTGGTAGAACATTTATTTTGATTGGCAATTTTGTGCATTTATCATTATTAGGAAATCGTTCTTATTGCACAGCAATGTAGGCTAAAAGTTTAAATCAAACTATAATATTAATCTGACTATTCTCAATAATCATATTATTATTATTGTCAGCCGTGTTCCTATTGGTCAGTCATAGAGATCGGCTCGTAACACGCCACACACTACACGATAAAGGCAAAATAATTCTGACTCTGCTAGAACTTTGTTTGAGCTTACGACCGCACGTATCGGTACTTCATCTGCAGACTTTATACCCTGTCACACTGAACGAGCCAAGATGTCCAACAATTGTTTACGACCTAAGAATTTGCCCATGACCTAGAAATGTAGTCTGGGACTGCAAAATTGTGGCATAAGACGGTTAAAATCGTATAGTCTGCAAAGGCCTTCGTGTAAAATATATTTCACAGCGGTTTAGATGGTACAATGATTCCCTACACTATACTTGCTTGTTTAGTCACATAAACTGAACTATCTGAGTTTTTGCAACCAGGAAATGGCAGAGCAATTTCTGCGTAGTGCACCTATAATTATACATATCCATTGGTTCTTGAAGAATATAACTTTTTTATTGATATCATTTATGCATGAGTTTAGGACAAGTGTTTTATTATATCATAATATAAAATGGTTGTTGCACTATTTGATATGTTTTCTGTCTTTATGAGTCATTCTATACAAACAATCCAGAGTTTCAAAACATGTCTTAAAAACTATCAAGTTGACCATATAAACTGTCAGTCTTTGTAACCATAGCTCTGTTTATGAGAATGGTCAAAATTCCAGTCCCGTCCCTCAGCTTTACCAAATCAAGTAGCGGGATGCTTTTGGGCTGAAACACAAACTTCTGATTGTGACTTTAAAATTACAAAACTTAAAATTATTACTCAAGAAAGCACTGGGACAAGGTTGCCATAATTAGGGAACATAGCCAACAGCTACACAAAGAAATCAATTTACTTTGGAGTAAAACATTATTTTACAATATAGCAAACAATTTAAATTTAACAACCTCTCCCTCAACGTGATCAAGACAAAGGAGATGATTGTGGACTACCAACAAACTAACATGGTCCAAACACACCAAGACAGTTGTGAAGAGGGCACGGTAATGCCTGTTCCCCCTCAGGAGACTGAAAGAATTTGGCATGGGTCCTCAGATACTCAAAATATTATACAGCTGTACCATCGAGAGCCTGGTATGGCAACTGCTTGGCCTGTGACCGCAAGGTACTACAGAGGGTGGTGTGTACGGCCTATTACATAGCTGGGGCCAAGCTCCCTGCAATCCAGGACCTCTTTACCAGGTGGTGTCAGAGGAAGGCCCAAAAAATTGCCAAATACTAGTCATAGACTGTTCTCTCTGTTACCGCATGGCAAGAGGTACCGGAGTGCCATGTCTAGGTCCAAAAGGCTTCTTAACAGCTTCTACCCCCAGGGCATAAGACTCCTGAACAGCTAATCAAATGGCTACCTGGACTATTTGCATTGCCCCTACCTCCCCACTCCCATTTTTACGCTGCTGTTACTCTCTGTTTATTATCCATGCATAGTCACTTTACCTCTACCTACAGTACATGTACATATTACCTCGACTAACCGGTGCCCCCTAACATTGACTCTGTACCGGTACCACCTGTCTTGAAGGAGTTCTCACATATGCTGAGGACTTGTTGGCTGCGTTTCCTTCACTCTGCTGTCCAACATATCTCAAACCATTTAAATTGGGTTGAGGTCAGGTGAATGTGGAGGCCAGGTCATCTGATGCACCACTCCATCACTCCCCGTCTTGGTCAAATAGCCCTTACACAGCCCGGAGGTGTGTTGGGTCATTGTCCTGTTGAAAAAGAAATGATAGTCCCACTAAGCGCAAACCAGATGGGATGGCGTATCACTGCAGAATGCTATGGTAGCCATGCTGGTTACGTGTGTCTTGAATTCTAAATAAATCACTGGCAGTGTCACCAGCAATGCACCCCCATACCATCACACCTCCTCCTCCATGCTTCACGGTGGGAACCACACATGCAGAAATAATCCATTCACCTACTCTGTGTCTCACAAAGTCACAGGGTTGGAACCAAACATCTCAAATTTGGACTCATCAGACCAAAGGACAGATTTCCACCAGCCTATTGTCCGTTGCTCGTGTTTCTTGGACCAAGCGAGTCTCTTCTTATTATTGATGTCCTTTAGTAGTGGTGTCTTTGCAGCAATTTGACCATGAATGCCTATTCACACAGTCTCATCTGAACAGTTGATGTTCAGATGTGTCTGTTTCATGAACTCTGTGAAGCATTTAATTTGGGCCGATATTTCTGAAGCTGGTAACTCTAATGAACTTATCCTTTGCAGCAGAGGTAACTCTGGGTCTTCCTGTCCTGTGGCAGTCCTCATGAGATCCAGTTTCATCATAGTGCTTGATGGTTTTTGTGGCTGCACTTCAAAGTTCTTGAAATGTTCTGCATTGACTGACCTTCATGTCTTAAATTAATGATGGGCTGTTCTTTCTCTTTGCTTATTTGAGCTGTTCTTGCCTTATGAGCTGTTCTTGCCACATTTGAATTTCACCAAATAGGGCTATCTTCTGTATACCAACCCTACCTAGTCACAACACAACTGGTTGGCTCAAATGAATTAATTCCACAAATTAACTTTTAACAAGTGAATGTCCGACCTAAGAAATGTTAATTGAAATGCATTCCAGACTACCTCATGAACCTGGTTGAGAGTTTGCAAGCTGCCATCAAGGCAAAGGGTGGCTTCTTTGACAACCTCAAATATAAATTATATTTAGATTTATTTAACACTTTTGTGGTTATTGCATGATTCCATATGTGTTATGTCATAGTTTTGATGTCTTCACTATTATTCTACATTGTAGAAAATAGTAAAATAAAGAAAAACCCATAAATGAGTAGGTGTGTCCAAACTTTTGACTGGTACTGTAGGTAAAAAGAAAATATATAAGAGCAAGCTTTTTTTTCTTCATGATTTTGATCCCAGAGAGAGTGGGAAAGAGAAGATATATGACAACAATACTCATTTGTAGTGCCATGCCATGACTAAAAAAGAAAACACGTGGAAAAACTCACATGGCACTGTGAGGTGAATGTAATAACACATCCGACCTAAGAAATTGTATAATTTTATATTTACAGCCTTGGGCATTATGTTGATATTAAACTTCAGCATTATAACTTTATATTTACAGCCTTGGGTATTATGATAATTTTAAACTACAGTATAAATAAATGATTGTTTATCTCTGTGGGTGTGACCAATGGAATATAGCCTATATGACATAATGGAAAACAACATGTGTATCTGTACAACACAATATCAAAAATATAACCCCTGAACAGATGATACAAAGGAGGTACTCCACTACATAGCCTACAACTATTCAAAATTAAAAAGCAAACAAACTCAAGTTTAGAATTTGAAAAGGCCATCAAATAAAATAAAATAAAATTGTATTGGTCACATACACATGGTTAGCAGATGTTAATGCGAGTGTAGCGAAATGCTTGTGCTTCTAGTTCCGACCATGCAGTAATATCTAAGATGTAATCTAACAATTCCTCAACAACTACCTTATACACACAAGTGTAAAGGAATGAATAAGAATATGTACATATAAATATTTGGATGAGCGATGGTCGAACGTCATAGGCAAGAAGCAGTAGATGGTATAGAATACAGTATTTACATATGAGATGAGTAGTGTAGGGTATGTAAACATTATATAAAGTGGCATTGTTTAAAGTGACCAAAAAGTATGACTACAATGACTAGCCTACTACACTTCATGTTTCACCACAAAACTCAATACAAAAGTTGTATCAATCAACTCAATTTAATCAAGTTGAAAAAGCTCTAGGAGATGCTGTAAAATCAACTGGCGTACAGAACAGTCAGTTGAGCCAGACTTTGGTGTTCTCCAAGCTATTCTTAACTCCTGACGGAGGTGTGACAGTGCTTAACCCCAGTGTCAATAAAAACACTGAGACATCAAACACTGCAGCGAGCCCAGCCAGCGACCATACAGACAACAACACTCTGCCTTACTTTTATCTTCGACCCTTACACCTCTCAGGAACAACAAGCTCTCACAGTCTCACTGCAGAATTAGAAGTTTTTACATGTTTCTCCAAACATCAAATTTCAAAGTGTTTTTGACACCCTGGGTTGACTCCTTCTGCTCAGTATCTTTCCATTTCTCCAAACGTCAAATTTTAAAGTTGCTCCACAGGTTAAGGTTTTGGATTGGGTTATAACATTAAGTTTAGGCACTCTTTTCAAATGGTTAAGGTAAGGGTTTGGGATAGGATAGGATTAAAAAAAAAAGTTTTTTAAATGAGTGTCCACCACTTGGATCAAACATTCAACCAGTCATGGGATTACGCTAATCCAACACCCCGTCCACAATGCTTTATCAAAACCCAAGCCTACTTAATGGTAATAGTGCTGCTCACTGTTGCCCCTGGTGGCCAGTTTTGAAGGCATTTCTCAACGTCATCAGGACATGGATAGACATCCAATTTCGAAGTCACTCTTGAGCGATCTGCCTGCTCAGGAAATGACAGTCAAGCCTTGCTTGGGCCTTCAGCTGTGCACTCAGTCTCAAGAGACGAGCTGAATTTCGACTTCAATTCACACGCTTTTTGTTTAAATACCAAACATATGATTAGCTAATTATATTTTATTTGCTTGATCTAGGCTACAGCAACTGGTCAACAATCAAGATAATCCCTATCTATTTTGAGTGACCAGCCATAGCTGATAGGTCATGTTGGACATTTTTCTCATCTGTATTTATTTATTTTCTTAGATATTATACAAACTGTAAAGCCAAATCATGAATATATTATTGGCCATTCTGATTTCTAGTATCTTTATTGAACCTATTTTTTTATTATTATTGTGAAAACAATCCAATGCCTCTCAAAACTATTGGGAAAATGTCAATCAATACCATTTTGGTATTGCAAAAAGCTAGCAACAATAGGCTTCATGAGATAAACTTAATATCTCAACCTAATTTATGTATACATGGTTAGTGAAGTAGGCTATTAGTTTTGCATAACTTTGAAGAACTGCCACTCCGGTACAAAATGTAAGTCTTAGTCCAGTTAACATTGGCTTTATCCTCCATTCTTGTCTCCACTGACACCGGGCCATTATCAAGACCCTGCGGCGGCGGGCCCTGGGTTAGAGGAAGCCGGAGAAGACGAGGCAAGGGCCAGATCTGGAGCCAAGTTTTGGGATGGAGAGGAAACCACCCTTGTGAAGCCATTACTCTCGCTCCTGAAGTCATCACTGAAATATATATTTTTTAAATACATAAATATATATAAGGCTTTTTTATCTACTTGAGTGGTGTAGACCTATCTCATTTCGGCCTTAATCATTTCCGATATGGCCTATGTCTCAAAAACAAACTAGGCCTATGGATTTGTTTTTTTATGGATTTTGTCCCATGATAATATCTTACTGCTAAATAATAGTTACGCATATATAAATAGAAGGCCTAACATGCAATAAATCAATGTAAAATATGCTAACTTTAGGCTCCTCGAATAAAATAGTATTAGTAGTCGTTCAAGGAACTTTCCTATATTGAGAGGCAGGAGGAGTTACATCCGCAGTTGTGCACCATTTTGGACCGCTAAATTGTCATTTTAATCAAAGCATTCTCAAGCACAATAAAATGTTATTGCAGAGGCTAGACATAGGTCTATGGTTAACTTTAACACCTTAACTTCCGTTTTGCATGCATTTAATGTATCAGGCTACCACTCAAAGTAGTGTATTTCATAATTATGAACAAACGTATTAATAACAAAATACAATTTCGATTTGTTTTCTTCTCTAATTCGAAGACAGAAGGGCTCATCATTGGCATTGGCATGATGTTCAACTATTTTGTATAGGTTATTGTTACATATTAATGAAAATAAATGACACAATTATGCAATAAAAGCACCTTAAACGCTGTAAATTTGAGGCAACGGAACTAAAAGATACTCATCCCAGATGCTATTTTCTTTGGTTTTCAAAAGAAAGAGAAACCTCTATTCCAGGTTTATTGAAGAAGAAGAAAAATCGCCATGTGCTCATTGTCATAGCCTACTGACTGTTCTTCAAATGTGCCTTCTCAATATGCCAATGAAGATTAGAGGCTAAAGCAACAATAGTGATTCACTAAACTATACGGTACAGTTTGTAAGCTTTTTAGATGTCTTCATATTAATTTACAACAGAACTGGAGTTTTTATCCATGTGCTTCAAGTGTGTAGCCTAATTATTGTTCTCAGTAAACTACAGCGAATCAAAATGCAACTTTTTGTTTTATATTCCGCATATTATAATTTGTATTTCTTCAGAAACCGAGATTCTGAAAGTGTAGGTCTGTACACTGGGTGAGAATTGCACACAATTATACTTACAGAAAATCCCAGTGTTCATTGGGCTTTGTATTTTGATAACACACAATGTCCATTGAAAACCCTGAATATTCGACTCTGTTTTAGACACATAATTGCTGCAAAAGCTGAAAATTATTTCATCAAAAAGAAAATAAGCAGAAACTCCGTAGTGTTGCATTAAATCGACCACTATAACATGAGTATCCCGCAGGGGGCGCTCTGTCCGCGCTGAAACGCCTGATCTGGGATTCCCGAGAAAGGCAGTGGCCCTGGAGCATCAGTTTAACAAGCTGGTTGTGGGGGTGTGACCGTATAAGAGACTGACAGCTGCTTTAACTATAACCCCTCCTCCTATGCTCCCGGTCTCTCTCTCTCCCGGTCTCTCTCTCTCTCCCGGTCTCTCTCTTTCACTCTTCCCTTGTTTCTGCACGATCGTGCTCAATTCCAATGTACACACCGAGCGGAGTATAAACTTTCTCTAGCCACGCCGATAATTCGCTCAGGGACATTTCTACAATATATTAACCAAGGAGATTTTTTCCGGGAATAACACTTGATCATATAAACGGGTAGGCTAAACTACAGACATAGCTGGACTGCATTATGGTATTAATACAAGAAGTGTGGAAATATCAAACGTCTTGACTTCAAAAAGTATTAGGAATATTCCCGACGGACCCGGTGAAACGGATTTACATTTCCCTGCGTAATCATAACAGCAAACATAATCGGGGATATTTACTGAATGGTTGTTGGGATTGCCAAATGCGAAGTTTACGGGTTGAACAACTTTTGCCCTTTCCCGTTTCTTGCATAAACCCATTGAAAATTATTGAAAAGGAGAGGGCTCCTAGATTGCACAAAGCTTCTCATACCTCCTTCATATTGATATTTATCTTGTTGGTTTTATGGAGGTAACTCTGGGTTTGGGTGCCAGACGCGGTTAGACTGGGTGCGTGGAGCTTCGGAACACCGGATTGTATTCCTCCCTCCCGCTCTCCCCTGGGTTTATTTAATGTCCGGACTGACCGCTTTATGACAATGGATTACTTTCTGGTTTTATGCAGCCTCTTGCTTGCCATGGCGTCAGCTGTTGAAGGTAAGACACATTCATATTTTTTGTGGTTTATTATTGTTTATGCTTTTCGTTAAGACCCTGTTCGCCCTGGGTTTTAACGCCGAAGCTCTCATGAGGTCCGCCAATGGGCTACAGCAGTGCGCATTGGTAGTAGCCGAATCAGAGTAACACAAGTTTATCCCTCGTCGACCTATAGCTCTCGTATTTATATTTTAGCATTTTAAACGATTTATTTTTATCAGGCTCTGAGAGAACATTTTGAACAGATATGAACTCGCTCCCACAGATAGCTTTGCGCAACGGCAGACAACCCCAAACAACCCCAAGCCGATTTTCAATACACATTTGTAATGCTCAACAGTCGTATCATTTCAAGGATTGTTGTGTATTTTTCCGCTTAAGATCACTCATTCTTCTTGATGCTTGCTTTTTCATTCTTACCCTAAGGATATTAGCGCAACACTAGCCTATATCTCAACAGGGAGTCGGAGCTCTATGTAGGTTGCAGCTCCGCGGGTATGCAGCGCAATTGGTGCCCCAGACATTAAAATGTATTCTAGTATTTTGGAAGGTTCATCATTGCATAAAATAGTGGATCAGTTTGACAAGAAGCCTATCAAGTAATTACGTTTTTAGCAGATTTGGCTTTCAAACCATTACATCAAGGTGTAGCCTAAATGTAGCTAGCTATATTTGCTATTGATTTATGATTAATTGCAAGCCAAGCGTTTGAGTCATTGTAAATTGGGATAATACACTATTTGTCTACACAATTACTGTGAAATATATTTTAATTTCATTCGTTAATATGTAGAGCAATTTTAGCGAAAGTAGTACACTTTTTCTGTCAAGCAGCAAACATATGAAAGCAAAAAGCTTTTTATTGCCTAACAGTGGACCATTTATTCATTGGTGTAGAATGGGGAAACAGATCTGGCACACAGTGGGTTTGAATGGGCCTACAGCTTGTAGGCTATTGCCGTAGCAAGGCGGCTTGTAGGCTACCCGGCTGGTTTGTGTTACTGTTGCCACTAGAAAAGTAGGACAGTGTGCCATAGTTTTTACTAAATGGCCCTCTCCCACAGCTTTCTTGTCTACTTTCATGACTTGTCAATACATTTTCAACTCCTTTGAATTTACACTGATAAGATAAGCTTTCTACGGTGTTGAACTTCGATTATACTTGAGAGTGAAACCGAATAGCATGCACTGTTTTATGATTCTTGGGATTATTTGATTACGAGCGAGCCTTGACCCAATTTCAGATCGTAATATAAAATGACATTATAATTGTGCGGGATTATAACATTATCATATTTAGACAGTGTTTTAAACAATCGGTTGTTCTGTTGTATTCAAAGTCGGCCTTTGAAGTTGTGGTAAAGTGAAGTAGGCTATAGCGTGAGTCAAAATAATGTAGGCCTACACGGCTTATCTGATAAACGTTGTTGTTTCATTGGTGCCCGCAATCATTCTGCATAAAGTAGACTATAGACCAATTTATGTCAAAAAGAAGCGGTAAATTATGAATTGGTTGGTATGTGCACTGAAATTCACATATTCACCTAGCCTATGTAGACTATATTAGGCCTGTTATTACACTGATACGAGGTAGCATTCAAGATATGCCTAGTGGGAGGCACTCATTTTGAGTGGTGTGTCAGGGTATATAACGGCACCGAAATGATGGGTGCAGCTTTTGAAATCAAATGTTCAAATCAAATTGTATTAGTCACATGCGCCGAATACGCAGGTATTCACCTTACTGTGAAATGCTTACTTACGAGCCCCTAACCAACAATGCAGTTTAAAAAAAATACAGATAAGAATAAGAGATAATGTAACAAGTAATTAAAAGAACAACAGTAAAATAACAATAGTGAGACTATATACAAGGGGTTACCGGCAGAGTCAATGTGCGGGGGCACCGGTTAGTTGAGGTAATATGTACATTTAGGTAAAGTTATTCAAGTGACTATGCATAGATGGTAACAACAGAGAGTAGCAGTGGTGTAAAAGAGGGGGGCAATGCAAATAGTCATTTTTTGGCTGAAGTTGATGTATGTCGTTAGAACAACCTATTTCCACCATAAGTGCTGCCATACATTTCTCTTTGCTGACCTGGTTCGGGGCTTAGCTAAGCGTTTAAAATGGGCAGGTGATTTATGACATGCGCTGGAGACTTTTCTGAGAGGGAGCATACTATATGGGGATTTCGGGAGAAGCGACCGCCCGGGGAACAATACACGACCACACGGAGCGTCTGGTCTGACCAGGAACTATAAACGAGAGAATGCCCATATTTTACCCAATTTACAGCAGCTACTAACAAGGGACAAGTTAAAAGTAACATTGCACCGTTTTGGAGAAAACTTTTCCCATAGCCTATTGAAAAGAAAACACCTTTAGAATTTTTGCATTATAGGTCATGTTTTTTCGTATGCTCAGCATCCACGTTCACGATTCCGTTGAATATGTTAAATTATTAATGAAACATATTCCTGATGAATTAAATAATTTGATACCCCAATAGGTATATTGTGTGACCTAATTCTGGACACATGAACTACGCCTAAACATCATAGTGTGACCATGTGACTTAATCTTTTGCTTAGCAAAAATGAGCCATGGATATTGTGGCAATAGCCTAGTATTCTAGGCCTATTGGGCGTTTTTACGCACTATGGTTGGCTTTAAAATTCCCTTGACTTCAAGTTAATGTTGTTTGTAGTTGTTTGAAATGTTGTACTTGAAATACTTTGAAAACAAAGCCAAAGTCTCATCTTGTTAAAGCCTCACGAGGCCTACTGTACTGTACATGGCTACATAGATAAAGTGGCCAACAACCGGGAGTTGTTTGAATGAAGCACTGTGGCTATCGGTTCTCGGAGCTCCATCGGAGACATAACTTGTCCCGATGGCATTTTAGTGCACTGGGGGATTCGTTAATCTCTTTCCCCATTGTAAATTATGTTTATGATAGAGGTTTAAGATAGAGGCAGAAGCAGATATGTTAGCGGTGCACACAGCACACACAACAACATCTATCACGATTTGCAGGCAATCTGGAACCGCGTTTACCCACTTTGACGCGTATTTAATTTCACTTATAGGTCCCATCCTTCACTTTGCAGCCTATTGTTTTTCTAGGGAAAGGATAACCATTTTCAATTCAAGCACGTTGAACTTCGTTTTTCCATTAGCCCACCCTCCCTCCTCAGTTCATGAATTCCCAGACAGTGCATAAACTAACCTCACAGCACCAGTGTTTTGAAAGCCGTGCAATTGACTGGGACAGGCTTGATTTACTATTGTCACTGCTTGCCGTTTGTAGATTGGCCTACAGGTGCAAACCGTATCAAGTTTATTTTGTATGGATTTCCCCCAACTAAAGTGCTGATTATTTGCTTTGATGAGTTTTTCACCATATTTAGCCCATGCCCATGGCATAATCGTTCTGATTTTGTATGGATTTCCCCCAACTAAAGTGCTGATTATTTTCTTTGATGAGTTTTTCACCATATTTAGCCCATGCCCATGGCATAATCGTTCTGTCTCGTAGCGTTGCTATTTATGTTTGATTGTGGTGTGCGTCAATCGGCGGCGAGCCTCGTACGCACCAGCTTGTGCTTTTATGCTGGGCCCAAGATCACACCTCTGCAGGTCTAATTTCCTGTCCTTAATTTGCAGTTGGCGACTCTCTCTCTCTCTCTCTCTCTCTCTCTCTCTCTCTCTCTCTCTCTCTCTCAGGTTTAATCCTTCTCTCTTCAACGTGCCTAGAAGGCTCTTCATCAGCATTATTATTGCTTGACCCATTTTGTTCGGCACACTTGTTCTGTGTTAAATAAGGGAAGCCTTACCCAGCTTTTTTTTAGAACATGCTATTCTGTTTGAATGAACTAGGATTTTTGTTAACTTTTTACTGACCCTGTAGTGCGTCCAGAGAGATCCATTTCTGAGCGCCCACCTCGGAGAATCCATGTTACATAGGCCAATGCATTCAAAGGCAAATGCTCATCAAACGTCGTTAGGGATCATAATGGGCATTATTGAATGGACAAAATAAATGATTGGGACTAAGGTCAAAAACTGTTATAACCAAACCCTCTTAGGGGCCGAGGGGGAAATTGGACGGCAGAATTTGTAAAACAATTCACAATAAGCCGCAACTAGCACTTTCAATATGGAGACCTTGCTGGGGCACTTCTGAATATGACATAATCGACAGAATGTAGATTCTTGTCCACTGGTTATTGTTGTTGTTGTTAAAGATATACTTTATTAGACCTAAACGAAATACTGACCAAAGCAAAATGAGACAGGGCTAAAAAGTACAGTGGATTTAATTGAATGCTTTAGACGTTTTAAATAATTTATGCAGTTTGTAATATATATTTTTTTAATAATTATAACACTTACGAGTATTTTACGTATTAAAATAGCTTAATTATATGTATAGCCTATGCTAATAATATCATAATTTAATGTATTATCAATACGTTTTTGACTTTGCGTTAATACTTTGAAAAACTGTTGTAGGCCATGGTGGCATGCTGTGGTGAACTATTGAAAGTATTAATTGTCTAAACTTCCCTATAGCCAGAGTGTCGCAATCGATGTGGCTATATTGATTTAGGACAACCGCGCCGCTTAGGCCTTTAACCGGATAATCAATAGAGTGATGCAAGAGATTGGCTTCCTTCCTATTGTCTGTGAACCAAATGGCTGCGACTTTTGACCAGTTGAATATCCCTGGCCTTACAATCTATTGGAGTGCAGGTCTTTATTGCAGAGTAGTCCACAGGATGAAACGTTCAAGTGCACCAATTAAGGCAATTTCTTAACAGGCGGTTGGAATCAAATGGTCTGGCGGATAGAGTGTGCCAATCTAATTGCCACGTAGGCCACTCTGCGAGAGCAAGACAGCACAATGGCCATGAGCGCATATAGGCTTTTACATTTTGCATGATTTTTGACTTTTTGAATTACATGGGTGAAAATATATTTGAATAATTTCAGTTTTTAGTATAGAATGATTGATTACAAAAAGCCTAGTTTATTTATGAAGTCTAGGGTTTTCATAAATTGATAGCATTAAGGTTTATTAATATACAGTTATGGTCTCTGTTTTCCATTCCGTGAATTATAGTTGTAGCCTATTTTATCATCTAATTTTGTTTATTGAACATGTTCTTTTCATGTAGAGTTTGGCCATTATTAAAAATACAGTACTCTGTTGTTAGAGTATTATTAATGCATAACAAATAATTGTGTAGGTATATTTTTCCATGTGAATTTTTTTTTTCTGTCAAGAATAATATGAACTTTTGTCAAATTCAAAAGCAATGTAATTAAGTAAACAATTGAATCCAAATTTGTTGGATTTTAGAGTAATTGAGCACTTATAATCTAAGGCAATAATATTAGGAATGATAGTGGTGATGATGATACTTATAATAGTAGTATAATTATTGTAAAACTACAATGTTATGATTCCATCATTATAATCCAATTTATTTTCACAATTGTCAAATCATGATTCAGCCTGGAATTGTGAATCAATTGTGACTTTACAACTGTCAAATCCTCCATAAGAGAAGAATGACAACTGGAAAACAGTGGCATCTTCCACACTCTGACACGGTATAGGTTAGATAGGGCCCCATTGAGTTGAAGGTCACATGCTAAGGAGAGGCCATGTTGAACAGATGTTCAGTGTCTTTGGTTCAGATTGGCGTAAGGAGCTCAGATGGGGTTTGGTTGGTGGGGGGCTGTGGCTGTGCAGCGAGAGAGAGAGCTGACAGGCTTATTGATGCTATGGGACTCAGGAGTGCTTATGTGAATGGTCACATCCCACTGGGAACAGACGTCAATTCAACATCTATTCCACGTTGGTTCAACATTGTTTCAGCCAGTGTGTGCCCAGTGGGATGTGAATGCTGATGGTACGGTCACGTAGCACATGAACGTTTGCTCACATATCCATATACAACATTTGCACACCAGGAACTTCTATGTCATAGAAGAAAACTAGGTGACCTTTTTGGATGGACAATATGGACAGTGGGTCTATTAGGGTTACTGTAAAGCCTACATTTTGGATGCCATAAAGACAGAATATTCTGGGTGGATTTATTGTGCTGTGAAGTGAATGGCTGGCTAATTAACGTATAAGTGGTTGGTTGCAGACCTTCGTGTGTGTGTGTGCTTACGGAGATCCCCCTTTCTTCCTCTAAAGGGCTGTCCTGCAGCTGATGAAGGGTCTTGTCGAATAGAAGGTCTTTGACACCCGCTCCTGAGAGCGTGAGGAGCAAATGTGTCTGGGCCTGCCCACTGCCAAATTCCCACTGGTGCTGTCTACAGCCAGCCGAGCGGAACGAGGGAGAGGAGGGAGACAAAAAAAGATGGGGATTGAAAGAAAGAGAAGAAGAGAGAGAGAGAGAGAGAGAGAGGGGGGACTTGCACTCCGCTTGGAGAGAGCGAGATGGGTGGCTGTGGCACGGCTTTAGGGCCATGTCTTATATCACAGTGCCAACTGCCGAAGCCAACAGAGACAGCTCAAGCCACCTAAACAAAGTCACATGATGGCAGCTGGCGTTAGGGTAGTAGCGCCACTCCTTTACCTCTTTAGTCACTGTCAAAGTCAGAAGGTGCTTTCTCTGAGGTTTTTCCCTTTCAAGTCGACTATAAAAGTTTATCAACCGAAAATAAGTGACTAAAAGTGAGTGTGGGTATGTGCGTGCAGGGTGGGTGTGTTACCACTTGGCCCCTTAGTCTGCTTTTGTTTTAAATAATAGTTTCCATCCAACTGGAACCATATTAATGAGTTTCAAAATTCTGGTGAAATGCTATACATAATGTTAACTTCCATCAAAGTAGGCATTTTATAGGCCCCTTCCACATCGGACGTCCATAAAGCGCATCTGAAATGACCATGTGTGACAACTCGGTTGGGTTAGAATGGGGGTGCGTTCAGCAGGGAACAACGCTGTAGAACAGTCAGATAGAAAATGTTATGTAGAACAAACTTTACAATCTGACGTCTAGAATAAGGAATCGTGTCGTCTTTATTTCGTGACATTTCTATCTGCATCGTTCCACAACGTTTGCCTGCTGAACGTGGCTCTGTTAGGCCCCAGTGTGTTTTCTTCTGCTGCAACTGAGGACCTACGCCTTTTGACCTTCTGTCGGTTCGAAACAAGGAAGTCACTGCATCTTAACCAAGCCAGTCTTTTTATTCAGTAACAATGGCTTCCCAAACAAAATCAAACCTTTGGGGCAATGCTTGTTTGAATAAAAATTTAATTAAGGATGAAAAAGGAAACAAGTGGTGATGTGTATTTATTGTACAGGGAAATATGCATGCACAGCCACTCATGCCTGTCGACACACATAAACACTCATGCAAGGATACAAACAGACAAGCCAATAGCGCTGAAGGGTGCTTGAGCATCACTCGACGCCAGCTAGCAGTTCAGGGCCAATGTGCTATTCACATGTAGGTCGGGGGCGCTCGGGGGAGAAGACGAACACACTTTATGAGCATGCCATGGTCATTACTCTGCCGAGAGTCACTTGGCGAGAGCCGAGCTGACTTCTCCTTCTGCAATGCACAGTGGTTTGATCCGTTTCAGCCCCCCCCCCCCATTTTTTACGAGCTACAGGCTCTTGTAACCAATTTTGCTGATAGAGCAGAAAGGGATCTTTGATATTTGTCTTTTCAAAAACACAGTCACATCTGTCGGCCGTTCCAAAATTGAGCGCCTGGTTTCAGCTTCGCAAGTCTTGTTAAAATGTAAGAGAAAGAAGAAGAAGATATTTTTAACATATTGAAATAGTTTAATGTAAGCTTTAGCTCCAGACAATTGGTTGTATTTTGGATACATTTTTAAAGACTGGTCACACATTTAGCTACTTTTCAAAATGACTGCCATAAAGAGAAGGTGTGATGATAGGGGATCATGGAGGCACTGACTGAAGTCGTGGTTAGTGCGCTAGGTGTGAACGTCCACTTTGATTAATGGAACTAGATGTGTGAAACGAGTGTGCATTGTGTGTGAATGGTGGTGTGTGTGTGTGTATGTCCAATGTGCCTGTGTGTCTTCATGGCGTGGGAGTCGAGAGTTACAGTTGGCACTAAAACTCCATCCGAGTTAAAACACCCAGCTCCACCTGCTCCCAATCTACACTTCAAACAACACACACTGCTAAAAGGAAGCTTCTTCTCATGAATGGGTGCAGACTTTACCATACCCCCTATTACCACTTACCAATGTTGACAGTACTCACTCTTAATGACTTAAACAGGGTTTCTCAACGTGATGCAGCTTGCATAGAATGTACGATAGTCGAGAGTGACTGTCACACCCTGGCCATAGAGAGGCCTTTTATTCTCTATTTTGGTTAGGCCAGGGTGTTACTAGGGTGGGCATTCTATGTCCTTTTTCTTTGTTTTTGTATTTCTTTGTTTTTGGCCGGGTATGGTTCTCAATCAGGGACAGCTGTCTGTCATTTTCTCTGATTGAGAACCATACTTAGGTAGCTCTTGCCCACATGGGTTTTGTGGGTAGTTGCTTTCTGTTTTTGTGTCTGCACCAGACAGAACTGTTCGGTTGTTCTCTTTGTTGTTTTGTTAATCAGTGTTCAGTTCCATTATTAAAATGACGAACACGTACCACGCTGCGCTTTGGTCCTCACCTTCTTCCGCCAATGGCCGTTACAGTGACGATAATCCTCACACTCCCCACTATGACCTCCTGAAGGTTTTGTCTGTGGGAAGAGTTCCGCTAACCTTTGCATTGAATGCTAAAGACGGGGCATTGAACATTCAATGCCCTATGCTCTTTTAAATGCATGAATAAGCATACCAAGTTAGGGGACAAAGACAAAAATGCAGTGAGGCATCTTTCGTCTTTACGTGCATCCGGTGCACTAAAAGACCAAATGCCTTGGTGTTGAGTTGAGGCAGACATTGTTTTACTGCCTAGCCAATCTGACACTTCTCCATTTGGGGAGACGGGACTGAGGGAGCTGTGAAGTGTGTGTGTTTCTCTGATTGTTTGGTCTTTGTCTCTGAGTGTGTGTGTGACCATAGTGTATTTTCCAGTGGTGGAAAAAGTACCCAATTGTCATACCAGAGTAAAAGTATAGATACGTTAATAGAAAGTTACTCAAGTAAAAGTCAGCCAGTAAAATACTACTTGAGTAAAAGTCTAAAAGTATTTTGTTTTAAATATATTTAATTATCAAAAGTAAATGTAATTCTAAAAGTATTCTTAATTAAGTATCAAAAGTAAAAGTATAAATCATTTCAAATTCCTTATTTTAAGCAAAGCAGACGGCACCCTTTTCTTGTTTTTAAAATTTAAGAATAGCCAGGAGCACACTCCAACACTCAGACATTAGTTACAAAAGATGCATTTGTGTTTAGTGACTGCGCCAGAACATACGCAGTAGGGATGACGTAGTGTTCTCTTGATAAGTGCGTAAATTTCACTATTTTTCTTTTCTGCTAAGCATTCAAAATGTAACTAGCACTTTGGGTTGCCAGGGAACAATGTATGGAATAAAATGTGCAATATTTTCTTTAGGAATGTAGTGAAGTAAAAGTAGTCAAAAATGTAAATAGTAAAGTAAAGTACCCCAAAAAACTACTTAAGTAAAAACAATTTACACCACTGGTATTTTCAGTGGCGGAAGCCCCTGTTGGGGGCACAGAGTGCTGTCCCCCACGGGGCTATTGAGAGAACTTTATCTATTATAGGGGAATGAGATGCTTTATGGAAAGGGGGATACCTAGTCAGTTGTCCAACTGAATGTATTCAACTGAAATGTGTCTTCTGCATTTATCCCAACCACTCTGAATCGGAGAGGTGCGGGGGGCTGCCTAAATCGACATCCACGTCTTTGGCGCCCGGTGAACAGTGGGTTAACCACCTTGCTCAGTGGTAGAACCACAGATTTGTACCTTTATGCAATCCAAGGCAATAGGTTTAATATATAAATCTAAGGACCCCCATCTGTAGTTGGGCTTCCGAGTGGCACAGCAGTCTAAGGCACTGCATGTCAGTGCTAACGGCGTCACTATAGACCCTGGTTCGATCCTGGGCTGGATCACAACCGGCTGTGGGAGTCCACAGGGTAGTGCACAATTGGCCCAGCGTCATCCGGGTTTGTCCGGGGTAGGCCGTCATTGTAAAATACAATTTATTTCTTAACTGACTTGCCTAGTTGAATAAAGGTTAAATAAAAATAGCCTTATAGGAGATGTCTTGTCATTGTGATTTGTTTATATATTCATGTTTACTCTGTAGATTGTTTATCTACAGCAAGCTTTAATCATGTAGCGAATGAGTGTCCTTGTCAAGTGTTTGTGAAGATATCTTTTTGAAGGATTCAATCTTGGCGTACCATTTGAAAGAATTACATTTCTGAGCGTGGTTTGATCAAACCTGATGTGACTTTTATTATTATCATTGGCAGATGTTCTAATACCTGCAAGGGGTTTGAAACATGCAGACAGTTGAAAGACCCCTGCTGGACCCACTGGAATATGGTGCTTGATGAGATGGAGATAGACATAGACAGTAGAGAGAGTGATAAAAACACGATATCTACTTTTATCTAGTTAAGATGAAACCATATGGTGACTAAACCACCACACCAGCTCACAGATATGGTGTATCAAAGCCTTTTGATCTATAGGCATGGGTCCAGCAGATAGCTACATCTGCAAAGTGACATATATCAGCCAGGCAGTGAGAGTGCTCACCCAGGGCAGCCCTTTTCTACAGGGATTATCCACAAACCCCCTGCCTTGCGAGAAGCCTCCCATACTGGGTGCGAGATGTATGATTGCAGGGTTGAGCTTCGCGCTCTGGTTCTCCACTGAGCCGCAGTCGAAGGCTTATCAGTTACTGAAGCTGAACCTGAACCGAGAGAGAGAAAGAGAGCAACAGAGAAATAAAGAGAGTGAGAGAGAGGCAGAGAGAAAGCCACTTGGTTCAGTGTTGGCAAGACAGTTAATTTAAAAAGGTGTTGAAAGTGTTGACAATGCGGGACAGTGTGACCCATGTGAGATTTGGGGGGAGCTGTGGTAAAATGAGTGAGGAAGAGGGGGTGAGGAAGGAAAGGTAAAGGGGGTTGAAGGTGGTGGTGGTGGGCTCTGGGAAGGTGTGAGCATCAGAGAAGGCAGATTGTATTTCCTACCTTGGACCAGTGTTACATATCTACTATATCCTCTCATCTTCAATTAGACTAGCTTAATCCAGTTTTTACCTAGGAAGAAAGATCCAGCTTTCTTTCTTTCTTTCTTTCTTTCTTTCTTTCTTTCTTTCTTTCTTTCTTTCTTTCTCTCTCTCACTCACCACCCAGGTTACCAGATGAAAAGTATGGGCTGTGATGCAGGCTGGAAGGAATCCGCGGTTGTTTTTAATGAATCTGACAAAGCAACCAAGTGCCGATCAATGGCAACATTGTGCCACAAGACAGCATCTCTGACCATGTCTGAGAGACAGAGACACTGCAAGAGAGATAGAAGGAGAGAAATAGATAGAGAGACTGCAAGATAATCAGCTGTGTAGTGCTAGGGCAAAAATTCAAACGGCATTGTTTGCTTTTGCTCAACCGTTTATGAGATTATACTGTCCAATAACTTTTATTGTCGCTTAATTCCAGGAACAATAGGGCTGTATATCTCTGTGATGATTTAGCGCGTGAACAACTCCACGGGCTTATCCACGGGCAGCCGTTTAGGCCCTGAGTTTGTAACTGGGTAGACAGATTGGCGCTGTGGTTTGCCAAAGAGGAAGAACGAAAGGTTCACCGGTCCTCATTCAAACAGGTAGACTTTTAAACAAACCGGAGACAATGCCTCCCGTTCTCTCCTCTGTTTACTTTCTCTTTCTTCACCTCCGTCACTCTTTCATTTTGTCCTTTCCCACCCTTTACTGTACCCCTGATTCCCATCCTTCAATAGTTTGGTTCTAATTGTAGTAATATTATTTCCCTTCCCGTTATCTGCCAGCCTTGTGATATAGAAATCCCAAAAGCTAGGAGACAGGGATATTTACTGCCCCATGGTCCTTTGATGTGTCCACTTGTTGATAAGGGCTGACAGTCAGATGACTCACTTCCTCTATTGAAGTGGAAAGAGGAGTCTGCGGTTCTCTGCCTCGTTCTGTGACATTGTTTCCCATGAACACGAAATGATGGCGACTGTATGCAAAAAATGCAGTTTGAGTTCAAGCACCGACACTTACATGACATGTTTGCAATGGCGTTCTCTTTCAACCTGTCCCCATCGCCCTTGGCTTCTCCAAGAACAGGTTCCTCAGTTGTCAGACATCACAAAAAGAGAGATTAGTACAAATGGAGGAAAACACACAAGGTCTTCAATGGGCTGTAATTCAATCTGTTGCTGTAGGGTGTCGGAGGGTGCCTAAGTGCGAGGCACGTGAGGTGTAGCAGGTTTTCAATACCCGGCAGAATGGTGAATAGTGTGAAAACAATCGCCAGGGACAGGAAAGCGAGCAGGAACACACAGCAGAGTCAAATAACCCCCGACCAGATGGGAATGGTCAGTGAACAAGGGGGTCGATGTTTATACCATTGGTGTCAGAAGACGGATCTGAAAACATTAACCCCAAAGACACTTTTGCCCTCTCTGAATCCCTATGGGACCGCGGGCTAAAAGTGTGGTGATGATTAGAGATTCAATTTAGCTCTCCATCAATCAATGCTGTAGGGAGGAAGGTGAGTGCTGTTGATAGCCCAGCCTCTTAATACCAGACTGGGTTGGTCTCTTGGGAGTAGGCATTTTTTCTGCTTTGCTAATTAAGCGGCAAAGCTGCCACTGCACTTACTTATTAATGAATCTTCGCTTCAATCGTTGCTGGAGACCGCGAGGTAACTCGACTCTAAACCCTAATTAGTCCATCACTAATGACTGAGTTTCTCGACGATCCATACATTCTAAACATCTACCGTCAGCCGGAACATGCCATCGCACTTCTGACCTTTACTTCTGGTCTTGTGTTGCTTGTTTGAGAGCAAATTTGAGAATTTCCCCCTCATGGAACTTTATTTCCATCTGGACACCCATATTGAATGGAGTCGTATGCAGGTACTTTTTGAGTAGGTACTTTAATTTAGTTTAAGCTACAGTATTTAATCCCCTCTCCCAGATCCTCCTCTTGGTGTGCTTGGTGTCATTTGACTACAAACCTCAAGAGAGATAAAATGGATGAGGTGTCACACCCTTTGATTTCCTCCACAGCATAAGTGCTAACAGAGAAAGTCAGGATGTGGCACAAACATTCTGCCATCTCATTTCCACACTTTGTTTGTGATGCTCATTCATAGACGAGCAGGTTGAAAAAATCATGCACCCCTGACAATGCGGGTCAATAAGATGTCACACGCACAAACCACGTCAGTCATGTAACCAAAACTTTACCCCCACGCAGACTAGCTAAGTTTGCCTAGTTTTGGTGGTGGTGGTGACATCACTGCTCAGGGACAGTGAGTGCGTCCGTCTATCCATCGCAGCCTTGTATGGTGTGGCTTTTAGAGCTATAAACACAGGTTCTGAGTCAGATTTACAGGCCCCTGTGCTTTTGGCCTCAATATTTCATCCCCACTCTTAGTGGTTCTTTGTGGTTCAGGGTCAGGTCTAGTCTGCGTCCCAAATGCCACCATGTTCCCTATATAGTGCACTACATTTGACCAGACCCCAACAGAAAGTAGTGCCCTACATGGAGAATAGGGTGCCATTTGGGAAGCTACCTATGACTAATCAGGCAGGGGTTGATCCACGCCCTGTGGTCTGGACTGACTCGGCCAGTCCCAAACGAACCCCACCTAACCCAGACCATCAAGAGCTCTCATATATATGTTTTTGTGTGTGTGTCTAAGGTAGATGGCAACTACAGTATGTGTGTGTTCATTGAATTAGGTTGCATATTTTGTCTGGCATATAGGTAGGTATAGTACATTTAGAATACTTTATTTGAGTTAACAAGGCAAGTCACATTGAGATGAACATCTCTGTTTCAAGAAAGCAGTCTTGTATTTGAATAGCCAATTCATTTGTAGCCAATTAATTTGTCATAGTTCTTATAGCTCTCAGCTGTGGTCACAGAAATAGCTGAAAGCTATAACTGAATGATGAGGCAAGTCATCAGAATATGATCTTTATTAATTTGCCTGTTGGCTTTGCCATGGGCAGTGTTTTGGGGTCACAGTGAGGCAGAAGGGTAAAATATTGGAAGTCAACATTATAGCATGAAACTCACTGCCGATAGACTTTGTATCACAGTGGGAGGCCGTTCCTTCTCTTGAAAGACTCAGTAGCAACAAACCTACCGATTCTACTTGTAGAATCGCAATGTTCGTCAGTGGCCAACCACTTGACTTTGAGCCAATTAGAGAGCATGAACCCCCACATGGGGGAGCTAACAAAAAAAGGATAATCGGGCATTTTCTCCATATAGCCATGGGATGATCCAGTCTCACTTCATATGCAATGAAGGCTATGGGATGGTAGCCAAGTGCACAGATACAATGATACAATGCACACAATACTAAATACTTCCCTCAAGCTTATTGACCACTGTAGCTATTATTGACATTATAATTAAGTCACAATGGATTAGCTAGTTTTCATGAAACAGCTGCCTGTGTTAGCTGCCGGGTTAGTGCAGTGTCCTTAGCTAGCTAGCTAGGTTGTTCTAGCTAGCAAATATGCTAATGTTAGCTAGCTAGCTAAATATTTGTCTATGGGCTGGCACTGGCAGTAAATCAAATCGAATTCAATTTGATTGGTCACATGCTCATGGTTAGCAGATGTTATTGTGAGTGCTGCAAAATGATTATGCTTCCAGATCCGACAGTGCAGCAGTATCTAACAGGTAATATCTAACAATTCAACAACAAAACCAAATATCTAACAAACTCCACAACAAACCTAATACACACAAAGGAATGGAATGGGATAAGAAGGAATGGGATAAGAAGATATAAGTATAAAATATATGGATGAGCAGTGACAGAGCAGCTAAGATGCAATAGATAGTAAAGAATAGATAGTGAAGGATACAGTATACAGTATATACTGTACATATGAGATGAGTAATGTGAGATATGTAAACATTCTTCAAGTGGCGTTAATAAAGTGACTAGTGTTACGTTTATTTAAAGTGGCCAATGATATCAAGTCTGTAGGTAGGCAGCTACCTCTCTGTGCTAGTGGTGGCTGTTTATCAATCTGATGGCCTTGAAATAGAAGCTGTTGTTTAATCTCTCTGTCCCAGCTTTGATGCACCTGTACTGACCTTGCCTTCTGGATAGAAGCGGGGTGAACAGGTACTGGCTCAGGTGATTATTGTCCCTGATGATCTTTTTTGCCTTCCTGTGACATCTGGTGCTGTAGGTGTCCTGGAGGGCAGGTAGTTTGACCCCAGCAATGTTTTGTGCAGCCCGCTCCACCCTCTGGAGAGCCCTGCAGGTGTGGGTGGTGCAGTTGCCGTACCAGGCGGTGATACAGCTCGATTGTGCACCTGTAAAAGTTAGTGAGGGTTTTTGGTGACAAGCCACATTTTTTCAGCCTCCTGAGGTTGAAGAGGTCATGTTGCGCATTCTTCACCACACTGTCTGTGTGCGTGGATCATTTCAGTTTGTCGATGATATGTTCACCGAGGATCTTAAAACTTTCCACCTTCTCCACTGCTGTCTCGTCGATGTGGATAAGGGGGTGCTCCCTTTGTTTCCTGAAGTCCACGATCATCTCTTTTGTTTTCCTGACATTGAGTGAGAGGTTATTTTCCTGAAACCACACTCCAAGGGCCCTCACCTCCTCCCTGTAGACTGTGTCGTCGTTGTTGGTAACTAAGCCTGCCACTGTAGTGTCGTCTGCAAACTTGATGATTGAGTTGGAGGCGTGCTTGGCCACGGGCGTGCTTGGCCATGGGTGAACAAGGAGTACAGGAGAGGGCTGAGAACACACCCTTGTGAGGATCAGCGAAGTGGATATGTTGTTTCCTACCTTTACCACCTGGGGGCGGGCCGTCAGGAAGTTCAGGACCCAGTTGTACAGGGCGGGGTCGAGATCCAGGGTCTCAAGCTTAATGATGAGTTTGGAGGGTACAATGGTGTTGAATGCTGAGCTGTAGTCAATGAACATCATTCTTCCGTAGGTATTCCTCTTGTCCAGATGGGATAGGGCAGTGTGCAGTGTGATGGCGATTGCATCATCTGTGGACCTGTTGGGGTGGCATTGGAGTGGTTCTAGGGTGACAGGTAGAGTGGATGTGATATGATCCTCGACTAGTCTCTCAAAGCACTTCATGATGACAGAAGTGAGTACTACGATGAGATAGTCATTTAGTTCAGTTACCTTACTATGGGGATTACTACAGTATGGAATATGGAGAGTGAATTAAATTGTTTCTTCATCATCTTGCTAGGTAGTTATGTAGCTGTGGCCATCAGGCTAGTAACAACAAGGGCTTTCTACAAAATAGCATCATTAGCAAAGTAGCTTCAAAATCTAGACAATTGGCAATATGCACAGATATGCATTGCCAAACAACGCTACTGCCACCTTCTGGTTTGGAGTATTTTAACAAGGTTGAGTGGCTGACGATTTCCAAGGTCTTTGCTGTGTGAACACAAATGAGATTGACTGCCGACACTGTTCAGAGCTGCTAAGTACTGTCGGCAGGTAAACGTTTGGCAATCTTACCGGTGTGTCTGAGTTTTAATGGGTGGTAAAACATTAGAAGTGAATAACTTGAATGCTGGTGCGCATTGTCGAATATTAAAGAAGTCTCGAGGTATTGCTCGCCTGACATAGAGTACTTTATGAAAAGCTGTCGACCACACTATAGACCAAGAGAATTCTCATCTATATGATTCGTAGCTGTCTATTTACCACCACAGATTGATGCTGGCACTAAGAACGCACTCAACCAACTCTAAGGCCATAAGCAAACAAGAAAATGCTCACCCAGATGCGGCTTTCCTGGTGGCCGGGGACTTTAATGCAGGCAAACTAAAATCAGTTTTACCAAATTTTTACCAGCATGTCACATGTGCAACCAGAGGAAAAAAAACTCTATACCACCTTTAGTCCACACACAGAAATGCATACAAAGCTCTCCCCCGCCCTCCATTTGGCAAATCTGACCGTAAGTATATCCTCCTGATTCCTGCTTACAAGCTAAAACTAAATCAGGAAGTACCAGTGATTTGCTCAATACGGAAGTGGTTAGATGATGCGGATGCTACGCTACAGGATTGTTTTGCTAGCACACACTGGAATATGTTCCGGTATTCATCTAATGGAATTGAGGAGTATACCACCTCAGTCATCAGCTTCATCAATAAGTGCATCCACTACGTCGTCCCCACAGTGACAGTACGTAAATTACATATCCCAAAAAGAAGCCATGGATTTCAGGCAACATCCGCACCGAGCTAAGTCTAGAGCTGCCGCTTTCAAGGATCGGGACACTAATCCGGACGCCTATAAGAAATCCCACTATGCCCTCAGACGAACCATCAAACAAGCAAAGCGTCAATACAGGATTTAGATTTAATTCTACTACACCGGCACTAATGCTCATTGGATGTGGCAGGGCTTGAAAACTATTATGAACTACAAAGGGAAACCCAGATGCGAGCTGCCCAGTGACGTGAGCATACCAGACATTCACAAAGCCGCAGGGCCAGATGGATTACCAGGACGTGTACTCAAAGTATGCACGGACCAACTGGCAAGTGTCTTCACTGACATTTTCAAACTCTCCCTGACTGAGTCTGTAGTACTTACGTGTTTCAAGCAGACCAACATAGTCCCTGTGCCCAAGGAAGCGAAGGTAACCTGCCTAAATGATTACCGCCCTGTATCACTCATGTCAGTAGCCATGAGGTGCTTTGAAAAGCTGGTCATGGCTCACATCAACAGCATCCTCCCGGATACCAGAGACCCACTCCAATTCGCATACGGCCCCACCAGATCCACAGTTGATTAATCTCAATCGCACTCCACACTGCCCTTTCCCACCTGGACAAAAGGAACACCTATGTGAGAATGCTGTTCATTGACTACAGCTCAGCGTTCAACACCATAGTGGCCACGAAGCTCATCACTAAGCTAAGGACCCTGGGACTAAACACCTCCCTCTGCAACTGGATCCTGGACTTCCTGATGGGCCGTGCCCAGGTAGTAAGTTTATGCAACAACACGTCTGCCATGCTGATCCTCAACACTGGGGCCCCTCAGAGGTGTGTACTTAGTCCCCTCCTGTACTCCCTGTTCACCCACGACTGTGTGGCCAAACACGACTCCAACACAATCATTAAGTTTGCTGACGACATAACAGTGGTAGGCCTGATCAACGACAACAATGAGACAGCCTATAGGGACTACAAGAAAAGGCGGGCCAAACAGGCCCCCATTAACACAGGCCCCCATCAACAGGGCTGTAGTGGACCTTGTCGATAGTTTCAAGTTCCTTGGTGTCCACATTACCAACAATCTATCATGGTCCAAGCACACCAAAACAGTTGTGAAGAGGGCACAACCAAACCTTTTCTCCCTCAGGAGAAAGATTTGGCATGGGTCCCCAGATCCTCAAAAGGTTTTACAGTTGCACCATCGAGAGCATCCTGATCAGTTGCATAACCTCCTGGTATGGCAACTGCTACAGAGGGTAGTGCGTACGGCCTAGTACATCACTGGGGCCAAGCTTCCTGCAATCCAGAAGCTATATAATAGGCGGTGTCAGAGGAAAGCCCATCAAATTGTCATAGACTGTTTTCTCTGCTACCGCATAGCAAGCGGTACCGGAGTGCCAAATCTCGGACCAAAACGTCTCCTTAAAAGCTTCTACCCAATGGCCATAAGACTGCTGAACAACTAATCAAATGGCCACCGGACTATTACATTGACCCCCCCACTCCCTCGCTGCTTATTATCTATGCATAGTCACTTCACCCCTACCTACATGTACAAATTACCTCTAACCTGTACCCCCACACACTGACTCGGTACCAGTACCCCCTGCATATAGCCCTGTTATTGTGTTACTTTTTAGTATTTTTTACTATTGTTTATTTGGTAAATATTTTAACTCTTCTTGAACTGCACTGTTGGTTAAGGGCTTGTAGGTAAGCATTTCACGGTCTACACTTGTATTCGGTGCATGTGACAAATAAAGTTTGATTTGATGACAGGAACATGGGTGTGGTCAAAAGGTCTGTAATTATGACTGTCACCACCAAACGAGAATCTAAGGTATGCAAGTTTTTATGTGTTAAAGAGAGAGAGATTTTTTAGAAAGATACCTCTGATCAAACCTAAACCGGTTTAATCTTTCTCGCTCACCAAGAGCACTTATTAACCCTATTTTTTGTCAGGGTTACGTAACCCTTTGTCCTCCTCCATCCCTGAGTGTATATTATTGAGTGTGTGTGGGTGAGTCAGTCTATCCACTATCACATCCCGTACCATCACCCAGTTCGATTGGCAGCCTACCAGGCAATATTGACTTAACAACTTGAAGTGAGCTGTCAAAACAGTTCATGTATAGATCAGTAATCAACTCTGGGTGGATATAAAATGACATTTCCAGTCCTTTGACATCTGTTATTTATCCCTCGAGCCATATAGCCACAGTTGCTCCCTCTGTCCCTTTTATCTCCCTCCCTCACTCCCCCTCTGCGTCCCTGCTGCACGTTGGCCTCTATTGCCCTCAATCACACTAGCCACTAGATAGACTGGTACAGGCTTCATAGGATGTTTGCCTCAGGGGCTACACATACCACAGGAGGTTGGTGGCACCTTAATTGGGGAGGACGGATTCATGGTAATGGCTGGAGCGGAATGAGTGGAATGGTATCAAATACATTGTTTCCATTTGCTTTGTTTCAGTCATTATTATGAGTCATCCTCCCCTCAGCAGCCTTCACTGACACACACACACACACACACACAGAACCAGGGGCGTCATGCACCCCAAAAAATCTAACCGGGGCAGAAAGTACTTGAGGATGGCTGGGAGGTGGGCCCGGGTCCACGAGGGGGCTAAAGGGCGTTTAACCCACACAATTCAAACTTTAGTTGATTAATTTTATGTCCTTACATAAAATAAGTTATCAAATAAGTTAAAATGATTGAGTCACAGGTTGGCCCCCCCCAAAAAATCTGGATCCCTGCTTCACTGTGTTCCTGTGTGTAGGCAGCCTGGTCTGATAGACTAGACATAACATAGTAAATGTAAATCTGGGACTCTCAAATTAGTATGATATGTTACGTTTGGTATGATTACATAAGACATAAGGTTACTTAAAGGTGCAATATGCAGAAATCACTCTGCCATTTCCTGGTTGCTAAAATTTAAATAGTTTGTCTAACTTCAGTTTATGTGACAAAACAATCAGTCGTTGTGTGGAGAATAATTGTACCATCTAAACCACTGTGAAATATATTTTCCATATCCCAAAATATTATATTTTCATCTGTTTCAAGCTGGTGTACAAAACCGAAAGTGAAAGATGCAGAAACTAAATTTAAGAACGGGAAGGATAAAACTTGTGCCTATAGAACAGATCTACCACTTCTTAGACTTGCTTTCAATGAGAATGACAGGTCTATAGCTCAATATTTCTATGTGAATTGGACAAGTCACCCCCCAAAATTAGATATTGCAGCAATAAGTCTAAAACATATTGTGCCTTTTGCAAATTCATAACATATCATACAAATTGGAATTCATAACATATCATACAAAAATTGATGAGGAACATTCTCAGATTAATACATACTATATGATAGCTAGCAGCATACCACCCTGCATCCCACTGCTGGCTTGCTTCTGAAGTAAAGCAGGGTTTGTCCTGGTCGGTTCCTAGATGGGAGACCAGATGCTGCTGGAAGTGGTGTTGGAGGGCCAGTAGGAGGCATTCTTTCCTCAGGTCTAAATTCCGGTGTAGGGTGCTGTCTATTGGCTGGGACGTTAAACGGGTGTCCTGACTCTCTGTGGACACTAAAGATCCCATGGTACTTATCATAAGAGTAGTGGTGTTAACCCTGGTGTCCTGGTTAAATTCCCAAGCTGTCCATCATACCATAACGGTCACCGAATCATCCCCAGTTTACAATTGGCTCATTCATACCCCTCTTCTCCCCTGTAACTATTCCCCAGGTCCTTGCTGTAAATGAGAATGTGTTCTCAAGTCAACTTACCTGGTAAAATAACATATCATACTAAATGGAGGGTTTCGGATTTAAATACAAAATGCTCTGAGACCAGGTTGCAGCCGGGGTGCTATAGAAATCCAATGGGCGGTTACGTATGACTCCTTTGGGTTTCCATAAAAAAGCGGAAAAAAACACTTCTCATCTCTGTGGTAGGTTAGGTGAATAAAGTAACAAGCCGCTGCCTGTAATAGTTGATTTTGATTTAAAAGGGCAGGGTCATGTTTACAGTTGAAACTGCTTCACTCTTAGCAGTAAAAAGCTTTAGCCTTAGCCTATTTAGCCTATTTAGCCTAACTGGAAGAATGTTATTGATAGTACTAAAGTATTTGCTAGGCATGCATCAAGCAAAGAGCATTTGAAATGCACTGCACTGTGGAAATAAAAACTAGTTTGAAGTGCTATGGGAAGATTGGTGTCAACACTTGTTAATGATGGGCAGCTGGCAAGAAATCGCATGTATTTGTCGCCGATTGTCCCTTTTGGGACATCCACATGCGATAATTCACATTCCAATTTGACAAACGTGTTCAGTCAGCACAGAAGAAGCATGCTACACACGAGGAAAGCTCAGCTAAACCAACTTGCATTTGAGGGGGATCTTGCAAGGAGATTTTAGAGACAATAGAATTATTGATTACTCTGGAAATTTCACAGAGCATCAAGGAATCTGCTAATCTTTTTTAAAGGCAATATTGAAACAATTTTGCTGTTTTTTTAATCAAATCTTGCTTTAGTGTGTAGGGCGCTGCCTATGGTGCTGATAGAGCGCAGCAATATTTTGTGCCATTGAACCTGTCACTTCCTGATCAAAAGCATTTTTTGAACTTTTTTGTTTATTAGGGTATAGCGTGATATAAGCATAATTCAATTAAGTTCCAATGCAAGAACCCAAATTACATCTGTTGGTATAGCTACTTATCCATATGTTTCATCATAGAAAGGCTACATTCTATTATGGTTTTCTTGGTAGCTTATAGGTTTTCATTGCAGTAAATGGAACTTTACGTATTGGAAATGTGTTTATGGTAGGCTGGCATTGCTTAATTGATTATGCGGGTAGAATTTGTTTCACATAAGTGTGTTTTACCATATCACAACGTGAGCAAGCGGCATGATTTTCCATGTTTGAAGCATCTTCATTTGGAAAGACAGCTGTGCATGGCGGCATCTCACTGGAGTAGTGTGTCGGCTATGTTTTGGTTATTTGATCTCCATTTGCTTTGTGTTTACTTTTAATGTAACGAGCCTAAATATAAATTGTTTCATGCCTTTATCGATCATATATTTTGTTTACTAGGACATCTACTCTGTACCGCTGTTTTGTTCTGTTTGCATTCGTTCACATTCACAGTTGCCGGTATTCTAATCCAAATTTTAGAATACCAAACTTTAGAATATTCTACTTTCAGCATTTAGTTTGCATTATTTTGGTAATACAGCTGTGTGTACAGTGCATTTACATAGACTGTTTGTAATAAGGTTGCCCATCGCAACGGCATTGCTGTAGAGGGATACAGAGTTACAGAGTCTCGGCATTTTAACATTATGTTTATTAGGGTATAGCGTGATTATATAAGCAGAGTTCAAAATAATTCCAGTGCAAGAACCCCCAAAAATGTGCCCCCTTTGCGATGTCAACAGCCCCCTTAGTCACTTATTCTGGCACCGGGCCGGAAGTTGAATTTTTCAAAACCCCAGAACAGCTTTTTCCTGCAATCTAGAGCATAACCATAATTGTTCATTCTATGTTAAAAATATGTATATTTCTCTGCACATCTAAGCATACCTCTTGAGCTGTCTGTATCTTTTTTTAAATGAACAAAATATGCTTCTTGGCATCTCTACTCAAATCTGGGTAAAATATACAATTTACTCATCTGGAATGCCAGCATCCGGGAGTCACCTCTTCACTGTTGATGTTGAGACTGGTGTTTTGCGGGTACTATTTAATGAAGTTGCCAGTTGAGGACTTGCGAGGCATCTGTTTCTCAAACTAGACACTCTAATGTACTTGTCCTCTTGCTCAGTTGTGCATCGGGGCCTCCCACTCCTCTTTATATTCTGGTTAGAGCCTGTTTGCGCTGATCTGTGAAGGGAGTAGTACACAGCGTTCTACGAGACCTTCAGTTTCCTGCCAATTTCTTGCCTCTTTACTGCTTTTCTAGCATATTTGCAAAAGGGGTTTCTAAGGATCTTTTGCTTATCAATTGCTGATAATGGGCCTCTGTATGCCTATGTCGATATTTCATAAAAAATCTGCCGTTTCCAGCTACAATAGTAATTTACAACATTAACAATGTCTACACTGTATTTCTGATCAATTTCATGTTATTTTAATGGACAACAAAAATGAGCTTTTCTTTCGAAAACAAGGACATTTCTAAGTGACCCCAAACTTTTGAATGCTAGTGTGTATTTTTAAAACAGGGCAAATCTGAGGGAGACCGTATGGGCATGACACCTCTGCACATGATCACCTCTGCTGTTTGACTGCTATAATGCTTCAGCTCGGTTATTCTGGCATGTTGATGGTGTGGTCTCCAGATGACACACACTTGCAGGCACACCACAGGAGGCTGCTGAGGGGTGGACAGCTCTTTATAATGGCTGGAACAGAGTAAATGGAGTGGCATCAAACACATGGAAACCAGAGTATGTGGTGTGCATGCATGTGTGTTTCATCTGGAGGCTTCACCATCAACATGCCAGAGCATGAGCGTGCCCAATTTGAAGAGCATGAAGCGAGATTCGCTAAGGCTGGAGCGTCGGCCTTCCCGCCCGATCCAATTTTGCTCCAGTAGCGCTCCAGTTACGCTCACTTCACCAGTTCAGGGCATGCCCGACTCATCATTCATTTGTAGTCTACTTGTGTGCTGTTATAGCCCCTTGCTTTTAGCTACTGTCATGGAGTTTGCTAAATATTGTCATAAAGAAACTGATAAAACACACAGGTGCTAAATCAAGGTGACTTACAAAGATGAGGACCAAGAACAAGAGAGGGAGTGTGATGATGTAGTGTCAACAACTTGAGAATCATTGTGGAATCTGAAAAGACTCGTATCGCAAAGGCATGATGGTGTACTTACTATGTGCACACGCTAAACGAAAGGAACAAGGTGGGTAGATAACTAAGTGTGTATTTATAAACTAAAAATTATAAACTTTTAGTTTATTTTTGTTATAATATTTATACATCATTGATTTTGTCCCAATAAGCCTGGCATATTCCCACGTTCAAGGAGCTTTCCGTTTTGATTGGGTTATTTAGCTTAAAAACTTTAGACCTACCTATAAAAAAAGAAGAAATTCCCAGTGACTCTGCACGTGTGGAGAGGATATTCTCTCCAGGCACCATCGCATTTGTATTTTATTCTAAGTAAATCACAGCCTATATGTGCAATTTATAGACTATAACGATTTAATACAACGAAATGTTGTTTAAATGCTGAACACTTTATGTCCCTTTTCGTTCCTTCTTAGGCTCCCTTTCTGGCTCCTGACCCTCCTGACCCATTTTGAGTGTTTTTATGATGTTTAATATGACATGTAGACTATTTGAAATGATGTGTGCTTCTTACATTCACCTTGTCATGTTTATTCAAATACTTTTCATTCAAAACCATATGGTTTGGGAGTCACAAAATCAATGGGTGTTGGTTAAATTGTGGTTTTAATGAAGGGAGCGAATTTGGAGCGTCTGTTTTTATTTCTGCGAGCACTGAGTGGTTTTTAGTGGAGCGATTGGAAAGTACATGGAGCACCGGAGCGGTGTACAAGCACCTCTCCATGAGCGATGAGCAGGATTTCCAACTGCTCAACTCCACTCACCTCCACTCACATGCTCTGATGTGTTGGATGCATTTGATATCATTCTACTGATTCGGCTTCAGCCATTACCAAGAGCCCGTCAACCCAATTAAGGTGCCACCAACCTCCTGTGATGTACACACACACACACACAAACTGGACACACTTAACTCACTCCAATCCTGCCCAGGCTGGATCATCTGTCTATCAGCACATAAATCAATGGGGCCTTGCCACCTGGGCTTCTGTGGGGGGGGGGGGGGGGGGGGGTGTAACAGTAGTACCCTTCTTCCTAACCACCAGCTTTACACGTCAATGAGGGGTGAATAATACATTAGCCAGCATGGCCTGTTCCTTCTACTGCTGAAAGGAAGAGAAGGGAAGAAAAAGCAAGAGAGATTGGAAAAAGAGTGGGAGAGCGGGGGGAGCGAGAGGGGGGGGGGGGGTAGAGGGAGACATCTCCAGTATCTGCCCCCTCTTCTTTTACCTCCAACCCAGGAGATCCCTTCCTGCTTTGCAACCTGTTTGCCTACAGTATGTCCCCGCTTAATTCAGATATATGGTATGGGACCATACTGTATGGAAGCTGTCCCAGCTAAACAACAGCACCAGTCCTTGGATATATGAGATGGGGAGTGATGCATACATCAACTCTGGTTCAGTTGACTCACTTGATCTGAGGGAAGTTGCTGGCAGTGGTCTCTTCTTGTGGGTCAACAGTTACAAGTGACACACCCATCCACCTCAGTTTTAATGGCAAATTGTACAGACAGTGTTCCAGTCAGCTAGATTGTGACTGACCGCCTTGACACAACAGCAAAATAGATTATGAGAGCTTGGGACAAAAAGGTTATATCTGCATTTTTGTAAACATTTTGTTCACCTTGTTCTGTTCTATGGCCTCTACCTATATTGTACTATAAATATCCCAATTCATGTTGTGATGTTCAAAAGAATACAAGATAATAATTAATGACACCATTCAAACCAATGAGGTTCGGAACTTGAAAGCCAATTATCTCATCTTTTTGCAGATAGAACCTTATAGTCCCAAGCTTTCGATTAGTTAGGAGCCGAGACAGACAGACAAACACAGACAGACCGTCCTGTACTCCCTGTTCACCCACGACTGCATGGCCAGGCACGACTCCAAAACCATCATTAAGTTTGCAGACGACACAACAGTGATCACTGACAACGACCAGACAGCCAATAGGGAGGAGGTCAGAGACCTGGCCGGGTGGTGCCAGAATAACAACCTATCCCTCAACGTAACCAAGACCAAGGAGATGATTGTGGACTACAGGAAAAGGAGGACCGAGCACGCCCCCATTCTCATTGACGGGGCTGTAGTGGAGCAGGTTGAGAGCTTCAAGTTCCTTGGTGTCCACATCAACAACAAACAAGAATAGTCCAAACACACCAAGACAGTCGTGAGACGGCACGACAAAGCCTATTCCCCCTCAGGAAACTAAAACGATTTGACATGGGTCCTGAGATCCTCAAAAGGTTCTACAGCTGCAAGAGCATCCTAACTGGTTGCATCACTGCCTGGTACGGCAATTGCTCGGCCTCTAAACGCAAGGCACTACAGAGGGTAGTGCGTACGGCCCAGTACATCACTGGGGCTAAGCTGCCTGCCATCCATGACCTCTACACCAGGCGGTGTCAGAGGAAGGCCTTCAAAATTGTCAAAGAACCCAGCCACCACAGTCATAGACTGTTCTCTCTACTACCGCATGGCAAGCGGTACTGGAGTCACAAGTCTAGGACAAAAAGGCTTCCCAAAAGTTTTTACCCCCAAGCCATACGACTCCTGATCAGGTAATCAAATGGCTACTCGGACTATTTGCATTGTGTGCCCCCCCAACCCCTCTTTTTACGCTGCTGCTACTCTCTGTTTATCAAATATGCATAGTCACTTTAACTATACATTCATGAACATACTACCTCAATTGGGCCGACAAACCAGTGCTCCTGCACATTGGCTAACCAGGCTATCTGCATTGTGTCCTGCCACCCACCACCTGCCAACCCCTCTTTTACGCTACTGCTACTCTCTGTTCATCATATATGCATAGTCACTTTAACCATATCTACATGTACATACTACCTCAATCAGCCTGACCAACAGTGTCTTTACGTAGCCTCGCTACTTTTATAGCCTCGCTACTGTATATAGCCTGTCGTCTTACTGTTGTTTAATTTCTTTACTTACCTATTGTTCACCTAATACCTTTTTTGCACTATTGGTTAAAGCCTGTAAGTAATCATTTCACTAAGGTCTACTACACCTGTTGTTTTCGGCGCACGTGACAAATAAACGTTGATTTGAGACAGACAGACAGACAGACAGACAGACAACATCCCACGCATACACAGCCAAGTTCTCTCAAAGGATACAGAGAAAGATTTGAGTCAGTGTGTCTGTTCTGGCTCCCTAAGTGCTGTGTGATTTATTCGTCCTCATTTGCTGTCACGGGCCCCTAGCTATCTCTGTGTCGTGGCGATGCACCAGAGCGATGTAACTTAAACATTGCAGTGATCATTCCAGATGCATCGTTATTTACGAGCAAACTTTTTAAGTGTTTCTCAAACAAGCACGTAGAGAGAACGTTCACTAAGTGTGTCTTTAGACAATGTGTCGATACTGATAAGATCAAAAGGATATTGCACACTGCTCTCGGATCAGCTTTCTCCATTCAAATGTACATGAGAATTACTCCACAATGCTGACGACAGATCAGCTCCTAGAGTGATATTACCACCTATGGCTGCAAGTAGGCTATTGAGGTGGCTTATTATGCTTACCCAATAATAATGCACTAAATCACAGATTGGGCACATTATTGCGCACATGTTGTCGCACATTCATGAAATACATTGAGGCAGAAAATTACAGACAGTAGCCTAGTCGCAAAATAGAATTCTATTGATTGCAAAATGATTGAAATAGCCTATATATGCAGTCATCTACATTTTCATTTGAAGCATAATTGTATCCTTCAATTGTTTGAAACAATTGGAAATACTTTGGCAAATATGTATTTGGAATTATCGGAGGTCACAGTCAGACAGACACCTAGCCTAAATATCTTGATTCTATTTTTAATGGCATTTTTTTCTCTGAATTAAGTAAAAAAAAAAGTATCTAACCATGCACTTTGGCTGCTCTACGAGTGGTCTGGATCACTCGTAGATGTGTTTTTTTAGGAGCCACGTTACTAATGAAAATACATTGTCCGATGGTTCTAATGATGATCTTAACGCAATGAAGGCTCTGTAAAGGAGGTCCAAACCAGATAGAGAGTAGAGACTGAAAACACAGGTCTGGGATCAGGGATAGGGGACTCAGGTATGGCAAAACTGCACTGCAAAGTCATCTGGGAAGGTTGGGCAAAACTGTACATGGTATTGGTTGGTAAATTATTCTGTCTGCTCGCTCTCTCTCTCTCTCTCTCTCTCTCTCTCCCTGCCCCCTCTCTCTCCCTGTTCCTCTCATTATCTCTTTATATCTCTCCCCCTCTCTGTCTTTCTCTTTCCCTCTTTCTCCCTGTCCCTCTCTCCCTCTCTGGGTTTCTGGCACTTTAGCGATGGGCCTCAGAGCTAAAGAGGCAAAGCCCATTCGGAAAGGTCTAACGAGTCAAGTTATTACAGCAACCAAGTGTGAGATTAATTAACTGAGTGGCGATTAGGAATAGAGCAGACACGATCTACTAAAAGTAATGCTGGGGAGCGCTAGAAACAAATCAACGTGATTTATCTCGCAGAGCCATTTGGGAGAAGAAAAACAAAATAACCATAAATAATAATGATCTTCCCTCCTCTGAAAGTTAATGATGCCAAATAGAAAATAATATTTTTTTGCCAACAAAAAGTTCTCAAAAAGCCGGAAATAAATATATAATTCCCTCATAATTAACCCACAGCTGTTTGCCATCATAAGCCATTAAGTATATAAATAAATTACGAACGTAGAAAGAGAGAGAGAGAGAGAGAAGGGGAGAGAGAGATAGCATGGGCATAAGCCCAACTGAAAGGGGTGGAAGGGGGTGTTGAATCTCAGGTTGGTTAGCTGGCAATACACCCCAAGGGAGGACCTGGAAAGAGAGGGAGGAGTGCCATGCGTGAAGGAGAGAGAAGGAGTGAGAGGCAGAAAGGGAGAAGAGGAAAGGAGATGCCAGGAACCCTGCTTAGGTTTGTTTAATCAAACCAAGTTGTGTGCGTGTCAGGTGTCTGTAACACAAATTCTGTAGAGCATGTGATGTATGCCTCTAAGTGTGTGTGTATGGTTACCTGTGTGTATGTGTCTGCCTGCCTGTGCGTGTCAGCCTCCTTAGCCGACTGTGTGTATGCGTGCACATAGGTGTGAATGTACGTGTGTGCGTGTGTTCCAGAGCATGTGTCAGCAGCCAGCAACACAGCCCTAACGCCTTGACCCGGCTGGCTGCGTTCCTGCCTCTAACTGCCCTAACCTTGCTTTTGTTGTTGTGCTCCTGACCTGAATGGGTAATGAGTGAGCAGGTAAACACAAGCTCTCTCTCACATTTCATTCTATGAATGTTGCACCCAAGAAGAGATTTCTGTTCTGTGACTTTGAGTGACTCTCTCTTGCAATGCATGAGCCTAAAACCTGGCTGGCTGGCTGGCTCTCTCTCTCTCTCTCTCTCTCTCTCTCCCCTCCCCCCCAAGGAGCTTTATTGGCATGTGAAATGAACAGTAAACATTAGACACAGAAATTCCAAAAGAATAAAGACATTACAAATGTCATATTATGTATATATACAGTTGTACGGTGTACAAAAAGGAAAATAAATAAATAAATCATAAAGTTTGGGTCAGTCACAGTGTACTCTCTGTTTAGGGCCAAATAGCATTCTAGTGTGCTGTTTTTTTGTTAATTCTTTACAATGTGTCAAGTAATTATCATTTTGTTTTCTCATGATTTGGTTGGGTCTAATTGGGTCTCCTCTGGTTGGGTCTCTCTCTCTCTCTCTGTTGTTTCTCTCTCTTTAATGATCTTAACGTGAGAACCGCCAGTCGAGCTCTGGCTAGCTAGCTCACCCCGAGGCTATCACCTCCCCTGGAGCTCCTTAGCAGCCTGTTTGAAAAGAAAGGGATATAAATACAGAGAAAGAAACATGTATAATTACTCATCTATTACACTGTGGTAAAGCTGGACCAATTAGGATTGCTTTTTTCATTCTTCCCTATCCCAGGTCATGAGGACATACCTCGAAAATTAACATCGCTCACGGGTGATCATTGACTCAAAGATTTGCTGGCACGTCTTAATAAATCAACGTCAGTTGCACGGATAGTCTCATAGTTCCTCCTTAAAAGCTTGAGAGCCCATGCATTTCACATTCTGGTCTTTTCTTGTTTTGTTTATGTTACTCAAGAGGGATGCCAAACCAGAGGAAAAATAAAATAAAGACATGTTAAAACCTCAAGGGTTTTGAGCTGTCCATGGTATATTTTCGACCATTATAAAGTCATTGAAAGCCACTGGCATGTGGAAAATGTGAAACCACCACATCACGGCTGTCCACTGCAGACAACTGCAGACAACCAGCTGTTCATAGAAATGTTGAAGCAGCGATCGCTAATTAGATTGAACACAATCATTACACAGTACTTTACAAGTGGACTGTAAAGACTGTAAGACAATCCGATATGTAGGCGTGATGGCTATATCAAAAGCTGATACTCATAACGGCAGTTATAAATAAAGACTCAATAGCTATTCATACAGAACAGTTAAGCTGGAAGTTAAGCCCTCTTTTTTAATTTAGAGCCAGTCCCCATTCAGACTCGCTGCTTTTCTTTTATACCTGGACCAGCTCCGGAATGTTCTGTGTTAAGCTACACAGAGTACAAGCAGGATTTTGTCATTGTGTGGACAAGCCTGTATCGGTGCGTGTTTGTATGTGTGTGTGAGTGTGTGCGAGCGTGTATAAATTGGGGCTCATGTACTGTATCAGGGATGGCCGTCATCTATGTGTGGGTACGAGTGTGTACGTGCTCTCATGTGATAGCAGCACACTGTTTGTTGTGCAAGTTGCTGACTCACAAACCAGTTGGAACCTCGCATTAGCATGGGAAGTAACCTTCACAGACAGAGCTTGTCAGACTATGTCCCAAGTTCTCCCTGCGCAAGCAGAAGGATGGTGTGTGTGTGTGTGTGTGTGTGTGTGTGTGTGTGTGTGTGTGTGTGTGCATGCATGTCCAGTGTGTGTGTTCTCTATAGAGACTGCCATACATATGAGAGAGAAAGCTTCAAGTTTCTCAGCGTAGACATCACTGACGATCAGAAATGGTCCACCCATTACAAACAGCGTGGTGAAGAAGGCGCAACAGCGCCTCTTCAACCTCAGGAGGCTGAAGAAAATTGTCTTGGCCCATTAGACCCTCACAAACCTTTACAGATGCATATTTGAGAGCATCCTGTCAGGCGGCATCACCGTCTGGTATGGCAACTGCACCGCCCGCAACCGCAGGGCTCTCCAGAGGGTGGTGCGGTCTGCCCAACGCATCACCGGGGGCACACTGCCTGCATTCCAGGACACCTACAGCACCCGATGTCACAGGAAGGCCATAAAGATCATCAAATACACCAACCATCCGAGCCATGGCCTGTTCACCCCGCTATCATCCAGATGGCGAGGTCAGTACAGGTGCATCAAAGCTGTGAAAAACAGCTTCTATCTCAAGGCCATCAGATTGTTAAATAGCCATCACTAGTCGGCTACCACCCGGTGACTCAAACCTGCACCTTAGAGGCTGTTGTCCTATATACATAGACATGGAATCACTGGTCACTTTAATAATGTTTACATATTGCTTTACTCATTTAATATGTATATACTGTATTCTATTCTACTGTATTTTACTCTATGCCACTCTGACATTGCTCGTCCTAATATTTATATATTTCTTAATTCCATTATTTTACTATTGCATTTGTGTGTATTGTTGTGAACTTTTAAATATTACTGCACTTTTGGAGCTAGGAACACAAGCATTTTGCTACACCCGCAAAAACATCAGCTAAATATGTATATATGACCAATAACATTTGATTTGAATTGATTTGAGAGGGAGACAAGCCAGGGTCAATACAACCACACAGACAGTCTGTGTTCCCCATTCCCCTAGGATAGCCGTGGTGCAATCTGCTATCATATTTTCATATATTTTGTCTGGGACCCATCCAGGCTAACTGTTAATACTGCTGCTGTAGTCCATATAATGAATGTTTTGTCGGGTTAGCAGAGCATTTTTATTTTTTATTTTTTATTTAACCTTTAACCTTTATTTATTCAGTCAAGAACAAATGCTAATTTACAATGACGGTCTACCAAAAGGCAAAAGGCCTCCTGTGGGGACGGGGGCTGGAATTAAAAATACAAATGTAGGACATAACACACATCACGTCAAGTGAAACACCACAACACTACATAAAGAGAGACCTAAAGACACCAACACAGCATGGCAGGAACACGTGACAACACAGCATGGTAGCAACACAACATGATAACAACATGGTAGCAACACAACATCGCAGCAGCACAACATGATAGTAAAACATGCTACAAACATTATTGGGCACAGACAAAAGCACAAAGGGCAAGAAGATAGAGACAAGTATACATCACGCGAAGCAACCACGAGTGTCTTGATTGAATTTTTTTTTAAATGTATTTAACCTTTATTTAACTAGGCAAGTCTTAAGTCTACCCCTTCCTTTTTCAAACATTCTGTTAAAAATCGTGCAACTTTTCAGCGTCCTGCTACTCATGCCAGGAATATAGTATATGCATATGATTAGTATGTGTGGATAGAAAACACTCTGAAGTTTCTAAAACTGGTTAAATCACGGCTGTGACTATAACAGATCGTGTGTTTCATTGAAAAACGCAAGAAAAACTGCTCTCTGAAAGCTAAAAATAATTTCCATAAGTCACTTTCATGCGTTGTTAAAAGAGCACAAAATTAATTATGGATCTGCATGCAATTCATACAGATTCCACACGATGTCGCCATTGTCGTCATTTTCAATTGACTTTTTTGTTGGAAAATCCAACTAACAGGATTCCGTTTCTTCCGGTCTCCACCAGGATGTTTTCAATGTGCACATTGGCAGCCATTGATTTGCAGACGAGGAGCTATTGAATATACATCGCCCTGTAATCATTTTGATAGATTATAAACGTTTACTAATACCTAAAGTTGGATTACAAAAGTATTTCGAAGTGTTTTGTGAAAGTTTATCGTCGACTTTTTTAATTTTAAAAAATGACGCAGCGTTTAAAAACGATGTTTTTTTCTGAATGAGACAGCTTCCATAGAAAGCTATTTTGGGTATATGTGGACCGATTTAAACGAAAAAAAGACCCAATAGTGATGTTTATGGGGCATATAGGAGTGCCAAGAAAGAAGCTCGTCAAAGGTAATGAATGTTTTATATTTTATTTCTGCGTTTTGTGTAGCGCCGGATAAGCAAAGTCTTTGTTTACGTCGCATTCAGGCATTTTGAGGTGTTGCATGCTATCAGATAATAGCTTCTCATGCTTTCGCCGAAAAGTATTTTAAAAATCTGACTTGTTGGCTAGGTTCACAACGAGTGTAGCTTTAATTCAATACCCTGTATGTGAATTTTGTGAATTTGATTAAGGTTTGAGTTTTAACGAGTACATTTAGCATTTAGCGTAGCGCATTTGCATTTCCAGGTGCCTAGTTGAGACATCTGCGTCTCAAGTAGGATCAAGAAGTTAAGAACAAATTATTATTTACATTGACGGCCTACCCCGGCCAAACCCTAACCCGGACGATGCTGGGCCAATTGTGCCCCGCACTATGGGACTCACAATCACAGCCGGTTATGATCGAACCAGTGTCTGTAGTGATGCCTCTGGCTCTGAGATGCAGTGCCTTAGATCGCTGCGCCACTCGGGAGCCCCCCTTTGAATGAAGAGATGGGGATAAAACTGTCCAGCTTGAGTGTTTTTTGCAGCCCATTCAAGTCGCTAGCTGCAGCGCACCGCATAAGCAGAGAGCAATCTAGGAGAAGATTGAAGAGGAGAGGGCTGGGCGGCTGCAGACTGCAGTAGAAGACCACACCGATCGGAGAGAACGTTAAACACTAACACTCAAGGCCACCTCGCCACCAACCTCCGCTGTCGTAATGAAAGGAACACAGAGATAGGGGAATAGGGGAGTCTCTCTCTCTCTCTCTCTCTCTCTCTCTCTGAGTATTCTGGTGGCTTGTTTTTTATATTCTTCCCTCAATCTCCACCTACCTCTTTCTCTTGGCTCCCTTCTTCTTTGCCTTTTTTCTCTCTCACACTCTCCCATCTAGAGAGACTTGTAAACAGCATTAGTAAACTAAATGCCTTTAATGTGTTTTTTCACAGCCACACCCAACACTGGGCAATACATTGAATGCAGCTTTATATGGCTCATGTAGTGGTTTTAAAATGTCACATAGGCTTATTCAGCTTAGTGATAGATAAATATATATATATATTTAACCTTTATTTAAATATATATATATATATATATACAGTTAAAGTCGGAAGTTTACATACACTTAGGTTGGGGTCATTAAAACTTGTTTTTCAACCACTCCACAAATTTCTTGTTAACAAACTATAGTTTTGTCAAGTCGGGTTAGGACATCTACTTTGTGCATGACAAGTACATTTTACAACAATTGATTACAGACAGATTATTTAACTTATAATTCACTATATCACAATTCCAGTGGGTCAGAAGTTTACATACACTAAGTTGACTGCCTTTAAATAGCTTGGAATATTCCAGAAAATGATGTCATGGCTTTAGAAGCTTCTGATTGACATTAATTAATTTCTAGGCCTACCTTCAAACTCAGTGCCTCTTTGCTTGACATTATGGGAAAATCAAAATAAATTAGCCAAGACCTCAGAAAAAAAAATGTAGACCACAAGTCTCGTTCGTACATCCTTGGGAGCAATTTCCAAATGCCTGAAGGTACCAGGTTCATCTGTCCAAATAATACTACGCAAGTATAAACAACATGGGACAACGCAGCCGTCATAACGCTCAGGAAGGAGACTCGTTCTGTCTCCTAGAGATGAACGGACTTTGGTACGAAAAGCGCAAATCAATCTCAGAACCACAGCAAAGGACCTTGTGAAGATGCTGGAGGAAAAAGGTACCAAAGTATCTAAATCCATAGTAAAACGAGTCCTATATCGACATAACCTGAAAGGCTGCACAGCAAGGAAAAAGCCACTGCTCCAAAACCGTGAGAAAAAGCCAGACTACGGTTTGCGACTGCACATGAGGACAAAGATCGTACTTTTTGGAGAAATGTTCTCTGTTCTGATGAAACAAAAATATAACAATTTTGCCTTAATGACCATCGTTATGTTTGGAGGAAAAAGGAGGCTTGCAAGCTGAAGAACACCACCCCAACGGTGAAGCATGGGGGTGACAGCATCATGTTGTGGTGGTGCTTTGCTGCTTGAGGGACTGGTGCAATTCACAAAATAGATGGCAACATGAGGAAGGAAAATGATGTGGATATATTGAAGCAACATCTCAAGACATCAGTCAGGAAGTTAAAGCTTGGTCTCAAATGGGTCTTCCAAATGAACAATGACCCCAAGCATACGTCCAAATTTGTGGCCAAATTGCTTAACTTCTTATGGCTGCAGTGGCAATATTGAGTAGCTTGGATGAAAAGGTGCCCATTGTAAATGGCCAGCTCCTCAGTCTCAGTTACTAATATATGCATATTATTATTAGTATTGGATAGAAAACACTCTAAAGTTTCCAAAACTGTCAAAATATTGTCTGTGAGTATAACAGAACTGATATTGCAGGCGAAACCCTGAGGAAAATCAAAACAGGAGGTGGCTTCTATTTTAAAAACTCCATGTTCCATAGCCTGCCTCCGCTCCATTTAAAGGGAAATCAACCAGATTCCCTTTCCCATCGCTTCCTCAAGGTGTCAACAGTCGTCAGACATAGTTTCAGGCTTTTATTTTGAAAAATGAGCCAGAACGATAACATCTCGTCAAGTGGTCGCATGAGTTTTGCTCGCGCCATTGCTTTTCCCTCTCATACTGAACAAGACATTTGCGGTTGATATATTATTGATTCTTTATTTTAAAAACAACCTGAGGATTGATTATAAAAAACGTTTGACATGTTTCTGTGGACATTATGGAAACTATTTGGAATTTGTCTGCGCTCTTTCTTGTGGATTTCTGAACATAACGTGCCAAACAAACAGAGGTATTTTGGATATAAAAATTATCTTTATGGAACAAAAGGAACATTTGTTGTGTAACTGGGAGTCTCGAAGATCATCAAAGGTAAATGATTAATTTGATTGCTTTTCTGATTTTCGTGACCGAGCTACCTGATGCTAAGTGTACTTAATGTTTTGTCGTGCGATCGATAAACTTACACAAACGCTTGGATTGCTTTCGCTGTAAAGCATAATTTCAAAATCTTACACGACAGGTGGATTAACAAAAGGCTAAGCTGTGTTTTCCTATATTGCACTTGTGATTTCATAAATATTTTTTGTAATATTCATTGAATGTAGCGCTATGCTATTCAGCGGTTGTTGATGACAATTATCCCGTTAACGGGATTGCAGCCATAACAAGTTAAGGACAACAAAGTCAAGGTATTGGAGTGGCCATCACAAAGCCCTGACCTCAATCCTATAGAACATTTGTGGGCAGAACTGAAAAAGTGTGTGCGAGCATGGAGGCCTACAAACCTGACTCAGTTACACCAGCTCTGTCAGGTGGAATGGGCCAAAATTCACCCAACTTATTGTGGGATGCTTGTGGAAGAATACCGAAAACATTTGACCCAAAGGCAATGCTACCAAATACTAATTGAGTGTATGTAAACTTATGACCCACTGGGAATGTGATGAAAGAAATCAAATCTGAAATAAATCGTTCTCTCAACTATTATTCTGACATTTCACATTCAGGGCATTCTTACGAGGATTAAATGTCAGGAATTGTGAAAACTGAGTTTAAATGTATTTGGCTAAGGTGTAACTTCCGACTTCAACTGTATATAAACTCAACAAAAAATAAACATCCTCTCACTGTCAACTGTGATTATTTTCAGCAAACTTAACATGTGTAAATATTTGTATGAACATAACAAGATTCAACAACTGAGACATAAAATGAACAAGTTCCACAGACATGTGACTAACAGAATTGGAATAACGTGTCCCTGAACAAAGGGGGGGTCAAAATACAGCAGGCCTACAAGCCCTCAGTCCAGCCTCTCTCAACCTATTGCGGACAGTCTGGGCACTAATGGAGGGATTGTGCATTCCTGGTGTAACTCGGGCAGTTGTTGCCATCCGGTACCTGTCCCGCAATTGTGATGTTCGGATGTACTGATCCTGTGCAGGTGTTGTTACACGTGGTCTGCCACTGCGAGGACGATCAGCTGTCTGTCCTGTCTCCCTGTAGCACTGTTTTAGGCGTCTCACAGTACGGACATTGCAATTTATTGCCCTGGCCACATCTGCGGTCCTCATGCCTCCTTGCAGCATGCCTATATATATATATACTGTATGAAGGAGACATGTAAAGAGATATTAGAGATACATATTTCCCTCAGATTACACAGTTCCACAAAGAATTCGAAAACAACCCCAATTTTGATAAACTCCCATATCCACTGGGTGAAATACCACAGTGTGTCTTCACAGCAGCAAGATTTTTGACCTGTTGCCACGAGAAAAGGGCAACCAGTGAAGAACAAACACCATTGTAAATACAACCCATATTTATGTTTTATTTTATATTCCCTTTTGTACTGTAACTATTTGCACATCGTTACAACACTGTATATAGACATAATATGACATTTGAAATGACTTTATTATTTTGGAACTTCTGTGAGTGTAATATTTACTGTTAATTTTTATTGTTTATTCCACTTTTGTTTGTTATCTACTTTACTTGCTTTGGCAATGTTACCATATGTTTTCCATGCCAATAAAGCCCTTGAATTTAATTGAATTGAGAGAGAGAGAGATGGTTTGAGTATAGGTGAACTAAGGGGAGATTCTTGGCTCTTGGATTATATTGGCTGATAAAGCATTTTGAGTGTTTGTTTGTGATCTAAATATGTCGGGACGGTGTCACTGAGGTTTGGCACAACCGTAACCCACACACTTAAAAGCAAAAATCCCTGTAAGAGAGAGGTGCCAGTTGAATTTAAACACACACACACACACACACACACACACACACACACACACACACACACACACACACACACACACACACACACACACACACACACATACACACAGACAGAGACAGTCAGACAGAACTAGCCCCGGGGCTTGAGGCCTCATATATTCCTGTCCACACTTCCTCATATGCCTCTTATCAGGGCTTGTTAACGGCGAGCAGCTTTGCTCATTAGCTAGATCTATTGAGGATTCATCAGAAGCCGTTTGGGCCAGACAAAGAAACAAATCAAAGCGTATCACTACGCCCTTATGTTATCCAATAAATTACTCCACCACCCTATTCCCCTTTTTGGAAACACATTTAACCCTTTAGACCCCAATAGAATTCTATAATATTTTTGTAGATTACTGAGAATTTTCAAGATAAAGCAAATGTTCCCAAATATTTTCATACAAACAGGCATAGCTCAAAAACAAGAACAAATGACAATTACAAATTAACTTTCTTTTAACTTCTTCTTTAATATGACACCACATTCATGTCAATAGGAATAACACTCATAACACTCATTGTGTTTTCTATTGTGTAAAGACTCACTCAAAATGACCAATGCAAAATATATTATACTTATAAATATTGAACAAATAATCAAAAATGTGACCAGAGGACAATATTCAGAAATATTCTAAGTAGGCTATATGATTGACAATGACACTTACTTCTGTAACAATGTAAAATGTAAAAATGCAAACAGCTATTCAGAGACCTGCAAATCTAGATAACCTCTCTCAATAACATGTAGTACAGACCAGGCCTCAAACAAAATGTAGAAATAGTAGCCTACTTTGACAACAATTCAGTTAATTCAGTGAATGTATTAGATAGACAGATAACTACTGTTCAGAGACAATCCGAAAAGAAATACACAATTTCCGTATAAGATTTGTAGGACAAATTCTTATTTCACACTGGTCACTTTAGTGTTTGCATTTAGCCTACAACATGTCTTGGGACTTCTGGAAGCACAGCCCCATCCAGCAAAGTGGAATAGAACATGTAGAGCACACAAAGGGGGTTTCTACAACTCCCACTCTCTGCCCTGCGTCCACTCCAGATGCATACCACACACCCTCTCTTGCGCCCTTCAAACTACACCAGGTAGTGGTTTGAGTGACAACTCGGTCCAAACCTCCATGTGCCCAACTCTTGGCTCACCGCTTCCTGCCACTGTAGCCATCCCAAAGTGAATGCACAAGCTGCATTTTGAATGCCTTCAAGGACCAATGCATGCTGTTTCTGGGAAGGGGCCTTTGCAGGGTCGCCCACACTAGTCTACTGACGCCGCCCTCAGGGTACCATACATAGGTAGCAATATGCTGCGCAACCGCTTTGAGAAGCTATGTACAGTAGGTACCTGCAGTTTTCAGATCCAAATTCAACAAATGAAACAGACAAATTGCACAACGTAAGCTGTGTGGTACGAGGTGAGACTTAACAATTTGTTCTTTTATTTGAATTTTTTTATTTACAATGACGGCCTACACTGGCCAAACCCGGACGACGCTGGAACGATTGTGCACCGCCCTAAGGGACTCACAAACACGGCCGGTTGTGATACAACCTGGAATCGAACCAGGGTGTCTGTAGTGATGCCTCAAGCACTGAGATGCAGTGCCTTAGACCGCTGCGCGACTCGGGAGCCAGAGACTTGGGGCAGACACATTCCATGGAAACGTAGGCTCCCATCACTGGTGTGCTTTCCCTCTTCCTCTTTCTGTTCCTCCTCCTCTACCTCTCAATGTTCCGTTCACTCTCCTCTCGCTCCACTCCTCCCTCCTCACTCCACATCTCTATCACTCCAATCATCTCTAATTCGTCTTCCTCCCTGCCTTCTGCTGCTGGGCCTTGACTTTCCACATCACTTCCCTCACTTTCACTGACCTAGAGGAACAGAGTGACAGAGAGAGAGAGAGAGAGAGTGACAGAGAGAGAGAGAGACAGAGAGAGAGAGAGACACAGACAGACAGACAGACAGACAGACAGACACACACAGTACAGTTGAAGTCAGAAGTTTACAATAACTTAGGTTGGAGTCATTAAAACTCATTTTTCAACGACTCCACAATTTTCTTGTAAACAAACTATAGTTTTGGCAAGTCGGTTAGGACATCTACTTTGTGCATGACACAAGTACTTTTTCCAACAATTGTTTACAGACAGATTATTTCATTTACAATTCACAATTCCAGTGGGTCAGACGTTTACATACACTAAGTTGACTGTGCCTTTAAACAGCTCATCATGTTGTGGGTGGTGCTTTCCTGCAGGAGGGACTGGTGCACTTCACAAAATAGATGGCATCATGAGGCGAGAAAATTATGTGGATATGTTGAAGCAACATCTCAAGACATCAGTCAAGAATTTGAAGCTTGGTCGCAAATGGGTCTTCCAAATGAACAATGACCCCAAGCATACTTCCAAAGTTGTGGCCAAATGGCTTAAGGACACCAAAGTCAAGGTATTGGAGTGGCCATCACAAGGCCCTGACCTCAATCCCATAGAAAATTTGTTGGCAGAACTGAAAAAATGTGTGTGAGCATGGAGGCCTACAAATCTGACTTAGTTGCACCAGCTCTGTCAGGAGGAATGGGCCAAAATTCACCCAACTTATTGTGGGAAGCTTGTGGAAGGCTACCCAAAACATTTGACCCAGGTTAAACAATTTACTCAATTACCAAATACTAATTGAGTGTATGTAAACTTCTGACCCACTGGGAATGTGATGAAAGAAATAAAAGCTGAAATAAATCATTCTCTCAACTATCATTCTGACATTTCACATTCTTAAAATAAAGTGGTGATCCTAACTGACGTAAGACGTGGAATTTTTACTAGGATTAAATGTCAGGAATTGTGAAACTGAATTTAAAAGTACTTGGCTAAGGTGTATGTAAACTTCCGAATTCAACTGTATGTGTTATTTCACAGTGTTGATGTTTTCACTATTTTTCAGAAATTAGAAAATAGTAAAAATAAAGAAAAACCCTTGAATGAGTAGGTGTGTCAAAACTTTTGACTGGTATTGTATGTTTTTTTAGACTAATGGGTATTCAGACATCATGGAGCACACAGAAAGACAATCAAAAATATGCTCATAGATGACCAGCAGAGTTAGATTATAACCGTAAAGGCTATATATGGTATACACACCTCAAGACCCATGGTTAGATGACTTAGTTAGCTGGTTGTCTTTGTAGGGAGGGAGTGAGATGATCAAGTGACAGCGTCGCGAGCAAAGCACAATGTTGTTGCCTACACTCAACTCTCGTTCTCTTGCCTGACAGACAACTACAGAGTTAGATAATTAGTTACAAAGCTGGGACAGTTTCCAAATGAATAGCACCGGTAAAAACAGGACAAAACAAGCAACTGGCCATTTAAACAAATTTCACAGCAACTGAACATCATTTGAGCTCCACTGTGGGGGCTTCTACCATAACACGACAGCTAAGCAAGCTGTCAAATAATAGGAAAACGAGGCAATATATAGCCTATGAATATCTGTAACTAGCAAACATGACAAACCATAACCTAAATCCAAGAGATAAATATGAATTACTCTCATCTCTATTTCGTGGCTAGTTAGCTGGTTGTCTGTATGGCTAAATTAGTGCAAGTGACAGCTTGCTGCTTCCTGAGCACAGCACACATTTATAGCCACACAACTTTTATACCTAGCTATCCTGACAGCCAAACCTGACTGCCAAGCTTTGACGGCCGCTATGTGTTTTAAAAGGTTAATGAAAGAGAGAAATGTTGTTTGGAGTAGGGGAATGGCTGTGAGAATGGGTACCAAAGTCAGTGATGTTAAAAAGGTATGGTAGAGAGGATTGAAAGCTGGGTAATGGCCAGTTTGATATTATGGAGCATGCAGCACGTGGCTATTTTCAGTATCATGGAGGGCTTTTTATAGGATTTTGGAACGTGTACCTGAGAATGAGTGTGTGAGCTTGTCTGTCGCAATTATGGAGTAGTATGAATCAATCAAAACACAGGGGTTGTGGTAACTGTATGTTTAAATATGAATCATAATCCTGGTCTCGTAGCCTGAAGGTAGTGTGAGTTTAGACTTAGCTCAACTAACAGCTGTACAGACACACACACACTTGTGGCCACACACACACACACACACACACAGCGCTCAGATCTCCATTTCCATATGCAGATGCTATGGGTAAGGGTAAACTTCTACCTTGGTTTTTTCAACCCAGGCAGTTGAGTCATTGCTAAGAATATCAGATTATAGAATCAAACAGACATACTGGCAGACGGAGACTACTTGAAAACAACTCCCACACCGATTTGAAGATTGATTGATGACTAGACTAAATACAGCGCTGTGTTCATGTTTGCTGAAATGGAAAATGTGTGCAATTACTAGATTGAAGTAGTAAGACAAACATTATCTCTGAAGAAGTTTAAAAAAGTAAAGAAAAATTAATGCAGGAAAAGTTTAATTGGGTAAAGTGGAATGAAACCCTTTTAAAGGATTGGTTCACTATTTTTGAACCAAGTCTCTATTTTTTATGTAAATTGTATGTTAATGAAGGGTCCAGAAAATATTTTAGCAATTTTACTTGGTTTTGAGAAACTTCCTCCACCCGCAATTGCTTGTTCTGCAGTATGGTGTCTACGGAAAAACATGAACAAAGGCTCCAAAACACCCAAATACATTCTTAGAAACGGCAAAGCACTCAATATAGTGATGCAGATGTTGTACACGTGAAATTGTGTAATATTGAACAACGTCATATTCCATTATGTGCGACTCGAGGGGTTTCCCATACCAGCTGTGCTGTGCGGGCTACACGGAAAAGCAGCACGAGCTACATGGAGAAGCAGCACAGCTGGTAGTGGAAACTGCAGATCAAGCAATGAGGAAGTTTTGTTTCTCAAAACGAAGTGAAATCACAAAAAAAGTGTCTGGACCCTTCTAGAACATGCCATTTACATCAAAATAGAAATTTGGTTAAAAAAAATTGTGAACTCATCTTTTAAGATCTGGTCCAGTGGAAAGAACTCTTGTTTTTTTAAGAAAGAAAGTTTTATCCCAAGTCCCTCAGAAATCCAAGCCAATGTGTGATTTCCTGTAAGTAGAGCCCAATACATGGCGGATCTAGATGATTTGAAATCACATGGTCTGAATGTCATAAATCAGTTTGGGGTTGAGGATGACTTGATCGCAGAGCAGGGGGGGGTTCGGTGTGTGTGTGTGCTTGCGCAGCCCTACAGCGTAACGTCATACGGTGAAACATGGCCATAAAAGCAGTTAGTCTTCTCTTAGACATGTTAGCCTCTCCTTAGACAAGACCTGAACACTATCATTAAAGTCCCATCATCATACTGTCAGCATCAGCAGTACTACCCACAAACATGAGCACACACACACACACACACACACACACACACACACACACACACACACACACACACACACACACACACACACACACACACACACACACACACACACACACACACACACACACACACACACCTGGTTTGCAGACAGCCGCCCTAGGGGCTACCTGTTCGTCAGATCCTCTCTGCTCTGTAATTACAGGCCGTAGTGAAAGAAAAGGGGGAGTGTGGAGAGGGGGGCTGAGAGAGAGAGAAAGAAAGAATGGCAGAGAATACAAAAGAGACCATTCCACTGGCAATACAGGAACTAGTACAGACTTCATGAACTTTTGAAAGCACGCACGCACACATTCTCCAAAAATCCACACACCAACAGAGGAATGTTGTGCTTGAGTCAGTCTTTCCCTTTTCAGCTGTTTCAGTTTGAGAACAAGCCCATGTCTGAGACTACTGCACCAACGTGATCAAATCACCAGTCTTCATTTTAACTCCAATGGCCACGGCTCCTCTCCCTACATGATGCCTACGTGAACTCAGACCCCCATTCATTCCCTACACTCCCTTTGACGCGAACAAACATGAAGGACTTTGCTTCTATCCCGTTATCTACTTTACCGTTGCCATCGCTGTCTAGGCTGCCAAAGAAATTAAATGTATTAATCACATTTTATCGTAATCACCACACTGCCACCATTTATTTAACGCTGCATAAAAATGGATAGCCAACCAAGCAATGAGGCAACAGTCAGAGGAACCTTTAACACTATTAAGTCTGCAATCCATTTGATAAGCCAAGTAAATGTGGGGGCCAACAAACTGTGTGGCCCCTGAAGACTGTGTTCATTAGTGTAGCCCTACAGTGAGAGAGCTCATTTGCCCAGCATTGACAGTGGAACCCTGTTAGTACACAGAGGCAAGCGCTCTGTGACAGCCATTGTGGCATGAGTGACAGCAAGTGGCGAGAGTGAGAGTAGGGGGGCTATGGGCGAGGTGCCATGGGAGGTGGGTTGATTTGGGGGGAATAGTGGGGTGGGTAGAAGGGGGTCTTTTGAGGGAATTCCACAGAGGGCAACAGGGGGAACACCACAGCCACCTACATCGAGCCCGTCAACCAATTACCGAAGCAGGGGGGCTCAGCACAAAACGGGGGTCCCCTCCTAATCATGGCACTCTCCTGCAGTACAAAGAGAGAGAGGCTGCCTTCCCCATTCAAATTTAAATAGGATTTTTCCTCTCTCTCTCTCTTTCTCTCTTTTTTCCTCTCTCTCTGCTGCACCCCTCTCCTCTTGGCTTGATAAAAGCAGCGGCAACAAAAGCAGCCTACAAAGCAATTTGGCTAATATAGCACTAATACGTTTAACGTTGGGGATCCTCTGGTTATTGTTGACACATTTCACTTTTTTGGGGCTAAACAGAGCTGAAGTGTTTGGCGACGGTGCAGGCTTGACCTTTGTTGAAGTCGAGTTGTCATGCGCCGGTGTGTTTCTCTGGAATGACACAACAAAGGAGCTCAGAAGAGAGAAAAACGATAATTAACTGGCAAAAGAGAAAGACTCGAGACAGAAACGCTGAAGTGTGTGTTCAACGGTGTTTGTTGAAAAAAATAAAAAATAATCGTCCAAATTTTGCAGGCAACTGTGGTGTAGTTGCTGAAAATTAGCTAATTAGAGAATTTGCTAATTAGCATCAGTGTAACTAAACTAACACAACATTTATCATTCAGGAAGTTACTGAAACACCAACAAATATCCATTGACATTCCCTACCAAATTAGAAAATATCTCCTCCCGTAACTGAACTGTTGAGAGGTCAACTGTAAAACAAAAATGTGTAGGTACTAGCAAAACACTACTAGATAATCCCTCACCTGTCTGCTCTTCCTAGCCTTAGAGATAGGTTTGGCCTATGAAACGAGCACACATTCTTCTGGCTCAATAATGGTGCTTTTGCCTCTCCCCCCATTCCCTCTTCCCCTTTCTTCTTTTTTTGAGATGCCTGGTTGTTTGAACAAAGAAATATTTGAAGAGGCTTGTAACCCTGTGTGCTGTGTGCTGTGTGTGTGTGTGTGTGTATATTTGTGTGTTTTTTCAGACTCAATAGGAATGAGTGTTTCAATGGCTGCCCATGTTATTAGGCCTGCTCTGTCATTAGGGGATTAGAGTATATGGGCCGGCCTTGTCGGGTAGTCTGTATGTGTGTGTGCCTGCCTGCAAGCCTGTATTTTAATGTGTGTGTGTGTGTGTGCGTGTGCGTGCGTAACAGTTTAACTTTAGTCCGTCCCCTCGCCCCTACCCGGGCTCAAACCAGGGACCCTCTGCACACATAGACAACTGACACCCACGAAGCATCGTTACCCATCGCTCCACAAAAGGTCTCAGTGCGAGTGACGTCACCGACTGAAACGCTATTAGCGAGCACCACCGCTTTTGAGTCACTCCTCCTCCCCACCTCTCCCTCACTGTACACATTGCTGATCTAGGTAGGGTAGAGCTAACCTACATTGTAAATTACACTTTTATTCAGCAATCCCCTATGACTCAGGGATCTTCCAGTACAGTATAGGCGGTTGGAAAACATCTACCTCTGGCCAGACTTACTGTACCATCCATCATTAAACAGTCAACAGATCTAAAACTTCACATGCTGTATGAACAAAGTAAATAAAGAGATATAGAAAGAGATGTAGAGAGTGAGAGAGAATGACAGAGAGAAAGAGAAATAAAGGGATGTAAAAAAAGAGAGGTAGAGAAAGAGAGATGGATGGATGGATTAAAAGCATACATTTGCATGTCAGTTTGGCTGCTATCCCATTGCCAACGGCCCCAGTCTATGTAGTACACTGCTTTATGACACCGCCTTTTATAGCTTTACTCTATCAATGTTTTACCCTCTGTCTGACCCTCAAGCTTTACTCTCTCTGATTGTGGTGTCCCATAGTAAAACTTCAAAAGGACATTTGGAAGGTTAAAATGGGCTAAAAAGGTGATATGATGGAAAAAAAACTTTTGAGCTATGTATGTTTGTTTCTTTCAAGAGCTGTCTGTCAGTTTTTTTGGTTCAGGGATTTAAGAGCTCTCTTGCCTAGCATGTTAGTCGTTTAGCTCTCTGTGTATCCTTTTTTTTGTTGCCATGGCCCAATAAGAAGGGAAAAAATTAGGTTTTGTCTTATATTTTGTATGGAAAACATTTCTGTCGAGTTCATAGTGATTGCATTGCAGTTCCATAGTGAAGATGGACTCGGTGTGTGCCCTCTTGCTGGCCTTTTGGGAAGTGATGACGATCCGGGTTATGATGGGGTCATTGTGGCATTGCTCTGCCCAATTGACTCAGCATTGCCTCTTCATTGCTGGGCACAATGAGGGGGCTTTGCCGTAGTATATACTGTTTACACACCGGCCGAGAGCTCAAACAAAACAGAAAGTTGCAGAACCTACTGGCTAGGCCACTGCATGCTCATACACTCCTTTCTTGAGTGTTCCATAGTTAACACTGAGTCAGGCCTTCCTTGCACTGTCTCTCTGTGTGTGTGTCACACACTGTCATTATCAGTGAAGTTAGCAGTAATGTAGGGTGTACATGGTCTGTTTTAATAGACTAGGTACTATAGTAGCTTTACACTGTATACTTTTGTACCTCATCATCTCCCTGTGTGGTTGCTTGATTCTAAGTGGTCTGACAATAACACTGTAATGTGTGAGTCAGATGGGGAAGTCCTAAGCAAAGAGGATACACACATACTATCATGTACACACTGACACTTTCTCTCAGATGCTATCACTCAAACCTAACAGGGTGACATAAATGGGATGTTTCTTCAAAAGAAAGAGATGCTACAAAGCTAGTCTGACTGACAGAGAGAGGTCTTTGTGTTCGATGCGGTCGAGAATATCTGCGTTTGTCAGCATAAGTGTTTCAACGCAGGAATTTGCAGTCGGAAAAGGAGATTACATGTAGCTCCCTTTTTCATGTCATACTGTATGTCCTGTCAATTCACCTGGAACACTTGAAACAGACTGAAAGAGAGAGAGAAAGAGAGAACGAATTGGCGAGGGCACTAGAACAGTCTACAGCACATGGCCTCACCCTACTAGAATCTCAAGTCAAATGTCTACTGTTTGCAGATCATCTGGTGCTTCTGTCCCCAACCAAGGAGGGCCTACAGCAGCACCTAGATATTTTATTTGTGCCTTACAAAGATTTATTGTCAGACCTGGGCCCTGACAGTAAATCTCAGTAAGAGAAAAATAATGGTGTTCCAAAAAAGGTCCAGTTGCCCGGACCCCAAATACAAATTCCATCTACACACTTTTGCCCAAGAGCACACAGAAAACTATCCATACCTCAGCCTAAACATCAGCGCCACACATAACTTCCACAAAGCTGTGAACGATCTGAAAGACAAGGCAAGAAGGGCCATCAAATGGAACATAAAATTCAACATACCAATTACAATTTGGCAAAAAATACTTGAATCAGTTATAGAACCCATTGCCCTTTATGGTTGTGATGTCTGGGGTCCGCTCATGTACCAAGAATTCATAAAATGGGACAAACACCAAATTGAGACTGCATGCAGAATTCTGCAAAAATATCCTCAATGTAAAACACCAAATAATGCATGCAGAGCAGAATTAGGCTGATACCCGCTAATTATCAAAATACAGAAAAGAGCCGTTAAATTCTACAACCACCTAAAAGGAAGCGATTCCCAAACTTTCCATAAAAAAACATCACCTACAGAGAGTTGAACCTGGAGAAGCGTCAAGTTGGTCCTGGGGCTCTGTGGAGTCTGTTTGTGTTTGTGAACAGAGCCTCAGGACCAACTTGACGCTTCTCCAGGTTCACCTCTCTGTAGGTGATGGTTTTGTTATGGAAGGTTTGGGAATCGCTTCCTTTTAGGTGGTTGTAGAATTTAACGCTCTTTTCTGTATTTTGATAATTAGCGGGTATCAGGACAGCAATACAATTAGAACCAACATGAGAAAACAAAAAGATAATTACTTGACACACTGGAAAGAATTAACAAAAACTTATCGAAACCAAAATGTTATTTGGCCCTAAACAGAGAGCACACAGTGGCAGAATACCTGGCCAAAGGAAGGCCTATGTGGACCCAAAATTAAGGAAAACTTTGACTATGTGCAGACTCAGTGAGCATAGCCTTGCTATTGAGAGAGGCCGCCGTAGGCAGAACTGGTTCACAAGAGAAGACAGGCTGCCCACAAATGAGGTGTAAACTGAGCTGCACGTCCTAACCTCCTGCCAAATGTATGACCATATTAGAGACACATATTTACCTCAGATTACACAGACCCATATAGAATTAAAAAACAAATCACATTTTGATAAACTCCCATACCCATTGGGTGAAATACCACAGTGTGTCATCACAGCAGCAAGATGTGTGACCTGTTGCCACAAGAAAAGGGCAAATAATGAAGAACACACATCATTGTAAATACAACCCATATTTATATTTCTCTTTTTTCCCTTTTGTACTGTAACTATTTGCATATCATTACAACACTGTATATAGACATAATTTACATTTGAAATGTCTCTATTCCTTTGGAACAGAAGTTTCCCATGCCATTATAGCAATTTGGATTGAAATGGAATTTAATTGAGAGAGAAAGGAGAGAGGATAGAGAGAGAGAAGAAAAGTTCTCAAGGAAAAGGAAGGCCTTTGTGGAAAAAAGGTACTGTACATCTTTCCATTTTATGCCAATGCAAACATTGGCTCACTTTTGGTATCGCACAATTCCATGATCTTTACCGTCTTGTAGGACAGCAGAGTGGTAGGATAATAACACATGCAGTTGCTTAGTACTGCTTCCCAAGTGCCAGGTAGTAAAATAGCTAATTTATAGTGTTCCCCTCCCCACACACTCTCTTCTCTCTCTCTCACACAGCGAGACTGTTTGCCTAGGCAATGGAAAGAGGGAACAGTAGGAGGACAGGGTGGGAGAAATAGAAAAGAGTGAAAGGGGATTGGCTGGTTTTTAAAACGCGAGGGAAATTTAAGTATATTGACCTTTCTTCTGGGTGAAGAGGTTTCCTTTTGTGCTACTGGGGGTTTATGACACCCTTATCCATGCCTTCTATTCAAGTTATGTACAGTATATGGGGCTCCCGAGTGGCACAGCGGTCTAAGGTACTGCATCTCAGTGCTAGAGGCATATCAAAACCGGCCGTGATTGGGAGACCCATCGGGCGGCGCACAATTGGCCCAGCGTTTGACCGGGGTAGGCCATCGTAAATAAGAATTTGTTCTTAACTGACTTGCCTAGTTAAATAAAGGTTAAATAAATAAACCAAGGGGCAGCAGCGTAGCCTAGTGGTTAGAGCGAAAAGGTTGCAAGATCGAATCCCCAAGCTGACAAGGTACAAATCTGTCGTTCTGCCCATAGGCAGTTAACCCACTGATCCTAGGCAGTCATTGGAAATAAGAATTTGTTCTTAACTGACTTGCCTAGTTAAATAAATAAAAAAGTGTGTGTGTGTGTGTGTCCTCATCTGCACATGCTTAAGAAGTGGAATAGTCTCTCAATGACACTCATGGTTGTTTCCTGGCCCTGAAAAAACATGTCTAATTATAGTAAAATGAGCAATGAAACATCACCCACTTAGATGTCTTGTTCCTCCGCAGTTTTTTCACGCTAAATATATTTTTTATTCAAGTTTAGCAGCTTACTGAACGGTAGTAACCATCTTAATATCTATCTCCTTAATATCTTGTCCTGTCCTTGGACAAGGTAGTTAGCTGGATTCAGCTTACTTTGGTCATGCCTTCTGGGGGAATTCATTATGGCAGATTACTTCAGAAGGAACTGCTATTTTTATGATGCCGTTATCTTGGTAACTGTTGAAGGTTTACTTGATTTCGTCTGTGTTAGTTCCTCTTTCGCTAAAGTATTTGTCTCCTTTTGTCTGTTTACAGAAACATTAATGGACACCAAGTGGGCCACAACAGAACTAGCCTGGACCGCACATCCTGAAACTGGGGTAAATTGTTGGTGTGTGTGTGTGTGTGTGTGTGTGTGTGTGTGTGTGTGTGTGTGTGTGTGTGTGTGTGTGTGTGTGTGTGTGTGTGTTTGATCACACATGTGTGTCTCTCTGTGTTTCAGTGTATGTGTGTGTATGTATGCACGTGTGTCTATGTAAAGTTTTTTATTTTTTATTTAACTGCCTAACAAAACATTCATTATAGTGACTCCAGCAGCAGTATTAACAGAGAAGAGAGAAGGTATGTGAGAAGGTACACGTCCAGGTCTGAGTCACTGTCTCTCTTTCACATTCTCTGTGTAGGGAGGCTACCTCTTCTTGCTTCGTACATTAGTCTGTTACAGAGCTGTGTGTGTGGACGTAGGAAGACAAACACAGATATAGACTGAGCGGCATCTCCTCTCCACATGACAATAACAGGCCGGGTCTAGAGGCAAACACACCAGTGTGATGCAGCGTGGTGCTACTAGGGTCTGATACAAATTGACCTATGTTTGTGTATGTGTGATAGACAGTATCGCCCCATACCATTTTGCCCAAGATACGGAAGCGTGTGTATGTGTGTGCAATGTGTGCGTAAAGTGAGCTGTATGTGTGTGTGTTCTTGTATTGTATGTCTGTTTATGTCTGCGTCTGGATTTTTCTTGTCTGTGTCTGTGTCTGTGCACGCGTGCACATTGGGCATGCCATTTCTCCCCAAACAGATGGCCGTTGAAGGGGGAATTCCAAGCTCTAGCGGAGTAAATGGCTCTCCCTGGGATCAGTATGTAGCCTCCAGGGGGTTTCACAGAAACCGATAACAAGGTGTTGCTAGCGACCAACCAGCCTGTAGCCTAGAGCATGTCAAATCAAATCATATTTTATTTGTCACATACACATGGTTAGCAGATGTTAATGCGAGTGTAGCGAAATGCTTGTGCTTCTAGTTCCGACAATGCAGTAATAACCAACGAGTAATCTAACCTAACAATTCCACAACTACTACCTTATACACATAAGTGTAAAGGGATAAAGAATATGTACATAAAGATATATGAATGAGTGATGGTACAGAACGGCATAGGCAAGATGCAGTAGATGGTATCGAGTACAGTATATATAGTGTATATATACAGTGTATCCCTTATTATGCAGCATGTAGTGTGTAGCATGCAGGAGCCCACAGCTCTAATGACTGTTATTAGCATGGTTCTATTAGCAGACCACACATGGGCTTACAGGCTGGTACATGCTAGGCACATGTTAACTTTGCTACACACTAAGCTTTGAGGAAACTAGTGTGACAACTAGCATTTATGGCTAATCTTTGACTATGTGTTATCTAGCTGCCTTGGTTGGTATGCAGGTCTGGAAGAAGGCCTGAGTCCTCACATCCCCCTCACATCATCTGTTCCGGCTGCACCAAGGTTCCAGTGAATCTGAAAGTAAAATGTAGAGCCTTTGACTGTTAAGGACAAAAGGAAAAAGGAGTTGACTTGTAAAGCTTGCATAACTATTAATCTTGTTCCAAATTGATGCCAAAGAATTTGACCCTCTTTCACACAACCTACTTAATTCATTCAGGTTTGGTAAGCAGGGCTGGCGTGAAGTATCCGCATCTGTGCTGTACGTGTGTCCCATGGGGTTGACCTCCACACAAACACACGCTCACGCATGCACACACACACACACACGCACACACACACACACACACACACACACACACACACACACACACACACACACACACACACTCCCTCTATCTCCCTCTTGCACACTGGGCAATGTATTACACTGAACTAAATACCCATTCACACTTCATGCATTCTCTTGTCCCATTGACCTGGCTGGTGATTATTGATTCCCCGACGGCCTCGACTCCAGCAGATAGCTCACAAATGAATGCCTTCTCTGGGCCTGATCCTCAGCTAAGCCCCCCTCTCTCCACAGGTCTAGAGGGTCCTGCTGGATGAATAGCCTGCCTCCGCTACATCCATATTAGGCCCCTAATTAAGAGTCTTCAGCCTCAGAGAGAAAACTTTCATTATTTTCTGTCTTTCTAGTCAAATGTGGCTCTTGTACATGTTCCAAAGACTGCCATTACTGTTGTTGTCCACTATTGAGATATTGCCTGAGAGTTGACTCTGAGTTGATTTTTAGCAAATTATATTCTTAGCTAAATATTTTAGTATTTAGTAGTAGTAGCCATAAAACATAAAATACACCTTTTATAGGGTTCTTTGATCAGAACACTAACGGTTCTTCTTCACTGAACCAAAATGGTTCCATATATTTTTTAATTTTTTTACATATTTATTTCACCTTTATTTAACCAGGTAGTCTAGTTGAGAACAAGTTCTCATTTACAATATATAGATCCCTGCATGGTGCAAGTACATTATGTATTATGGCTACTACTATCAAATCGTATTATGTATTATGGCTACTACTATTAAATAGTAATGTATTTAGCTAAGAATATAATTTAATAAACAATTAAATAATGCACAAAATAATACCAGCATAGGTTTAGAATTTCCTGTCATTATATGCAACGTAGTTTTGAAATATGAACTGGTGGCCAGGGAGGCATCTCTTTGTGTGAATGATAGCCCGCGTCAACTCTGGCTGACTTCTTTACAGTGCAATACAAACAGCAAACCTCACACATACAGTGTGTGGCGGCAGGTAGCCTGGTGGTTAGAGCGTTGGGCCAGTAACAGCCTAGGAACCCACTATCTAAATAAAGGTAAAAAAAAAAATGAATACATTTGAGATGAGCACAGATTCAAGCTACAGTGTAGGAGGAAGCCCAGGGTATGGGATGACATTCTCTAGTACTAAGCATGTTTCCATTTGGCCCAACTTGAACGGACTGTTTTGTTTCGATTGACGTTATCGTTCTAAACATCCTCAGCCAAGTGGAGCCATGTATTGAGAAACACATTAAGTTAAACCTGGATACCATAAAAAAAAACAGGCCATTTATGTATTTTCTGTATATAACACTTTATAAATTTGCCAATTTGCATACATATTTTCATTTAATGAAACCCGTAATCAGAGCTTTGCCTCAGTAATTTATGTATTTGTCTCCCAACTGTGAGAGATAAAGAAGTAGGAAGGAAAGAGAGAAAAGGTTACACGTTTCTTTTCGCAAGCTGTAGAGGACGATGGGATCGTAGCTCCGTAATTGAAGGGTAATTGCTTGTGAAGCGATGCAGCGACTACAACGAACCTGGAGAATGAGGTAAACAACCAGTGCTGTTCAGTTGGGACGCACCCGGGTTGACACTCCACCGTAATTGTGATGAATTCGCCGTCCCTTGTTTCCTGACTCATCACCGTGGTAACCATAGATGAAAGGCCGCGGTGTGGGTGGAAAAGGCCCTCGACTTAACAGCGCCGATCGGGGTGTAATTGAAAAGGCACAAACGGAAAATTTGACTTATTTTTTCTTTAATCTGTCCGTTCCTAATGCCTAACGCCTCACCTAATTTCTCTCTCCGAATTGGGTTATTGTACTTAGTATCTGAGGCCAGAACAGAGCACTGTACATCATGTTATGTGCCTCACAAACCCTGGATGTGTTGTGTACTGCTGCTTTCATCCACACCTAAGGCTTATACCAACAGACTAGAGATGGATACATTTAACACACTCCTTACATCATTCCTTAGCTATCATGTGTGTGTGAGAGTGTGTATGTGTGCCAATGTGTTTAAGAATGCATACATTATAGGACATTTGACCTTTGTTTGACCCTAACACTCACTCATCTCTCTCTCTCATTCCCTCTCTCTCCCTCTCTTCTTCCCTCTTTCTCCATCCACAGTGGGAGGAGGTGAGTGGCTACGACGATGCAATGAACCCCATCCGGACGTACCAGGTGTGCAACGTGCGGGAGAGCAATCAGAACAACTGGCTGCGCAGTGACTTCATCCCACGCAAAGATGTCCTCCGAGTCTACGTGGAGATGAAGTTCACAGTGCGCGACTGCAACAGCATCCCCAACATCCCCGGCTCCTGCAAGGAGACCTTCAACCTTTTCTACTATGAGTCCGACTCAGACTCGGCCACGGCGACAAGTCCATTCTGGATGGAGAACCCCTATGTGAAGGTGGACACCATCGCACCCGATGAGAGTTTCTCCATGTTGGAGTCGGGAAGGGTGAACACGAAAGTGCGGAGCTTCGGACCTCTATCCAAGGTTGGGTTTTACCTGGCATTCCAGGACCTGGGGGCTTGTATGTCATTGATATCTGTCCGGGTCTTCTATAAGAAGTGCTCAACTACCATTGCGAACTTCGCCGTGTTCCCCGAGACGGCCACAGGGGCCGAGGCCACGTCGCTGGTCATCGCGCCAGGGACATGCGTCTCTAACGCTCTCGAGGTGTCTGTGCCTCTCAAGCTATACTGCAATGGGGACGGCGAGTGGATGGTTCCTGTTGGCTCGTGCACCTGTGCAAATGGGTTTGAGCCCGCCATGAAGGACACCCAGTGTCAGGGTGAGTGTGACATCAAGGACACACAATGTCAGGGTGAGTTTTTTACCGGCCATTTTTGGGTCATCACCCAATGTTCTTGTTCCTTTTGACGGCATCCATTTTGTGCCAAATGCATCCAGATACTGTACATTTACACACAACTATCATGAAACAGCGAGAAACACAACACAACACATCATATAGTCAGTGGCACTCTCTCAACTGAGCCTCTACTCTCCTGACTTCAATTTTCCCAGACAGTGAGTTGATGAATAAATAAAATGCGTGGGCGCTGCTGTAAGTAACCTATATGACACTGGAGCAAACTGGAGAGATCTAGGAGGGCCATAACAGGTGCACAGAAGTCCAGACCAAGGTGAATTAAAACAGCAGGCCAGGGCTCAAATGTACTGATGACAGAGTGGGGAGGCAGGGGGGAAGGGGAGTAGTGCAACGTTGGAGAGCAGGGGAGATGAGAGGTAGGCCACTGTCAGTTATCGTTTGGCACGGCTGATTGTGAAAGCATGGTGTGCAAATGTGTAAAAAAACACACAGGCCTGTACTTCATACCACCCTGCTAACAGAAAGAGGAGAGGGATGAGAGATTCAGGAAAGAGATCAAAAAAGGTAGAACATGTGAAGTAGGGAAGGGGGCTTAGGGATCTTGAAGTCTAAGAAGAACAGAAACGGAGCTAGCTCCCTATATGGCGTTGAATGGAGGTTATTGAATGTGTGCCCACCTTTAATGGAGAGTGGGCACAGTAAATCTAGTGGCAGGTGTGTGGTTAAAAACTCCTCTGGCAGCTCAAGCGCAAAGCCTTGGCGACTGGGCCTAAAAAAACGCTCTCTAAACAAGTCGACCACAGGGGATAAATCTCCCTGCCGTGTCTTTTCTTACCCTCCTTCTCTCTCTCTTTTTCCCTCTATAGTATCTATCTATCTATTGCTCTCTCTTCCAAGCCATTGCTCTCTCTCTCTCTGCCAACCTCTGTATTTTTTTCTCTCTGACTTTCTCTGTATTTCGACCTGAAAATCTCTCTCTCTCTCTCTCTCTCTCTCTCTCTCTCTCTCTCTCCCTCTCTCCTTATCCTCCCCCTCTTTCCTTCTTTATGTATTCCCCTTCCTCCCTTCCTTTATCTAAAGCTTTCATTAATGCCCCACCAGGGCACGGTGAGGACATCCACATGAATATTAATCAATCAATACCCTTTTTTTTCTCTTTAACCTTCCCTACCGCTCCATATTTTTAAACCCACTCATTTTTTGCTTCCTCACTTCCAATTTCAGCACACATCCTAATCAGTTCCTTAAGCCCTTTGCTCTGCATAAGAGGGTAAGAGACAGAGAGAGGGAGAGAGAGAGGGAAGGAAAGGAAAGAGAGAGAAAGAAAACAGAGAGAGATGGGAAGTGAGAGAGAGGAGGGAGAGATCTGCAAAAAAAAGAGCCTGCAGGATTAGTATTTTTTCTGACTTTTCCTCCTCATCCTCCCTTCTCCCCCTCCACTCTCCCCCTCTTCGCCCTGTCAGGAGTGGTGCTCGAAGGGGAGGGAAGATGAAAGCAAAGGGGGATGACTTCTTACCTCACTGGAAGCGATTGATCAGCACTTTCAATCATTCACACATACCAACTTACCTTGTTTAAAGCTGCAATATGCAGATATTCCAATGGTTCACCTAATTTCAGTTCATGTGAATCATTTACCATCTAAACTGTTGTGGTTATTGAAATATATTTTCAATAACCAAAAATATTGTATTTTCAACTTGTTTGAAGCTGGTGTACAAAACTGAAAGTAAAAGACGCAAAAACAAAACTTAAACACGGAAAGCATTGAAATAGCGCACATAGAACATATCTATCGCTTCTCACATGCTGACCAAACTGCGCGCAAGTTGATTTGGTCTACCCACACCAGACGCGATCAGGACACGCAGGTTGAAATATCAAAACAACCTCTGAACCAACGATATATATTTGGGGACAGGTCAAAAAGCATTAAACATGTATGGCAATTTAGCTAGCTTGCTGTTGCTAGCTAATTTGTCATGGGATATAAACATTGGGTTGTTATTTTACCTGAAATGCACAAGGTCCTCTACTCTGGCAATTAATCCACAGATAAAATGGTAACCGTTTTTTTTCTAGTAATCTCTCCTCCTTCCGGCTTCTTCTTTTTCTTTGGAATTTATATGGTGGTTGGCAACCAACTTTAAGGTGCATTACCACTACCGACGGGATCTGGAGTGTGGACATCAGTTCATCTTTCAATCACCCACATGGGTATATGCTCCTAAAAACCAATGTAGAGATGGCCGTGGGTATATGCTCCTAAAAACCAATGAGGAGATGGGAGAGGCGGGACTTGCAGTTCATCAAGCATCACAAATAGAACCAAGTTCTATTTTAGCGCCTGGCCACGTAGTTGCTTGTTGACGAGCACGAGCAGTGTGGGTGCAATGATTGAATAACATGTATCTGTAAATTTACTTTGCAACGCTCATGCAAGCAACGCAAGCGGTGTGGTCAGCATGTTAGACTTGCTTTCAATGAGAATGACAGCTCTATAATTCACATTTTTATATACATATTTTTTTATTTCACCTTTATTTAAACAGGTAGGCCAGTTGAGAACAAGTTCTCCCTTACAACTGTGACCTGGCCAAGAGAAAGCAAAGCAGTCCGACACAACACAGAGTTACACATGGAATAAACAAACATACAGTCAGTAACACAATAGAACATTCTATATCGAGTGTGTGCAAATGAGGTAAGATAAGGGAGGTAAGGCAATAAATAGGCCATAGTGGCGAAATAATTACAATTTAGCAATTAAACACTGGAGTGAAAGATGTGCAGAAGATGAACGTGCAAGTAGAGATAGTGGGGTGCAAAGGAACAAAAAATAAATAACAGTATGGGGATGAGGTAGTTGGATGGGCTATTTACAGATGGGCTATGTACAGGTGAAGTGATTTGTGAGCTGCTCTGACAGCTGGTGCTTAAAGTTAGAGAGGGAGTTATGAGTCTCCGGGTTCAGTGATTTTTGCAATTCGTTCCAGTCATTGGCAGCCGAGAACTGTAAGGAAAGGCGGCCAAAGGAGGAATTTGATCAGGTTGCAGGTTTAAAGAGGAAGCTTTAGTTGGGATAGTGCCCCATCAAACTTGAATATTCGCCTTTTCAAGTTCTCATTGACCGAAATATATATATTTTTAACAGGACAATATGATTGAATATGATACGCATTGTAACTTCATAGTGACCTTGAAAAAAGTATTTGCATAGTTGCAAAGTTCACAAGCACAACTAGCACGTTCACCACCATGACTAAAAAGACAAATGTTATTTGAGGTAAAAATGTTATCATGCCAGGATGTTAGCTCTTTTTGTTGATGTGGGTGTCTGATTAATGGTGGAAGAACAAACACACTCAGTGTTAATGCACACCACTCAGCAGCTAATGCGGCTTTGTACCAATATTATACCTTCACACACAGCGAAACGGTGACACATGTGACAAGAACCAGTCCCACAGTGCTACCACTGACCTCATTTCTAAATGATACTTTCCACAGGAAGCAAACAAACCCAGTAGCAACACAGCAATGAACAGTTTGAACCAAAACCAAGCAACCTTGACATTGACGAGTGAGTTAGCGGCATAGCGGGTCATGCTAAGCAACTTTGTTGTCTCACCTTCCATTTTTTTATTAACATACCCACCTCTATTCACCTTTTAACGAGACAGTTTAGTGAGAGATAGAGACGGCTGGAATGTTCCGGATCAGTGCCATCTACTGCCTATGCTATGCTTCCCTGTCCTGCATGCTTGCTCATAACTTATCAGTAATAAACTTCTAAACAGGCCCTGTAAAAATTGATAGGGAGTCTACAAAGGGCACCGGTCGACAATGTTATAACTACACATCAGAGAAACTATGCGCTCTCTGCTTGAGGCGTTATTTATTGATTTATTTTATGTATTAATGTTTTACTTTTACCATTTAGCATTGAGAACAAATTTACTCTATGACAGATATTTTATCCATTAGTGTTGCAGTAAATTGGATTGATTTGAAAAAAAGGAAGACGATAGACACACTTTTGAGAAAAGCTTCTTAGTATTGAGAGCATGTTACGGTGAAGTGAAGGCTGTTCCCAAGTGTCATGGAAGTGTGTGTGTGTGTGTGTGTGTGTGTGTGTGTGTGCGTGCGTGCGTGTGCGTGTGCGTGTGCGTGCAAGTGTGCATATGTGTGTATGCAAACATGCATATTTGTGTGTGTACGCCTGTGTGCATGCATATGTGTGTGTGTGCATACATTTGTGTGTGTATCAGGGATAAGAGAAGGAGTTCAGAGGAAGGCTTCACACTAGTGTGTGTGTTTGTTCTGAGGGGTGTGTTAGTAATTTGGGATGACAGTGTGTGCATCTGTGCACAGGTTTATGCAAAGGACTGCGTGTTTCTTAAAATGCCCTCTTCCTGTAATGTTGCTGGGGGATGTGTTCTCCAGAGAGGCGGAAAAAAGGAAAACAAAAACAAACAAACACACACACACATGGCAGTGAGAGCTGTCAATCTTATTGGAAGCCATAGTTTATCACAGACGCTCAGAGTGAGTGCCAAGACAATGTGCACACACACACACCGGCAAATGCAAATGCAAATACAAACAACTACAACCTAGCTTTACACAGGTACAATTTTGCTATTCTTGAGATTCAAATGAGTGCTTTCATTCACCTGTGTTAATCTTGTCCACCTTATCTGTGTAGTTCCTGGCTTTTGGACTCACTCCTTTGATCTCTCCCTTTCTCAGCTTGCAGCCCGGGCACGTTCAAATCCAAACAGGGTGAGGGCTTCTGTACTCCCTGCCCACCAAACAGCCGGACCAGCTCTGGAGCAGCTAGCTTGTGCTCCTGCAGAAACGGCTACTACCGCTCAGACACAGACTCACCTGACAATGCCTGCACCAGTACGTTTTTTTCTCATTTAGTTGCTGTCTTGCATACACACAAACAAACAACACACATTACAATATGCTATCACACCAAGGGCCTGGATATACACTGAGGTTGTGGGTATTGTTGTGTGTTCACTTTTGCAGACATTAAGCCATTCCCGACCTCTTTCAAGACACTCAAAAAACGATTAATTTCTCGCTGGACTATGACCTTCACTCACTACCTTTATCAGCACTCTCTGAAGGGCCTGAGAACATTCCCACATGTACAACAAACACAGCCACTCTCCCAATGTTTTCCAAGTGCTATCCCAACGTTATCATTGCCTTTTGCACACCGTAGCCTATCCGCCTGTGCAGCTGCCACCTCTCACTGGCAGAGTGTAGGAATGTATCTAGTGGATGTGTCTTAGTTAAGAGCAAAGAGAGCACACATACACACACACACAGGGAGAAATCCTTTCACTTGTGGTGAACAGAGGGCCTATTTTCTCTTGTTGTTAGGAGGTTTGTTTGATTCTCCCACAGAGCAGGGAGAGATAAGGCCACAATAATTTGATAACATTTGCTACGCCGCTGCCAAGAGTCTCTCTTGTCCCTCTTAGCTGTTTCCACAAGCACACATATTCATGCAAGCTCACAGGAGTGCACAGGCAGGCGTGCACGTAAGTGATGCGCGGGTCAGCTGTTTGTTCGACCGCACCCGCCCGCAATTGCTAATAACCCATTCGCAACCGCCCGACTATAAGTGATAATGTGAAAATCTGAGGCCCGCAACCGACCCTGACCTGCTAATATAGAAAATGTGCTCTAGGCTACAGTCAGATACGGTGGAAGGTTTTTTTGACAGGGGTTGCAGGATTTTTTTTGCCTGATTTATATATGTTTCTGCATATAATTTGAAACATTTTGGTAGACTATTTGTTAGTCTATAATTAGATATATGCAGCTTCTCTTCTGTCATTATATGTTGCCCTAGAAGAGTAATTAAACCCTTGCTCACCAGAATAACATCATAAATAGAGAGAATGAATGCTTTAATGTAGTTGATTGTAAAGTTCTCTGTTACCTCTGCTTCTTTTGCGGAGCAAAGACATGTAGGGACTGTGGAGAAATAGCAATCGCTAAAAAAAATGGAGTGATTTGCTGTGCAAGATGTCCAAATGACATCTGTTTGACCGGATGTAAAGTAACAGAAATCTATGACAACGACACAACATGTTTCTGAAAAGATTTCAGTTTGTATTGGATGCATATGTTATGTGGTTGAAATACTGTCAGCTGTTATGATGCTGTTTAAGATAGCACCTCTGCAGATGATATCTAACAGTGTATTTGCATTCTCTCAAGTTGCTGAAAGAAAGAAATCATATTTCTCCACTCCTGTTCCCGAGCAAAATGTTTCCCTACGTTTGATTTATCATTTTACCGTAAGAAATCCTTAATTCTGCAGGGGTTAATATTATGTATATGTGAGATTTCAGTTTCCATTTAACTCATCTGAACAGTAGGTTACAGTTCCCTTGACGTGCCATAGACCTATTTGAAGTCCCCGACTGGGACTGTTGAATTTGTATAGCGCCTAAAAATCTTCACATATAACATAGCTAGCACCACTTCACCAAATCTTTCCCAAACATTACTTTCTGGCCCTCCCTTCTTTTTGTTTTCAACTCTCTTATTGAATTAAACTCCGGCATTGTCCTTTTTGTGGATCCACTTTTTTCTGCCCGTTCCCAACAGCATTTGGCCTGTATGCTTGAAATAGAATCTATTAGATTCTACTCCCTGTTCTAAATATATTTCATGTCCTGTTGAATTGTTCAATATTGTTGCTTTGTCAATCCTTCTGTCATGCCAATAAAACATATTTGAATTGAAATGAATTGACACTGTTTTCTTCATTTTTTCTTCTTCTTTCCTTCCCCCACAGCCATCCCCTCTGCGCCGCGCAGCGTCATCTCCAACGTCAATGAGACCTCCCTGGTCCTGGAGTGGAGTGAGCCGCGCGACTCTGGCGGTCGAGGTGACATCTTTTACAACATCATCTGCAAGAAGTGCCTGCCTGAGCGTGGCATGTGCTCGCGCTGCGATGACAATGTGGACATCTCGCCGCGCCACCTGGGCCTGACACAGCGTCGTGTGGCGGTCCGCAACCTGCAGGCACACACCCAGTACAGCTTTGAGATCCAGGCTGTCAACGGCGTGTCGAATAAGAGCCCATACACGCCGCAGTTCTCCGCCGTCAACATTACCACCAACCAGGCTGGTAGGTAAAACCATGGCTAGTCCATAGGATCGAATAAAACTTTATTGTTCCATTGTGAAACGGACAGTTGTCTTTTGAATGTCTTGTGTTGTTCCTAACCTAAAAGATAAGGCACATGTACAGATTGAGAATGAATGGAAGTGAAACGTGTTCAGCTACAGAACAGCGTTTGAAGTAGGTTAGCGGTGCTCAAGGGCACAATGGCAGTGTGCTACAATCGGTGATGTTTACGATAGGGTGAAGCATTTTTCAATAATAGATGATGTTTGCTTCAAGGAAAAATAGATAGTGATTTACAGCAACAAGGCAGGTAAAAGCAGACATTTGTTCAGATACATTTCCTCTGCATGTAGGTGTGGGTTACATACAATATATGTATTTTAAGTGAAGATTGAGAAGAAAAACATTTGAATGAGATTTACAGAAGGACAATTTCACACGCCCACAGCGCTCGGCACACACCACCGCAAATAGCAATAGCGAGGCAGTGCTGCTTGTATGGCTAGGCATTGAACCGACACTGTTCTGCCCACAATGATCAACCCACTGTCAACCCACAGCATCTTCAGTAACTAGGCCACCATAGTAATCTGCACCACCAAGCCCGATGCAATCTGCCTTTGGTTTGCTGTATGGAGCTTGTGTGTGGATGTCTATATTGTGTATTGTTGTGTAGTTTTCCCTGCTGTATGCCTATATAGACTGGGTTTGGGTCTGGGTCTCTGTTTTGAGTTTACCCTTATGTAGGCCTATAGCTGGGGTTTATTTGTTGGTTTTTGATTTGAGTTTCCCTTGCAATAAGCCTTTTAGCTGGGGTTTTGCGTTTCTATGTAGAGTTTGCTCAATCTGCTTGTAGTTGGGGTTGTGTGTTGGTTTCTGTGTGGAGTTTTCCCTGGTGTAGGCCAATAGCCAGGGATTGTGTATATCTTCTGATATATAGCTGGGGTTTGTGTATGGGTCTCTATGTAGTGTCTGCTCTTTAGACAGGCTCAGACAGACCCTGGGATTATCCCTCTCCACAGCCATCCTCAAAGCCCCACGAAAGGAATGGGAATGGCCCACTGTTTGTGCCTGGTGCTCCGGTGGGGATTCCGTAGTCCCCCATTGTTGCGCAAGGGTCGGGCACCGGGTGCCACACGGGTGACAGGCATAGACGCCAGAGCAATGGAGCAAACGGAGCAGCTGCAGACCCACTCTCAAAATATGGGTGCAAACGTGTAATTTCTCATTTTCAATGATTAGTAATGTTTTGAGCTAGTCTGTATTGAAATAGATATGTCCATATTATATATGATATACTAATTAACAGATTCCATTTTGCACCCCTCCCCCCGTCACGTCAAGATGGTTTTGACTACTCAAAAGTTTTGCTTCGCTCCAGCACGACACGGTTTTGGTATAGTGGACAAAACATTTTATGCTGTAAATGTCATATTGATGTTCTTATAAAGACATATATGACTACGCTTTCCTAGAAAATACAAATAAGTTGTGTGTGGAGTACAACATTTGCTGTCTAACCAGAACTAGAATGGCATTCGATGTGTCTATCTGGCCAAATTTAAGGATTTGTTTGTCTAACCACACACTGACATGCACAGCTCTCTGGGTGAGGTTCTATCTTCAAGTCTTCAGTGGGGGATGAAGCTCCTTCCATCTATGTAATGTATTACAGGTTATGGACAGGTGATGTCAGGTGGCAGGAGAGGTGGAGTACATGACACTCCATCCTGGATATGACTGAGTTTGCCTCAACCCACGGGCCAGCAGGCAGAGTTCAATAACTACAGGCAGATGTGATACGGAGGAGAGTGGCACTCTTCTCATACCACTCTGAAGGCTACTGACCAGGAAGAAGCTTTGCATACAGAGTAATATGAGAAGAGTGCAATTGCTGAAGTTATGTAGCTATTCTAAATAAAAGTGTTTTGATCACTTTCAAGTGTAACAGCTCCATGTAGAATAAACCATTACCTCACATAATACTGTAGAAGCAGGGTTCTGCTAATATAACAGGTTGCAAATATTATACCTTCCTGTGTGGTGTCCCGTATAAGACAGGAGTTCCCTGACGTTTGAAGAATACACAGGGTCCCCCACTATTGATAATAACATTTGATTAAATAATAACAAAAAAAGATCAGAAAAAGTAATAGATGTGTCTTGTATTGTTTTAATGCTGAGTGCAAGGTCTCTCCCAATTCAGACATCTGTATCAACCAGTCTTTCAGTCAGAGAACTCTATTTCAAAAGCATCTCTTTGGTCCTTGATGAGTGACACATGTATTGAAAGGATGATACTATGACTATACAGTCATGGTAGAAGACATTAGATACACGGTTGAACATAGCCAATCAGAGATCCTGATTCACAAGGAACACGTGCTAGCATGGTTGTCATTTCTCACTCTGGCCCTGGAGTAATCCATTGGCACAGTGGAAAGGGTCACCTTCTTACAACATACAAGACACACATGTACACACAGAATTGATTACATTATCAATGGTGGTTAGGTGAATTCCAGGTGTCCTCCATTACTCTGAACCGGGACTGGTGTCTGGCCACTGCCTCAGACTTCTGTAACAGCTCCTGATATGGCAGGAGGTTTCCCACGATGCTGCTGAACAACAAATCCACCAGGTTGAAGCCTGTGAATTAAATAAAATATCATCACTCAATGAACATAGTGAGAAAAAATAACTCTCTAGTTTGGAAGTAATTTATATGCTAATAGAGGAACTGTAAGTACAGAATAGATTCAGGCTAGTGACGCTGATGCTGTTTCTATGCAACCACCTGTGTATGTTGCTGAATGCTTGCTGATACGTTTTGCTATTTTCTGCCAGAGCCAAAGCCACAAGTACCATCCTTTACTTATTTTTGCCCTAGAAAATACACAAACTTTTATGAGACCTTGCATGTTGTGGCAGACACCCCCAAATGCTAGCTAACTTGCAAATCTGGGTTAGTTATCAATATCTGTCCGAGATGAAATGAGTTGGCTAGCTAGTGTCTGCCAACCGTTATTGAAAGAAAGTTTGAAAGAAAATTGGTTACATCGTATGATTAGCTAGTATCCAATGCCTGCCCTGTATTGACACTAAATGCAAATGTGCTACAATTAGCTGCTGATAACAAGGTAGCTAGCTAACATGAGATTTGCTCATCTTCCTCTGACATGCTACATCACATTACACATTAGCTTGATGTGTTTACTTAGCTACAGTACACCTTACATCTGTTGTATCATAGCTAGCCTAGCTTGCTAGCATTATCAAATAATGTTGTATAATGAAAAGTAGATAGCTAGCTGGTACCAATATAATAATGAACAGATACCATTCCTGGCCATCTCCATTCATGGCAATATTGTTGAAATGCATTGGAGGTTGGCACCAACTTTATGGAAGCCCATTGTCACTCCTATTTGCTGAGCGAAAATGTAATGTGCATGTGTTGCACCCAGATGCAAACTTGACAACATTGTCCAAAAACTCCACATGGCAGCTGGGGGTGGACCACAATGTGTTGTCTCTGGGAAATTGGTATAAATGGCAAAATTGGGCATGTAAGTAATCCATACCAAAACCCTCAAGTACGTCGTAACTAACTCACTTACAAAACTCAGTTTTGGACGAGACTGACTTTATGACCAACATTTTCCTATTTACACTTTGTCGTCAATTTTGACAATAGACTCAATGTTTCTGACTCATATTGATGCCAGATAGGCCATTTCTTAAGAGAGAAGTTGTGTATTGCCTTCAGTTGCTTTTAAACATTTTCATGGTGACAGCGCTTCAAACAATGGCGCCAAAAAAAATTCAGGTCTGAGGAAAATTGGAACATTATTATGCTTGCTGAGACAACACCTTTGTTATTTCTCATACTTTTTATGATTATTATGTTTCTTCACAAGTTGTTGTCAAATATGTAGCCTACTCACTGTGGTATGTTGTTGAAATGGCCACTATTAAACAGAATGACAATTTGAAAATTATTTATAGTAGCCTTGTCTTGTAACTGCAGGCTACAGATTTGTTCAAATGTAAAACCCTCTTATTTTCTCTCATCTTAAAAATTCAAGATTCTCCAGGTAGGCTACAGTAGGACTTGTGTAGGATATGTATGTAGTGCTTTTCTTTGTTTCTATTAATCAAATTAGGACTACACAATAACATATGCAGGCGGTATATGAGTAACACATTTTTTTTTGTATGTACTCCAGTTTGCATTTTCAAGTTGATAGTTCTTGTTCAGTACCCTACCAGATAATTGCCATATTGAGAAAACATTTATTTTACATTTAAAAAAATAATTAATGTTCACATTTTTTATTGTACAAAATTATTGTGATCACGTTATTTCTGACAAAAAGAAAAGGAAAACCTAACAATTTAACAATGCTTTTTCTCAACCAATTACAACATTCAAATTCAAATCCTTATTGGGTAAAACAATATTATTCCTCCCATTTTCGATTTCATTTCCTCATTGTCATGCGTTATCCTGGCCACATTCTTAACAGTTTGGCTTGTCAATCAATCACTGTGGGTGGGGAAGGAGTAGGATGTTTGTGAGTCACATGGTTGGGAGGGTTTCAGACCAGTCAATGAATTATTGGAGGTGGGATTTTCAGGGAAGTGGGTAGATTAGTAAACTAGTCATTAAAACAATTTTTCAATATAAATTGTGTAAAAAAACCTAAGAAAAATTGTTGTGTTCTGTCAAATAATATGTATTCCACATATTAAGAAACAGTATAGAATTGCAGGAAAATGTATTAAAAAAAATATACTGATCCCCTCCTGCCACCCTCTCCCCTCCAAGCTTTTGCACCCCCACTTTCACACAATGCACCCCCTAGGTGGAGTGTAGGTCAGGGGGGAGCAGCAGGGGGGAAGGAGAGACACCACCCAGATGAGATTATCCTTAGATTCCCTACCATTCTCGCCACTCTCCGCATTCACCTTTTAAAACCAAAAATAAATAGAGGCGATAAGCCGTGTGAGGCCCGCCATGGTTACTGGTTACTCCCCAGTGACTCGGCCAGGAGGAGGTTCCCAGTGACCTGGGGAGTTTGCCCAGGGATTATTGTCTATGGGGAGAGGTTTGAGATTTTCAGGGAGGAATGGATGGCTGGTGGTAGGCTACTACATGGGGATGGAGCTTTGGGTTAGGGAAGAAAGGGAGAAAGAGTGGAGGGAGTGAGAGAGAGGGAGGTCTAGGGTGGTGGTGGTGACAATGACAAGGAGAAACAAAGGTTCAAAGTACCGGACTTGGGGATTAGAAACTGTTTAACAAAGATTATTGGCGGAGAGAGGGAGAAGGGGGGGGACGAAGAGGAGAATACTAGGAGTAAAAGCGACAGATGAAACTGGGGAAGAGAATCAACAAGAGGGGGGACATTTTTGAGCATACTTAAGAAGGACTGAAGTGACAATGGATGGTAAATAAAAGCGAATGATAGGGTAGGAACTAGGGAGGTGAGGATGGATCAGGCCTGGACATGCCTAGAGAGAAAGGAAGAGAGTGAGAGACAGACTGCTGTGTGTAGTCATATACAGGTCACAAATAAAAGAGTGGGTTGAGAAATGAACCTGATGTGGGTGAGGTCATGTATTTGTGCGTGTGTGCACGTGCATGTGTGTGTGCCGCACAGGGTGTGTATTGGATCTTACAAATACTAAGCGCCACCATTTTGTTGATTGATTCCCTCGTTGCTGAGAAAGAATCACAGATCCCTTGTCTGGAAAAGGAACAGCAGAGCTATAGGGAGAGAGAGTGGCTGGCTGCATAGCTTAACAAGTATAGCAAGCACAGCACATCACAAAGCCCTGCAAAGCATCAATATGCTTAGGCATATAGGGGTAAAGGGTGTAAAGCTCCAAAAACACACAATACTGAATTAAAGTGCATATTTCCTTCCCTCTACCCCTCTCTTACAGCTCCATCTGCAGTACCCACAGTTCACCTGATGGGGGCCACAGCGAGCACCATGAGTCTTTCCTGGCTGCCCCCTGAAAAACCCAATGGAATTATTCTGGATTACGAGATTAAGTACCATGAGAAGGTAAGCAACAATGTAAATCAACGCTTCTTAATTCCACATCCTATTTCACAAGTCTTATTTCTGCGTCTGTTGCATGCTGTAATAATATTGCCCCGTAGGAAATAATTCAACACCACAACAATAACAACAACATTTATGACAAAGTCTTAATCCCGTCACTCTGTCCGCTGGGCGTTTAGTTGATCCTTCCTTCCTGCCTTTATTCCTTCTTCCCCTCCCAATTCCTGTTTACCCCCCTCATGCAAATATTCAAAAATCTCTATAAAAACATTTTGCTACTTGAGTTCTGTTTCTATCAAATTGACTTGTTGATGATAAAAGGCTGTGGGTGATGACATAGTGGGCATAAAAATGCTTTTGGGGTTACATTCCCATGTAATTAATAAAACATTTCATTTTTTCTCAAATGTTTAACTCTACTGGTGATTTTGTCAAAATAAATGTTGCATTATATAGTGAATGTGCCCACTCCGGTCTTGGCACGTGCGCTCTAACCAACAGCGCGCAGATACAGTGCGGGTTGGCTACCTACTGTACATGATTATGATTATTATTGATAAAAGCGATATCATTTTTATTTGTCGAACTGCAGCCAATTATCGATAATTTTGTCACCAAAATAAGACCCTCTATATACATTGGAAAAGAAGCATCAAGCTCAGTAACATGCACTTTCACCACCCTGTGGAAGTTCATCATAACCTAATTGTATATAACTGCATGCTTTCCCGAGCCATAGTGGGAGGACCACACACCATATCCTGTTATTAAAGTTTACAAATGGAATGTTAACTGACATATTTACTGTTTCCATCAGGCCTGACGTGATATGTTTTATTTGACATGGACTTTACTTGCATAATTTATTACATTTTTTATTTCACCTTTATTTAACCAGGGAGGCCAGTTGAGAAAAAGTTCTCATTTACTACTGATCTGGCCAAGATAAAGCAAAGCAGTGCGAGAAAAACAGCAACACAGAGTTACACATAAACAAACGTACAGTCAATAACACAAAATAAAATAAAAATAGAATCTATGTACAGTGTGTGCAAATGTAGAAGAGTAAGAGTAAGGCAATAAATAGGCCATAGAGGCGAAAATAATTACAACTTAGCATTAATATTGGAGTGATAGATGTGCAGATGAAAATGTGCAAGTAGAGATACTGGGATGCGAAAGAGCAAGAAGGTAAGTAATAATATGGGGATGAGGTAGTCGGTGTGCTATTTACAGATTGGCTGTGTAAAGGTACAGTGATCGGTAAAAAAAGGTTGGATGGAATACCTGGTTAGTGTCTCTCTCTATGTTTGTTGTGGTGTTGTACCCACCGATTAAAGCTCTCCATCTATTCTCGCCTCGCGCTGCCTCTCGCCATCTGTACGGTGAGATTTGTTGGACACGGCATGTGCCACAAAGCGGGTGGAGGGAAGGCGATGAATATGGATGATATGATTGAGGGGATGTTGTGTGATTAGTATATTTTTTAAGCATTTCTTAACCCTTCTCTGTGCGTTTGGTTTGGCAGGACCAGGGTGAGGCCATTGCCCACACCATGACAGCCCAAAGGAGCTCTGCTCGCATCGAGGGGCTCAAGACGGGCACGCACTATGTGGTCCAGGTCCGGGCCCGCACAGTGGCTGGGTACGGCCGCTATAGCAGCCCCGCCGACTTCAGCACCAACCTAAAAAGTATGAATTAATTAACTTTTTTTCTCCCCATGTGCGGAAATTGGGGTTTGTCAAACAGTCTAAGACACATACAGGGACGACATTGACACAAGCATGCATCAGAATACTACTGAAATTCTCACACGCTGTAAAAAAGGTACACATCTCTTGTGGTTGCTATGGTGACTCACAACTTGGTAGCAGCACGGTGCTTGCAACACTAGGTTGTGGGTTTGCTTCGTGCGAGGGCCACATATAGCCTGTTGTATAAGTGTTCATTGTAAATCACTTTTGGATTAACCTCTAGCGACGAGCAATCCCGTATCCGGGAGCGTAATCATAGCCTCAAGCTCATTACCATAACGCAACGTTTCCTATTCATGAAAATCGCAAATGAAATAAATATATTGAAACACAAGCTTAGCCTTTTGTTAACAACACTGTCATCTCAGATTTTCAAAATATGCTTTTCAACCAAAGCTACACAAGCATTTGTGTAAGAGTATTGATAGCCTAGCATAGCATTAAGCCTAGCATTCAGCAGGCAACATTTTCACAAAAACAAGAAAAGCATTCAAATAAAATAATTTACCTTTGAAGAACTTCGGATGTTTTCAATGACGAGACTCTTAGTTAGATAGCAAATGTTAATTTTTTCCAAAAATATTATTGTGTAGACGAAATAGCTCCGTTTTTTTTATCACCTTTGGCTAAGAAAAATACCGGAAAATGCAGTCACTTACAACGCCAAACTTTTTTCCAAATTAGCTCCATAATATTGACAGAAACATGGCAAACGTTGTTTAGAATCAATCCTCAAGGTGTTTTTCACATATCTATTCTATAATCTATCAGTGGTGGCAGCTGGCTTCTCATCAGAAACAAATGGAAAAATACTGCAGCTGGAGATTACGCAATAATTGCAACGGAGGACACCAAGCGACCACCTGGTAGATGTAGTCTCTTATGGTCAATCTTCCAATGATATGCCTACAAATACGTCACAATGTTGTAGACACCTTGGGGAAAACGTGGAAAACGTAAGCTGACTCCTAGCTCCTCCACAGCCATATAAGGAGTCATTGGAATGAGGCGGTTTCAAAAAATGCAGCACTTCCTGATTGGATTTTTATCTGGGTTTCGCCTGTAACATCAGTTCTGTGGCACTCACAGACAATATCTTTGCAGTTTTGGAAACGTCAGAGTGTTTTCTTTCCAAAGCTGTCAATTATATGCATAGTCGAGCATCTTTTCGTGACAAAATATCTTGTTTAAAACGGGAACGTTTTTCATCCAAAAATTAAAAGAGCGCCCCCTATATCGAACTGACCATATTACATCACTTTCTTCCTACCTCCACTTCCTTACCCTGTGCCCCTGCTTATAAATATGTAGAGGCTCAAAAGCCTTACAAAAGGTTTATACTTCTTTAGGCTTATCATTGAAATAATAAACCTTTGGTGCCTCATTTATGACGATGTCTCCCATTGTTTGACTGTCATTCCAATTTATATTAGAGCCAGTTAGGCTAGAGTACTGTATTGTGAATCTAAAGGTTTAATCTGACAAACTGACAATAGCCTTTCCATTTTCACTGATGCAGAGTGGTTAACACAAGTGCATGCCTGTCTTTACATAAGCATATGGTTTCAAGGAGTAGGTGTAGGAGTGGTTTCTAGGAGTAGCTGAAGTGTAGGAGTTGAAAGCCTATACAGATGTAGGATCTTAATTTCATCACCCTGTTGCAGGAAAACGTTCCTGCAATGCAGGAATGTTTTTACTTGGAGTTTATTTGAGGTTTAAAAAGGCTTCTGAAGTTTGTAATTTCCACTTTGAAATTTCAGACTTGATTTACCCTTAGGAAAAATGTATCAACCCCTGCAAAAATGTTCACTAATAATAATCCCCATAATAATAAAAAATTCCTGTTGTAGCAGGATTATTGTCCTGCTGTACCAAACTGTCTCAAATCATTCTATACAGGTGGGAGATGCACGCATACATCACAAGGACAAAGTGATGTCGGGAGTTCGCCTAGTCTGAGGGTGTGAGGGCCGTGTGGGTGTAGTGTGTATGTATTTATGTGATAGTGGTGACAGGTACCTATGGGTAACCCTGACCTCTAACCTCTTGACCTCTAGGTGACCCCGAGAAGTCTCTTCAAGAGCAGCTGCCCCTTATTGTTGGTTCTGCCACCGCAAGTCTAGTCTTCATTATCGCTGTCGTCGTCATTGCCATCGTCTGCCTCAGGTGAGAATAAACATAGTCGATACTACCCAGTGAACACATTGTTGTTTAGATAACGTTGAAAAAGTGTCTACGTCCGACATTGAAGCCACGCTCATTATCAAAAGCAGTTGACCAAGCTCACACAATAATAGCTGACAATAAGCCGTACTTCAGTTTGTGGATGAAACAATGTTAGCATAGCAATGTTAGCAAGTGATAAAACCGCATATTTATGGTAAATCCTGGCATATTTGATTTACAGATTGAAACACCCACACAAAAACTAAATGGAAATGTCAACTTTTGAATGTGTTTACGTCCTTAAACACACAACAGAAAGACAGGGACACTCTGCACTGGCTACCACCTAAGAGTTTTGCGAGTAGGAGATTAGCTCTATCCAGTGGATAGTCCATACAGATTTCACTCCCAATCCCTCGCTAGGCTATCCCACGAAACAGAGCATGAGCTTCAGCTGCTAGAAGCTAATAGGCCTGCATTCATGGCCTTGTCATCGAGTTCCCGGGTATATGCACTCGGACGCTGCCTGTCTGAATAACCTGGACACAGTCCATCCCTATTGATTCCTATTCACTTGTAGGATATTTGTCCATTTAACTTTAATATCCATTCAGTTCTTGTAAAAGCCTGGCCGTGGTCTTTCAACTCTACTGTACTCATATGCCACTGGGAGTCTGCAGGTTGGAGAAGCATACAAGTTTGATACCCTCCCTTTTGGCGACTGGTTGGCACTCATCCGCCTCTCGTAGTGACATGGTTCACTGTGAGCCGCCCGTTCTGACAGGCCCGGGCCCTGTCAGGCTAAATAGTCTCTTTCTTTGTCTTAGCTTAGCTCGCTAGCATCTGCCACGAGAGAAGAAAAAAAAGAAGGAAAACTCAGAGGCTCCTTGGCATATTCCGTAACTGCATTTGAATTGGAAATGAGATGCAAATCACCGGCGGGTATTATTGCCCCGGTTACTGGTTAGACAACAAAGGAACCACATTAACATGTAATTTCAACAACCCCACCCCCTTCGCCCTGTTATAGCCATCTCCCCTGCATTAATGGACTGATACTGAAGAAATAAGAGAAAGAGGAGGATGAACAGAATAAATAAGGGGGGATTGGGAGTGAACAGTGTATTAGTCTGAACCAGCGTGCAGGAGGGAGTGTTAAGCTGGGTGTTGATGAAGACAGCTGAGGATGCCATTGGATGAGGCTTTGTCCTTCACTTCTCGAGTTGAGCCATTATGTTTTCTCTCAGCTGCCATTTCAGACATAAACAGAGTCCTACTTTTGCTGTCCAATTTATTATCTTATTTTGTAGTTTTACCTGAAATTCTCAATTTCTTAGTTTCAAATATAAAGATATCGTAGTGAGCAGCAATACAGTGGTATTCTCTATTTCTAATGACACGGCATTGCCGAAATCATCTCCACTCAATCCTGCTCCATTGAGTATTGCACCATACGGTACTTGACTGACTTTGTGTTTTTACTCTGGTTTGCCCCACAGGAAGCAGAGGAATGGCTCCGAGTCAGAGTACACAGAGAAACTGCAGCAGTACAGTAAGTCTCTACTGCCTGTCCTCCATTATAAGCTTTCCACATGATCCATATTCTAACAGCCGCCCTCTCAGCTAGACTTAGTCCCTACATCTAACAGTATACCCACACACTACATGTCAAAAGCCAGTTATATCACAAGAATCCTATTTCCACATAATGTGTCAAAATATGGTTTATGTCATTTAACAGGCACAGATTATATAGGCAGTATTGGTACACTCTTAGGAAAAAAAGCTGCTGTCTAGATCCTAACCGGCTGAACCCATACTCTGTTTTGAATTTTTTTAAATTTCACCTTTATTTAACCAGGTAGGCCAGTTGAGAACAAGTTCTCATTTACAACTGCAACCTGGCCAAGATAAAGCTTGGTGTCATAAGAAGGAATTCCCCTCGACCACGCTCACAAATTGGGGAAAACAAACATTCTTTCCTATTGACCCCCATTGTAAAAAAAACAATGAAAGGGGCATGAGGGAATCCCTACAATATTACGTTTTTCTAAGTAGTGAGAACGCTTGGGAGCAGGAAATGTTCAAAAGTAATCTTTTAGACATGTACTTTCTTAAATGTAATTTTGTAAATGAGGAAAACAAGCAGACAACAAGAAAACTGCATTTTATAAAAGGTGACATTTTTGCTGTGAGTCAATTGGGTAATCAAGATAACCAAGGGTTGTTTTCCCCACAGGCGGGCGGGCCGCAGTGTTCTATTTAATACCTACTGAGACGACGGAAGAACCCTTTGAAGAAACCTTTTGGGTTCCATGTAGAGGACTCTACATGGATCTCAAAAGGGTTCTACCTGAAACCAACAAAGGGTTCTACCTGGAACCAAAAAGGGTTCACCTCTGGGGACAGCCGAAGATCCCTTTTGGAACTCATTTTTCTGAGAGAGTAGTGGTTTTGGATCTCATTGGTGTTATTCCTCGACTGTAACATCTTATGTTAATGCAGCCAATATCATTAGAAGCAAAGCTATCATTACAACACGTAGGCCGCCTTCATGCATTTAATTGATTAACAATCAATGCTGTACATATAATTTTGAATGGTAATTTCTGCTTGACTGCCTTGATTCATGTGATTATTTCCGCTATTGAATCCCCTATAGTCACACCTGGAATGAAGGTCTATATTGACCCCTTCACCTACGAGGACCCCAATGAGGCCATCCGCGAGTTTGCCAAGGAGATCGACATCTCCTGCGTGAAGATCGAGGAAGTCATTGGCGCAGGTAACCAACAAAAGCTCCTGAGCTACAGGGGGAAGAATGCTAGTCACCTCCAGGCCATACCGTTAGAGGACTTCACGCCAAGCGGTACTTTCACTCAATTCATCGTCCCAATCTCCCCCCCTTAAACCATCCCCGCCTCCCCTCGTGCTCCCCCCCCATCCACCCAGCACTAGCAGCCCCCCTAATCACAAATATGCATTTACACCTTTGCAAAAAATGTTGTGTCCCCTAATTCGCTTCACTCACAACTGTAGCTCCCCCTTAGGTTGGCACCTAAGTGCCTTTAATGATTGCTACCTCCTTTCCCCACTTTTTGTCTCTTTGTTTTAATAAACCTTTAACCTCTAAGAACTGCCCATTCCTGGTCCCGGAGATGTGCTCTGCAGTAGGAAGTTATTTTGTTTGTTCAACTGTCATTAATCAGTCCCTTTAATTGATTAGCTCCCCTACTTGAATCTACCTGACTTAATCGTCATCTAGGAGAGTTGATTGGCTATTCAATAAGCTAGAACAGCAGCCTTCCAGGGCCAGGACATTCATCTCTAAACTCCATCCCCCTCTTTAAGAGTCTTGAGGACCACTATTAAAGGGGGCCACTCCAAAGTCCCTTTGACCCTTGACCACATCACTTATTGTGGTCATCCTTCCTGTTTACTTCTTCCTGTCCTTCCTGTTTACACCCTTGCTCCATCCCTCCGCCCCTTTTTGATGTACTAGTTAGAGTTAAAATCTTGATATTTTGAAATATTAGTAATACTTTTGCTAAAAAGCTGCAGGACTGTTGTCGACTCAGAGTTAGCCATGTATCTGAGTCGAATGAAGACTTGTGGTGATGGGAATTTGGATTTTGAGGTGTATGTCGCCTGCAGCTGAGCCCCCTCTGCTCTACTACCACTACCACAGCTTAACATCTACTGCTGCTACTTGAACCCGTTGCTTCCAAGCCTTTGCCTTTAGTGACAATCCTCAAACCCTGTTGCCCCTGCCCTTTACCCTCCCCCGTTCCCTCACTTCCCTGTTTCCGTCGCTCGCACACTCACTCTCTCTCTCACACACTCTCGCACCCGCTTGGCGTGTTAGGACCTAAACGCAAAGCCTCCACGAACCCCAAGCTTCTCTCGCCTCCAGCCTCTTCTTCCGCCCCTGCCCCTAACTCCTCTGAATCCTAATCTCCCCAACCACCCCTCTACCCCACGTATATCTCTAGCCTTCCACCTCTACACTCTCTTATCAAGCTTTACCACCACCCCCAAACTACCCACGCTAACCCACTCTTCCCTACGTTTTTAGTTCTCCCTCGGCCATCCCTCACTCTCACCTTTCATCCCCCCCTTTTCTCTGCCATTCCTAGCCACCGTACACTGCCCGAGCCCCTCTCTCTCGCAGTCTCCCGCTTCCCTTCCCTGACTCCTTGGTTCTAACCAGTAAACTGTCCCTCTCCCCTCTCTCCCCCACTCTCCTCCACTTGTTCTATCCTTTCTCTCTTCCCCCCTCCGTCTCTCTCTCTCGCTGTCTCCCATTCCTCGCTCTCACAGGAGAGTTTGGGGAGGTGTGTCGCGGGCGTTGCAAGCTACCCGGCCGACGTGAGATCATTGTAGCTATCAAGACACTCAAGGTGGGCTACACTGACCGGCAGAGGCGGGACTTCCTGAGTGAAGCAAGCATCATGGGACAGTTCGACCACCCCAACATCATTCGACTGGAGGGCGTGGTCACCAAGAGCCGGCCAGTCATGATCGTCACAGAGTTTATGGAGAACGGGGCGCTAGACTCTTTCTTGAGGGTAGGAGAACCTGTGGAACATACACAGTACTAAATAATAATAATTTGATGGGTGCACACACACACACACACACACACACACACACGCACAAGGATATGTTTAGAATTAGCAAATTATTTGAAACATTGCGCTCAGGGTTTGTCAAAAAGAAAACATAATTTCACAGTTGCTAACATTACACACCACCTACTGTAACCCCAAAAATGTTTTCATAATAACAAAGGCCTACCTTGCTGTCAATCTCTGGACTAAATCCATTGAACATGCACTATATAAAAACAGCCAGAGAATTGATACTCTTGAAAACACATAAATGTGTATCTGTAATCATCTCATCATCTGCCAAAGTACCCAAACATGTACCTAACCCCTGTCTGTTGTCAGTATCTTACAAATGTGCCGCTCCTCTCGCAATCTCCGACATTTACAGAGATTTCACTAGCCTATGAATCACTGCCTCACCCTCATATTAAACATTGTCTGACACTGAGAAGGAGAGAGAGAGAGCGGAAGATAGAGGGAGAGAGAGATGGAGGGAAGGAAGGGTTGAAAGAGGGTAGAGAGAAATGGGTGAAACAGAAGACAAGGGAGAAACAGAAGGAGAGCTAGATGGGAGACAGGTAGAGATATGGGGGAAATAAGAAAGAGAGTGAGAGAGAAACCATGAGAGAGCAAGAGAGGTAGGAATGGAAGTATGTTAAACAGTTAAGCTAAATATTGAATATAGATTATAGTATAATGCTTGCTTATATTTCTCTTTCTATCTCTCTGTCTTTGCCAGCTCAACGACGGGCAGTTCACAGTGATCCAGCTTGTGGGGATGCTGCGTGGCATCGCGGCGGGCATGAAGTATCTGTCTGATATGAACTACGTCCACCGGGACCTGGCTGCACGCAACATCCTGGTCAACAGCAACCTGGTGTGTAAGGTGTCTGACTTCGGCCTGTCGCGCTTCCTCGAAGATGACGCCACGGACCCCACCTACACCAGCTCACTGGTTAGTGTGTAGGACACTTTGGTCGTGTGTGTATGCATGTGTGTGTGGGCATCTGCACTGCATGACCAAAAGTATGTGGACAGCTGCTCGTCAAACATCTCATTCCAAAGCATGGACGCTAATATTGAGCTGGTCCCCTCTCTGCTGCTATAACAGCCTACACTCTTCTGGGAAGATGTTGGAACATTGCTGCGGGTACTTGCGTCCATTTAGCCACTAGAGCATTAGTGAGGTCGGGCACAAATGTAGGCCTGTTCGCAGTCGGCGTTCCAATTCATCCCAAAGGTGTTCGATGGGTTTGAGGTCAGTGCAGGCCAGTCAAGTTCTTCCACACCGATCTCGACAAACCCTTTCTGTATGGACCTAGCTTTGTCCACGGGGGCATTGTCATGCTGAAACAAGAAAGGGCCTTCCCCAAACTGTTGCCACATAGTTGGAAGCATTTGTCAAGAATGTCATTGTATGCTGTAGCATTAAGATTTACCTTCACTGGAACGAAGGGGCCAAGCACAAACCATAAAAAACATCCCCAGTCCATTATTACTTCTCCACCAAACTTTACAGTTGGCACTATACATTCGGGCACGGAGCGCTCTCCTCGCGTCCGCCGGACTGCCACATGGTGAAGCGTGATTCATCACTCCAGAGAATGTGTTTCCACTGCACCGGATTCCAACGGCGGCGAGCTTTATACCACTCCAGCCAACGCTTGGCATTGCACATGGTAATCTTAGGCTTGTGTGTGGCTGCTTGGCCATGGAAACCCATTTCATGAAGCTCCCGACGAACCGTTATTGCGCTGACAGAGGCAGTCTGGAACACGTTAGTGAGTGTTGCAACCAAGGACAGACGATTTTTATGCACAATGCGCTTCAGCACTCAGCGGTCCCGTTCTGTGAGCTTGTGAGGCCTACCACTTCACGGCTGAACCCTTGTTGCTCCTAGACGTTTCCACTTCACAATAACAGGGCTTACAGTTGACCGGGGCAGCTCTAGCAGGGCAGAAATTTGACAAACTGACTTTTTGGAAAATCGGCAACCTATGACGGTGCCATGTTGAAAATCACTGAGCTCTTCAGGAAGGCCATTCTACTGCCAATGTTTGGCTATGGAGATTGCATGGCTGTGTGCTCAATTTTCATCCACCTGTCAGCAACTGGTGTGGCTGAAATAGCCGAATCCACAAATTTCAAGGGGTGTCCACATACTTTGTATGTACAGTATAGTGTATGTCAAGTCTTGAATGAATGGTAATAAATTGGTTTGTTTCAATTTTTCGTCACTGTGTTCTTTTTTGCTTTTTATTTTTTATTCTATCACAAATTGTACTGTACATTCAATATGAATCACAATGAACTTGGTGTTCAGGGTTTTGTTTGTTTATGTGTGTATGTGTATGGTATTTGTGTACCTCAGTTTTACCTGGCATCTTATCATAATCAAACGTGTCTCAACCAGTGTAAGTTTGTCTCACCCTCTCCTCCCTCTGTATGTGTGTAACTGTGTGTGACTCCATCCCCAGTATTTCACTCTCACCTACTCATTCGCATATCCACAGGGAGGCAAGATTCCTATTCGCTGGACGGCCCCCGAAGCCATCGCCTACAGGAAGTTCACCTTGGCCAGTGATGTATGGAGCTACGGCATCGTCATGTGGGAAGTGATGTCGTACGGAGAGAGGCCATATTGGGACATGAGCAACCAGGACGTGAGTGGAACTTGCTTTTATTTACTTTACTGGAACTGACTTTGTTTAAGTTGACTTAGTTTGACATTCAACGTTCCCGAAAAACACTGTCACATCATCAAGTTGTCACTCTCCTTCTCTGACTCCTCCTTTTTCCTAACTGGTTCCCCTTCCCTTTTCTCTCTCCCCCTGCCCCCTTCTCATGCTCTCTCTTATCTTCCCCCTCCCTCCCTCTCCCTGTCTTTTGACTCTTCTTATCTTGACTCTAAACCCCCCTTCTCTCCCCAGTCATCACCCTGTTTCTTATCCTTTTCTTGTCTCATAATTCAAAACCATATTCCCTAGATTTGATCTCTATTTTTTGTTATCTAGGTCTGATTCTATCCCACTTGTCAATCTAACTCTTATCCAACCCTCCAGGTGATAAACGCCGTGGAGCAGGACTACCGGCTGCCCCCGCCCATGGACTGCCCCACAGCGCTGCACCAGCTCATGCTCGACTGCTGGGTCAAGGAAAGGAACCTTCGGCCTAAATTCTCCCAGATCGTTGCAACGCTGGACAAGCTCATCCGCAACGCTGCCAGCCTCAAGGTGGTCACCAGCAACACGCAATCTTCTGGGTAAGCCTATAAACTGTCAGACAGTCTGGCCCATCTCAGCCTAGTTAGCAGCTACTTTAATCTGGTGCTGGTTGCAAAATCCCCAAATTCACAGATTTTCTAGAATACCATAACCCGGTTATCTTCCCACCTGGATTTCTAGAAAACCTGGGAATTTTGCTGAAGTTTGGACACAACTACTAATTTACTCATACATTGTAGAATAATAGTGAAAAACATCAAAACTATGAAATAACACAAAAGTATAAAGTAACCAAAAAAGTGTTAAACAAATCCAAATATATTTTAGATTCTTCAAAGTATCCATCCTTTGCCTTTTTCCACACTCTTGGCATTCTCTCCACCAACTTCACCTGGAATGATTTTCCAACCATCTTGAAGGAATTCCCACATATGCTGAGCACTTGTTGGCTACTTTTTCTTCACTCTGCGGTACAACTCATCCCAAACCATCTCAAATGGGTTGAGGTCGGTTGACTGTGTAGGCCGGGTCATCTGACGTAGCACTCTATCACTCTCCATCTTGGTCAAATAGCCCTTACACAGCCTGGAGGTGTGTTTTGGGTCATTGTCTTGTTGAAAAACAAAATATGAGATGACGTATCATTGCAGAATGCTGTGGTAGCCATGTTGGTTAAGTGTGCCTTGAATTCTAAATAAATCACTGACAGTGTCACCAACAAAGCACCCCGATACCATCACACCTCCTCCTCCATGGTTTCACGTTGAGAATTACATATGCAGAGATCATCCGTTCACCTACTCTGCGTCTCACAAAGACAAGATAGTTCTTGTCAAATAAGGACTCATCAGACCAGTGGACAGATTTCCACCGGTCTAATGTCCATTGCTCGTCTTTCTTGGCCCAAGCAAGTCGCTTGTTCTTATTGGTGTCCTTTAGTTGTTTCTTTGCATTAATTCGCCCATGAAGGCCTGATTCACGCGTTCTCCTCTAAACTGTTGATGTTGAGATGTCTGTTACTTGAACTCTGTGAAGCATTTATTTGGGCTGCAATTTCTGAGGCCGATAACTCTAATGAACTTATCCTCTGCAGCAGAGGTAACTCTAGGTCTTACTTTCCTTTGGCGGTCTTCATGAGAGACAGTTTTGTCATAGCGCTTGATGGGTTTTGCGACTGCAATTGAAGAAACTTCAAATGTTCCGGATAGACTTACCTTCATGTCTTTAAAGTAATGATGGACTGTCGTTTCTCTTTGCTTATTTGAGCTGTTCTTACCATAATATGAACTTGGTCTTTTACCAAATAGCGCTATCTTCTGTATACTACCCCTACCTTGTCACAACACTACTGAATGGCTCAAACACATTAAAGAAAGAAATTCCACAGATTACCTTTTTACAGGGCACACCTGTTAATTGAAATGAGAGAATGCCAAGAGTGTGCAAAGCTGTCATCAAGGCACAGGGTGGCTACTTTGAAGAGTCTCAAATATAAAATATGTTTTGATTTGTTCATCACTTTTGTGATTACTACATGATTCCATATGTGTTATTTCATAGTTTACATCTACAATGTAGAAAATAATAAAAATAAAGAAAAACCCTGTAATGAGTAGGTGTGTTCAAACTTTTGACAGGTACTATATGTATGTATGTATATGTGTATGAATGTATGTTTTTATGTATGTGATGGATTACATTATAGAGAATAGGAAGAAATATATATCTCTGAAATGGGTTTCTTTGGTTTTCTGTCTACTGCAATACAGTATTTTCCCTGGACTAGGGTTTAGTAGTGACGGTGCCATTTTTTATCTGTGACTGTGGTACTAGAGTCACCCGAGTCATGCCGACAACGATAACACTTTTCACTGAAAAAAATATAATTTTCCAAATTTACTTATTGACTTGCATGAGAGTCAGTGTCTCAGCAATGCCTACAGTGCACAGTACTTCCTATAGCTAAAACATTAAGCCACCAAACAACTGGCCAGGGTTGTCAATGCAAATGTGGAATTACCGTTGCTCAATAAAGCACTCAAGGCATCCATAGCTCCTACAAGGAAGTTCTTAGATCAATGGTTTCACATATTTAGTGATATCCTCGTGCTACATTCCTCTGTAGTTTTCATGGAAAGAGCCCAAAGGGGGAAGAGGGTGAGGAGGAATAGGGGGTGATTCCATCGGGGATCTGGAGCTATGGCGATGGCTGGGAAGCTTAAATCAGACTAATTAGCCAGTATTTAGCTAGATTAAGAGTGAGGCGAAAAGACGATTTGAATTCTTTGCAAAAAATATTTTCAAATGGCCAGTGGAGAGGTGTGCCCCCCGCCGAGCCTAATGGCGAAAGAGTGAGTGAGAGATGAGCTGCCATGACGTCCAGCACATTAGTGCTTTGTAGTGGTTAGCGGTAGCTAAGCTAACTTTTGTCACTGGTTTGGGAGTCGTGTTATAGTTTATACAATACAAGTGGAGGTGTCCTCCTGTCATGTGCGAGTGAGTGTGTGGTACGTGTGTGTGGTGTGTGTGCGGGGGGTGGCGGCGATGTGCGGTCAGGTGTGTCTGTCTGCCTCATAATGCATACCCATGTAGCCTGACACGGAAAAATCCAATGATCTGTGTCTTTCACCACTCACACTGAAGACAAACAAAAAAACGTTTATCAAAAACCATGAGGAAACCGTCACAACACCTTTGCCCGTTGGGCTCCAGTTTGGGAGTATCCACTCAGGTGACTGCTCCTCATAACATGAGACATACGGTCTTAGTGGCCTCTCCCAGTGCCTTGGGCTTCCTTTGACTTCTAGCCTGATTCCACATCCTCTGTTTTGGCTGTCTTTCCACTGACCATAAGGAGTTGGCAAGATAGCACAAACAGATCTGGGATCAGGCTAGACACCTTCCACTTCAGTACGAGACTTCAGAAAGGGGCTAACAATGCTCTATTAAGAGGGAACTGTGTCTGATGGTTGATGGTGGCTAGCCCAAACCCTCGGGGCACTGAAGGGCAGGCCTTGTTAAAGAGCACTCCTCCTATCCCTTTGCAGCAGTCAACCCTTCAATGGAGCCTCTGTATTGACTCTTATTAACTCGCTCCCTCTCTTTTTTCTATCCACCTTTGATTGTGAATCTAATGTCATCAAAAGACGACAAGGATCAACAGAGCAGAGAGCGGTCAGAGAGAGAGCTAGACAGAGACAGAGGTTCTCTTTCTCCTATTTCTTCCCCCTTTTTTCTTTCTGTCCTTTTCTCCCCCACCTTCCTTCGTTCACCCTAGCTCTCCCTCTCTTTTCAAACTTCCACTGCTGTTTATTAAAACTGCAAGGTGGCCCCCCTATATATGACATCAATCAGGGGTGGTTGGGTTTTTTGGAGAGTCCAAGGGCCTCGTTGGGTGTCTGCAGGTGTATGCATACACACACGTGCACAAACACACACACACACACACACACACACACAGGTTGACAGTCCACAAATATCTCCACGCTGTCCAAGAGATTCTTGAGGAAATGTCTTTCCACTTTCGCCGTATTGTGTTGTTTGCACACCTTTTGCCTCTTTAGCATTGGTCATCATGCCAAAGAGACACACACACACATGCCCGGCCAAGCCAGTCTCCAACGGTAGCCAAAGGTGGTTACGTCAGGCGACGGAGGCGATTAACCCTTGACCCTACAAGTGCAGCGAGGGAGGGAGCGAGGTGGCGTTTTTGGGGTTTGGGAGTGAGGTTTCATTGGTGCTGTAGGTGAGGCATGACCTTAACCCTCTCTCTTTTGTCTCACTCTCCTCCTCCCTCCTGTAGGGCATCGCAGCCTCTGCTCGACCGATGCGTCCCTGACTACACCACCTTCACCACCGTGGGAGACTGGCTGGATGCCATCAAGATGAGCCGCTATCGCGACAACTTCCTCAATGCCGGCTTTGCCTCCTTCGATCTCGTGGCCCAGATGACAGCAGAGTGAGTGAAGAATGAGTCGATTCCGATTAATTATATTTGGTTTAGTTGAGTTCAAATGGCTTCATTGAGACATGAGTTGGTTCACTTGCAAATTGGTTTGTTTCAGCTCAAATGACCCCATTGATGTGGCAAGATAGCAGGGTGATTGGGTGAATCGAGGAATAGTCCATTCAAATGAATCAAACTCAATTCAGGTTAGTTCAGTTCAAAAGGCCTCATTGATATGGCAAGAGTGACTTGTTATGGTGAGTGACTTAAGCGGTGAGTGACTTAGGCGGTGGGTCGTGGCAAGCTTTCTTCTTTAGTTTTCAAGATGATCGATTTCTGTCGAGGGTGGAGCTCTTTTTTATATATATATGTATATTAATTTCTTCTGAACACATTTCTGTTTGTTGGCAATGTCAAAAATTCAATATATAGGCTACTGTATCAATCAATCATGCCATAACACAACATATGAGACATTCATGCTTTGAAATGCAATTAATAATTTTTGTTTTTAAATTAAATAGCAAAGGGAGCTTTTGAATAATTAGCCTAAACAATAAATAAACTGCAATTCATTCATGTTTTTAGTCTGCTGTAATAAAGGCTTTATATTTTCTTCCTTAGAACAGACTCTCTGTTACCCTTATTTATTTAGTTTTGTTTACACTGTTAATATTAGTCAGAAAAATAAATAAAAAATGTGCCCGCTACCCTAGTGAGGTTTAAAGTATCAGACAAGCTCAGTGCATATGTAGTTGGTTTTATTCAAACACATGGGGTTTCTGTCTATATATGGAAAAATAAGTTGAAACATTTCAACCAATCGATTTGTCAAAAGAATAGGATGACTCTCGATCGACCAAGATTTGTTTTTGTCAGGGACAGCCCTAGTAGGCTACGCCATATTTATTGGCTAATATGCCTGTGCAGCTGTCATTTTTGAACCTCCATTCTAGCATAAATGACACAAACACATTTATCTACATGCTTTTATTTGGGTTTCTGTTAAATCATATGATTTAATGTTAATTTAAGCCTGCAGCTAACTTGAAATGAGACAATCTTGCCAAAACATAATTCAACATTTTATTCACTGACAGTGATGAAATACTAGCTTCCTGAGCAGGCACATTGATGTTGATAGTATTAGCTGGCTAGGCTAGTCAACTGTAACATTGGCTAGTTTTCAATAAATTGTCTAAAAGGTCAATGTGCATTCAAAAACTAATAATTATCTTATTTAGTCTTTGGTAGTTAATGTTAGTTCCTCTTAACACACCGGCACTGTTTTTCCATCTTAGATAGAAGCAGGCCATTAGCTGCCTTTATCACGAGGCATATGTACAGGAGTTCTGATTGGTTCTAGGTTGAGCAAATTTGCCTGAGCAGACAGTGTTGAAATATATACGCAACATTTCAACTGTTGGTCCCATGTTTCATGAGCTGAAATCAAGATCCCAGAAATCCATAGATTAGGATCTAATTCATTAATTTCAATTGACTGATTTCCTTATATGAACTGTATCTCAGTAGAATCGTTGAAATTATTACATTCTGCATTTATATTTTTGTTCAGAATACATTTTCTGAAAAAAATGTGCAAGAATTGAAGGTGGCAACAAGTTTGACATTAATCATAAGAATATTGTCATGTGCAAAACAATCTGCCCCTCCCTCGACGTACAGTAGATCGATCCACTTCACTGTTTTTGGCGTCGGCCCACCTTGTTGTTTGGAAATAGTCCATTTTAATCAACCAAATAGAAGTAACCTCAGGTGAATTCAAACAGCCTCATTGTAGACATGATGTCTATGTGAGTAGACATCCTTAGGGTGCCAATGAGAGCATGGCCCTTGAAATCTACATGACTGGAGACATTCAAATTGCATTTAAATATTCACTCACAGAGGCCCAGTTCTCACACAGCGTTGTTCTCCAGAGTTAGTAACACTACAAATTGAGTCGCTTTGGGAATAATGGTGGCTGCAGTTGTTACTGTTATCATTGTATGTGATTGGAAAGGAAAGGAAAAGGTAAATATCTAGTCAGTTGTACAACTAGTGAGAGACCATTCGGGATACGGGTCCACAAACATTAATTGACCCTGAAGTGAAAACACAATAAGAGAAAAAGCACTTCTCCCTCATCCTGGAGAGACTTGAAGGACACTACAAACACTCCTCCATAGTGCATGTTACCTCACGACACCTTCCCTTCCAGCAATAATAACCTAGAGTTGACACAGAACTGGGTCGTGTTCATTAGGAAACAAAATGTTAAAAGGTTTTGCAACGCGAAATGAAAAGGAACGTTTATCATTGGACAAGTCCTGGTCCCTCCCTGTTTCAGTAAATTTTCTTTCATTTGGGGCCTAATGAACATGACCAACGTTTTCAGAGCCAGCTTGGCACGTTATTTATATAACAGTTATTTATATAACAGGAAATGTGTGTCATAGAAGTCATGGAAACGGGGCCAGTTGTGATCAAATAAAATAATTATGATAATAATGATCAGTATATCATCCTCGTTAGGTGGATAATAGGGGATTTGTTTCAATTTGGCATGCCGACAAGTGTGCTGTACAGTGGCTCTCTCCTGCTCTTAATGGCAGGTAATTCCTCTAATGGCTTGCATTTATGATCATTTTATCCCCCGTTGCTGGAGTGATGAGGGATTGTAATGGAAACAAAAACACAATTGATTTCATTTAGGAAAAATCGTTTGTGTCAAATCAAAATAAAATTAGATTTAATTTGTCGTATACACACTTTACAGTAGGTACAAAAGGTGCAGCGAAATGCTTATGTGCTAGCTCCCTCAACATCAATAATAACAATAAAAGTCTCAAGTCCAAAATACGTAGTAAAAGTAATAGAAGAGGTTGTGTGTGTGTGTGTGTGTGTGTGTGTGTGTGTGTGTGTGTGTGTGTGTGTGTGTGTGTGTGTGTGTGTGTGTGTCTGTGTGCAAAAGCAGAGGACAACAGAGACATGCAGACTTGCAAAGGGCATGGTGTCGGTGTACAAGGTTGAATTTAGGTGTGTCTTTGTCTGTGTGAACGGAGAGGATCCAGAGAGGCGCTGGGCCCTCGTGGTTTGCTAATCGTTCCCCCAGATGCCGACCGTGGTTTGCTCTCTCCTTCGTTATCGGCAAGGGAAAAACAAATTAAAGAGCGGAAAAGAGAGTCCTTGTGATATTATTCCTAACAATCCAGTACATGAGGCCTTAGTGTTAAACTAACACCGCTGAGACGATTAGATTACACTGTCTAACTGACTGCCGCCAAACAGGTGCTACAGCTTTTTTCATAGCTGCCATTCTTTAATAAGGCTGCTGTGTTTGTGTCATTTTCATATTTTCATATCCCCCATTGCTTCTCGCATTTTGGCGTGAACTCTCTCTGTTCTCTTTTGAACTATGAAGACAGTTTGAGAAACTGTTAAAAGACAAGTTAACCTAGGTGACTGCTATAAGATTGATTGATTGATTGAAAGGATGGATTACTGTTCTCTTCCAGTCTTGTCTTTCAAGACAGCTTTGTCATCTAACTGACTGTGTAAGACTAGACGAATCACCATCAAATGACCTACCAGTTGACTCACTGACTGGCAGTCTATTCTGTTATATGAATGTCATTGGCTACTAACTGATTGTTCTTTGACTGACATAATTACTAACTTATTTTATTTTCTCGATCACTGACTAGTTGACACACTGACTTACAGTCTGTTGCAGAAATAACCGATTGGCTACTGACAGAATGTTCCATGACTGACTTCCTCACTTGCTTGGTTTTCTCAATAACTAACTTGTTTTCTCGACTGACAGGTTGTTTGGCTGGCTGGCTGGCAGATTGGTTTTAGTGATGTGAAAAGCACCAGCTGGCCCACAGTGGCATAAAGCACTGTTAAAATATTAACCTCCCTTCCCCATTACTATTTTCCTCCTCTCGTCCACCTGCCAGGATATTGAAGTATTTTACATCTGGCCCAGGTATCAGTGCACTGAGGAGTGTCACCATTTTGTTGACATGACTCAAGTGTAACCAATGTGAAATGGCTAGCTAGTTAGCGTGGTGCGCGCTAATAGCGTTTCAATCGGTGACGTCACTTGCTCTTCGACATTGAAGTAGTTGTTCCCCTTGCTCCACAAGGGCCGCGGCGATGGGTAACAATGCTTCGTGGGAGGCAGCTGTTGATGTAGGCAGTGGGTCCCTTCGAGCCCAGGTAGGGGCAAGGAGAGGGACGAAAGCTATACTGTTACATGGATGCTGTTGACTGGTTGCTGCGGAAAAGGAGGAGGTCAAAAGGGGGGTGAGTGTAACCGACGTGAAATGGTTAGCGGGGTGCACCATAATAGCTTTTCAATTGGGGACGTCACTCGCTCTGAGCCCTTGACGTAGTTGTTCCCCTTGCTCTGTGAGGGCCGTAGCTTTTGTGGAGCGATGGGTAACGATGCTTCAAGGGTGGCTGTGTGCAGAGGGTCCCTGGTTCATGCCCAGGTAGGGGCGAGGAGAGTGACAGAAGCTATACTGTTACACAAGGAAGCCATTTTATTGGTGTACACAGATAACTGCGGTCTGCAACTGTTTCCACAAGGGCAAACTGTATTTGTTCTCATTTAAACCTACTGGCATATGTCAATCAAATGTAATCAATCAAATGTATTTATAAAGCCCTTTTTGCATCAGCAGATGTCACAAAGTGCTGATACAGAAACCCAGCCTAAAACCCCACACAGCAAGCAACGGAGATGTAGAAGCATGGTAGCTAGGAAAAACTCCTTAGAAAGGCAGGAACCTAGGAAGAAATTTGGAGAGGAATCAGGCTCTGAGGGGTGAACATTCCTCTTCTAGCTGTGCCGGGTGGAGGTATAAGAGTACATGGTCATTAAGGCCAGATCATTCTTCAAGATCTTCAAACATTCATAGATAACCAGCACGGTCAAATAATAATAGTCACAGTGGTTGTAGAGGGTGCAGCAGGACGGCACCTCAGGAGTAAATGTCAGTTGGCTTTTCATAGTCGAGCATTCAGAGGTCGAGACAGCGGGTAGAGGGAGAGAGAGGAGTGAGAGACGAAAACAGCAGGTCCGTGACAAGGTAGCACATCCGGTGAACATGTCAGGGTACCATAGCCGCAGGCAGAACATTTGAGTTGGAGAAGCAGCACAACCAGGTGGACTGGGGACCACCAGGAGTCATCAGGCCAGGTAGTCCTGAGGCATGGTCCTAGGGCTCAGAGCCCCAGGGAGAGGAGGAAGAGAGAGAGAATTAGAGGGAGCATACTTAAGTTCACACTGGAAACCTGGTAAGACAAGAGAATTTCACCAGATAGGACAGACTGACCCTAGCCCCCAGGGCATAGATACTGGAGGCTGAGACAGAGGGAGGTCGATAGAAACTGCGGCCCCGTCCGACGATACCCCCGAACAGGGCCAACCAGGCAGGATATAACCCCACCCATTTTGCCAAAGCACAGCCCCCAAACCACTAGAGGGATATCAACAGACCACCAACTGAGACAGGGCTGAGTATAGCCCACCAAGATCTCCTCCACCACACATGCCTCGCAAGACTGGACAGGAAGATCACGTCAGTGACTCAACCCGCTCAAGTTGAATATAGAGCAAAAAAGCCTGGCATGATGTGATGCACCCCTCCTAGGGATGGCATGGAAGAGCACCAGTAAGCCAGTGACTTAGCCCCCGTAATAGGGGTAGAGGCAGAGAATCCCAGTGGAGAGAGGGGAACTGGCCAGGCAGAGACATCAGGGGCGGTTCGTTGCTCCAGTGTCTTTCCGTTCACCTTCACACACCTGGGCCAGACTACACTCAATCATAGGACCTACTGAAGAGACGAGTCTTCAGTGAAGACTTAAAGGTTGAGACCGAGTCTGCGTCTCTCACATGGATAGGCAGACCATTCCATAAAAAGCCCTGCCTCCAGCTGTTTGCTTAGAAATTCTAGGGAGAATAAGGAGGCCTGCATCTTGTGACCGTAGTGTACGCTGTATGTACAGCAGGACCAAATCGAGTCCATGTAATGCCCTATGGGAGGGTCGAATAAATTAAGGTGTGGCGGAGGTGCGTATACAGATATGCTGTATTCTGACATTGACTTTATTCCCTAATAATTCCACCACCATTACGAGTGAGTAAACCATGAATAAATTATTGCGAACCTAACTGTTCCAAGTGGAAAAAACATCTACTTAACTTTTTTCCAATATAAATAACAGCATTCTCCAAGCACTGCAATGTACAGCTTGATAATAACTTTTGATAAGAGCTTGGTAAATGAGTAATCCGTTTGGATAAAGGAATTGTAAATATAAATGACATTTGCTCTATATCTATTTAACATTATAATCTCTGGAGACAAATGTGAAACCAGTCATAAGGCAGAAAACTGAAGCATATCAACTTTCCCACAGTAAAGTTTATGAAATGCTATGCCATTACGCTGAATTTAAATTGTACTCCCTTTTAACTTGCAGGAATGGGCATTCTTAAATGTTTTAATTAATGGCTACCCCGATGTTCTCTGTCTCCTATTTCTATCATGCTAAATATTAGCCACTGTCAGTATCGACCGTCATTAGGCCTAATAACCACATGTATTAAACTGCCAATTTACTGTTAGTTACTGTTGGTATAGCCTATATTATCATTCCATTTAATTACATTGTTTTGTTTACCTTAATTTTCTTCCTCTGTCAACACGTCACTAATTAAATCATTATGGAGTGGAACGCAGACCAAGTCGCAAACGTTTGAACCTGATGCATGGCGCAATACTTGGGCGTGTCATCACACGCCACATGGTTAGTCCAGGCAATAGACAAGGGTATAGCCTACTATTGTACAATATTCTCCCTATTATATTTCTACAGTGGCTTCAGAAAGAATTCATACCCTTTGACTTATTCCACATGTTATGTTAATAAAACCGGAATTAAAAATGGATTTAAACAAATAATATCTACACACAAATGTTTTTTGAAATGTCAAATTTCTGTATTTCATTTCCAATAAATATCTAATTTACATAAGTATTCACACCACTGAGTCAATACATTTTAGGCAGCAATTACAGCTGTGAGTCTTTCTAGGTAAGTCATCTGGACTGTACAATTATTAAAACATGTATTCAAGCTCTGTCAAGTGCCTCATGATATAGGTTATTAGCCTGCTGAAAGGTGAATTTGCCTCCCAGTGTCTGTTGGAAAGCTGACAACCAGGTTTTCCTCTAGGATTTTGCCTGTGCTTAGCTCTATTCCATTTATTTTTATCCTAAAGAACTCCCTAGATGTTGCCGATGACAAGCATTCCCATAACATGATGCAGCCACCACCATGCTTGAAAATATGAAGAGTGGTACTTTGTGATGTGTTGGATTTGCCCCAAATATAACACTTTGTATTCAGGACATAAAGTTAATGTCTTTGCCACATTTTCTTCCCAGTTTTACTTTAGTCCCTTATTGCAAACAGGATGTGGCAGGGTAGCCTAGTGGTTAGAGCGTTGGACTAGTAACCAAAAGATTGCAAGTTCATATCCCTGAGCTGACAAGGAACACATCGGTCCTTCTGCCACTGTTCCTAGGCCGTCATTGAAAATAAGATTTTGTTTTTAACTGAATTGCCTAGTTACGTAAATAAAGGAAAAATAAAATGCATGTTTTGGAGTATTTTTATTCTGTACAGGTTTCCTTCTTTTCACTCTGTTATTTATGTTAGTATAGTGGAGTAACTACAATGTTAATGATCCATCCTCCGTTTTCTCCTATCACAGCCATTAAACTCTAACTGTTTTAAAGTCACTATGGTGAAATCCCTGAGTAGTTTCCTTCTTCACCGGCAAATCAAATTTGATTTGTCACGTGCCGAATAACTCCCTACATGTTGCAGATGAAATGCTCGTTTACGAGCCCTTCCCAACAATGTAGAGTAAAACTTTTAATAAAAAATAGTAACAGAAGAGGGAATAGAATTAAATGCACAAGAATGGAGCTACAGTATTTACAGGGAGTACCAGTATCAGATCAATGTGCAACTGAGTTAGGAAGGGTGCCTGTATCTTTGTAGTGACTGGGTGTGTTGATACACCATCCAAAGTTAAATTAATAACTTCACCATGCTCAAAGGGATATTCAATGTCTGCTTTTTTTCAACCTTTTTTTCAACTTTAAAAAAAAAATACTTTCCCCAATATGTGCCCTTCTTTGTGAGGCATTGGAAAACTCTCTGGTCTTTTGTGGTTGAAACTGTGGTTAAAATTCACTGTCTCAACTGAGGGACCTTATAGATACAATTATCTGTGGGGTAAAGAGATGAGGTAATCATGTTAAACATTATTATTGCATATGGAGTGAGTCCTTGCAAGTTATTATGTGAAATGTTAAGCTTTTTTTTTACTTCGGAATTTATTTAGGCTTGCCATAACAAAGGGGTTGAATACTTATTGGTTCTCTACTTTTCATTTTTACTTAATTTGTAAAAATGTCTAAAAACATAATTCCACATTGACATTATGGGGTATTGTGCGTAGACCAGAAATAAAAAAAACTCAATTTAATCAATTTTATGTTCAGGCTGTAACACAATAAAATGTGGAAAAAGTAAATGGTGTGAATACTTTCTGAAGGCAATGTATGTACACAAAACTTCCAACATTACCATGCGTTGAAGAACTGAATGTGGCAATTTCAGAATTAATTAAACCACTGTTTCCTTTCTTTCATACGTAAAGGAGACGAATATGCATATATTTTCACATCAAATCAAATTTGATTAGTGACATGCGCCGAATACAACAGGTTCACCTTACAGTGAAATGCTTACTTATGAGCCCCTAACCAACAATGCAGTTTAAAAAAATACAGATAAGAATAAGAGATAAAAGTAACAAGTAATTAAAGAGCAGCAGTGAAATAACAATAGCGAGACTATATACAGGGGGGTACCGATACAGAGTCAATGTGCGGGGGGCACTGGTTATTTGAGGTAGGATGTACATGTAGGTAGAGTTATTAAAGTGACTATACATAGATGACAACAGAGAGTAGCAGTGGTGTAAAGAAGGGGTGAGAGGGGGGGGGGCGCTCTGCAAATAGTCTGGGTAGCATTGACTAGATGTTCAGGAGTCTTATGGCTTGGGGGTAGAAGCTGTTTAGAAGCCTCTTGGACCTAGACTTGGTGCACCGGTACCGCTTGCAGTGCGGTAGCAGAAAGAACAGTCTATGACTAGGGTGGCTGGAGTCTTTGACAATTTTTTGGGCCTTCCTCTAACACTGCCTGCTATAGAGGTCCTGGATAGAAGCTTGGCCCCGGTGATGTACTAGGCCTTTCGTAGTGCCTTGTGGTCGGAGGCCGAGCAGTTGCCATACCAGGCAGTGATGCAACCACTGCTCTCGATGGTGCAGCTGTAGAATCTTTTGAGGGTCTAAGGACCCATGCCAAATCTTTTCAGTCTCCTGAGGGGGAATAGGTTTTGTTGTGCCCTCTTCACAACTGTCTTGGTGTGCTTGGACCATGTTAGTCTGTTGGTGATGTGGACACCAAGGAACTTGAAGCTCTCAACCTGCTACACTGCAGCCCCGTCGATGAGAATGGGGGTGTGCTCGGTCCTCTTTTTCCTGTAGTCCACAATCATCTCCTTTGTCTTGATCACGTTGAGGGAGAGGTTGTTGTCCTTGCCAAGTCTCTGACTTCCTCCCTATAGGCTGTCTCGTCGTTGTCGGTGATCAGGCCTACCACTGTTGTGTCATCTGTAAATTTAATCATGGTTTTGGAGTCGTGCCTGGCCTTGCAGTCATGAGTGAACATGGAGTACAGGAGGGGACTGAGCACGCACCCCTGAGCGAGAGCCAATATTTAACCCATTCTCTTAATATATTCTAGTCTGTCGAAAAAAATTCTAACTTAAAGCTACACCGTATTTAAAGGGGTGCCTATTGAATGAAAACTCCACAAGAAAAATCTGTTGGCCAGCAAGTGTGAGGGTTTTCAGCAGGATGAATGACATTTATTCAGAGCGTGCAAGGTAGCCACACCTGTAGAGCGCGTTACGTGTCTGAATACCAAATACTGAGAAGTGAGTAGGAAAGGCGTGCTTAGGACTCCCTGTCTACATCTTATAATTAGGGCCCAATGTTTTCCTGACCAGAACAATTATTTGGATTCAAGTAGACCTATTTTTGTTTATGCCTGACCTCTCTCTCTCTCTCTCTCTCTCTCTTCTCAGAGACCTTCTTCGGATAGGAGTGACATTGGCTGGCCACCAGAAGAAGATTCTAGGCAGCATTCAGGACATGAGACTACAGATGAACCAAACACTGCCTGTCCAGGTCTGAGATGGACCAACAGACAGACAGAATGGGGAGGAACTGTGCCAGAGAGAGAGCCAATAGGAAACCCTAGCTGCCTGACCATCTCTGCCAATCAGACGAGAACAAAACTGGCTTGCAGTGCCTCGAACTTGTGTTTTTCTTATTTTTCTTCCACGCCAACATTTTATGTTTCTGTGTTCCACATTATTAGTCCAATGTTTTTCCATCCGATAAGACTTTAAACAGGATTATTTTGTAAAAAAGAAATGTCTATAGACAAGACAGAGAACCCATAACCCATGCGTGCCTCACTTGTTTCAGTGTGGGGTGATGTTTGCATGCGTGCGTGTGTGTTTGTGAGGTTGGCCAGGACTTAAACCCTCCCCTCCCACTTCTTGTATCCTGAACTTAGTCTTCCTCCTGTGAAAATCTATCTCCTTGTACCTTGACCCTACCCCAACATCTGTCGGAAAGCCCCCTGACGGACATTACAGTTGTAAAAGGATGAACACGGAGTATAAAGTGTTTCAAAAAGCAGGAAACGTGAACGAGCGTTTGCACACAAAAAAAGTTTGGACACCAAGATGATAAATGAAAACGATATAAATTGTTTTATTGTTGGTGTGTGTGTTATTCCCCATCTTCATATTGAAGGTGTATTATTATGTACAAGGGCACATGCCTAAGAAGGACATGGAGGAAGAGGGCAAATCAGAGGGTCACAGAGGTCAAATGAGAGCTGCTTAGCTGGAGCTGGCCACATTAGTTTGGCTTAACCAGGTATGGAACCAACCTTTTTCTAAAACCTGGGGGAACTCACACTCAGGATGTTCTCAAAGTTTTGGACCATTGGTTAATTTTGTCTCATCAATTGTGTTTTTCTTACTATAAGAATTGCTGTTAATTTGTTTACATGAGCCTTCCATTTATGTTTTTCTGTTCCATCACTTCGGGGAGATTTGTGTTTCAAGATGGCTGGTCAGAGCTAAGTAGTCCTGTTGGATGCTTTGTGTGATGGGGGAGGGAGGAGCTAGGTGAGAACTGTGGCAACTCAATACAAAGAACGACCAGCCTTTTGTGTGTGCTTGTGTTTGTGCGTGAGTATGTATGTGTGTTTGTGTGTATGCGAATGTATGAGTGTAACAAAATACTGTACAATACAGCTTCAGCTACATCACCACCATGGAGAATTAACGCATGAACTGAACAGTGACAAGAAGCAACAATTATATCGGAAACAATTACGCTATATTCTGTGGACAACTGTTAACATTTTTTTATTGAAATCCAAACATTTGGAAATATATATGCATTGTACAAAACTAAGGACAACCACGAAAGACACCGTAACTTTCTTTTTACTAATACCTGGATAAATAATGTATCTAAAACTTTAGCTAAATTTCTATACTTCCACCCAGTGTATTTATTTTTCTCCCCACTTGGACAAGAGGCCATTTGAACTGTGGACTTATTCTAAAGAACAATCAAGAGGAAACGAAAAGACCCAAGAGGATTCGGCAAATTATTGATTATTATAAAAATGTGCATATAAAATTGGATAATGTATTTTTGTTGTTGTTCTAAACAGCCTGTAATGTTTTGTAACAAAAAATAAGATAAATAACATGAAAACAAAATGCTATTTGAGAAACTGGGAAAGTGTTGTTGTGAGATGTCGTTTGATTCTGAGTGAAATGAGCAGATAGCGAGGGATTGAAGATGAATAGAATGAGAGAGAGAGAATGTGAGGAAGGGAAAGGTAGAGAGAAGTTAGGGACAGCTGCAATGATTTTAGCATTTCAAGGGGTAAACCGTGGTTAGACCACGAGGGGTATACACTCTGCACCAACAACCTCCCTCTCCTTTCAAGTGTATGTTTCCGTGTGTTAGTGGGTATGTTGAGCTTGTGTTTCAGGTCAAATTGTATTGGTGACCGCCAAGACTGGATCTTTAGCTGTACCATTCCTTCTCTCAATCATCTGTAAAGAAGATTATATTGTGTAGCCATGTGAACTTGTCAGTAGTTGTCTTCCATGCACCTTTATCCAAATGAAACTTCCTGACACAGTTGACACACCCAATGGTCGATGGAGATTTTATTGAAAAGTGTGTTTGTACATCTCGATATTGTCCGTTACCCCCACTGTATAGCTCTGTGACAGAGACCATTCTTAAACCGATGGGTCTGTAGACGGAGCTCCGTCAAGGGGCTCAGCGTGTGCGCACCTCCGTGATTGGGCCATGGTCCACTTTTTTCAGAGAAGTGGCCCCTTGGACCCGGTTTGTCAGACTGATTAATGCAGTGGCCAATCTGCTGCTCCGAGGGATACATTCACAGTCCAGCGCAGACATACGGATGGACGGCCTATGATTATCTGTATTTATTTCCTGTTCAGGCTGCAATCATTCTGTCTAGGCTCTGCGGCTCTGCCTGATTAGTACAGTGCGGGGACCAACAACCTTGGCCTGGAGACAGGCAGCAATCTGGAGCGCTCATTGTAAATGATAGCAGCTGCATCCCCTAGGACCGTACCATCAGTATTATAGTAGGAGGGGAGAGGGGATGGGGGCTGAAGGATGGGATGAACCACCTGTATTAGGTAGAGTGGTACTTGCAGTGCTGGTCCCCACAGATTATTTTCCAGAAAGTTTCTGTTGTCTACCGTGCATCAAGTCTTGCAATATTACTCTTTTAGACTTTCTTTTGAAACCTCTGAAGCCATCAAGGATATTATGCAAAAATGTGTTCCTTATTTTGATTTCATTTAATCTTCTTTTAAAATAGAGGCATTTCCAGTTCAATGAGTCCCATGTAAGGGCTTACTAACCCGAAAAAGTTGCACTGTACGATAATGATAGTGGTAACAACAATAATGCTCTAAAAGTGAGGTGAGGTACAAATGCTACATCAGCTAGGACAATGACTTAATAGAACTCGGTTGATGAATGTGAACAATGGAGAAGGCTGAATACAATCAGATGTTTGACATGCCCATTCATGAAAAATGGCAGCTCAGCGCTAGGTTGAACTATTGATTTGTTGCAGAAGCTGTGCTAGGTCTTGGTTTTGCTTTGGGGGAAAAAAAAGCTGAATGAGTGATGAGCTCTGATGCTGCAGCTACATATCTTAAAATGACTAAATGCTTTGCACATCAACTCTGAACATATTGTTGGAACAAATAGATTTTTCACACTGTAGGGAGATGTTCCTAACAGATGTTTCATACTTAGGACCTTGAATTGTCAAGAGTTGACGATTGTTCATCATTCTGTGTTTTTGTAATCATATCTTACACACCAGTATCTCTGCTTAGCGCTGACATGTGAATGGAGTGTGTGTGTGTGTGTGTGTGTGTGTGTGTGTGTGTGTGTGTGTGTGTGTGTGTGTGTGTGTGTGTGTGTGTGGATATAGGTGCTAGTATTATAATTTTCTACTGAACCAATCCAGTCCGCACACTATACATTTATGGTAGACACAGTATCTCTCTGTGCCAATCACCCCATCTCTCTGAAAGTATACGGAGTTAACACTCGCCTCAAATTCCTCTACCTATCCCCTAATCCTTCCACACTCCACCCCATCTAAGCCCACGACTTTTAACCCCTAACATTTTCCGGTAGAATATTTTTCAGAAATGTTTTTCTTCATCTGTCACTGTTTTATATACATATATATACAAAAATTAAACAAACTCACTTAATATGCCTGTCTTCTCTTCACTTTCCAAATACATATCGAAAAAAGTGAGATGTTTACAAGTGTTGTATATGTATATTGAGAGGAAAAGGAAGAAACCTTTGAGATTTGCAGTTATTTTGTTCCTCTTTTAAAGCATTGAGATATATTTAATGATGGTGCAGACAAAACAACAAATTGATTTAAAAAAAATGCATTCTTGTAGAAATATTTTTAAAATACCCTTTTGCAATTAAATGATTTACCAGTCTGAGTCTTTTGAGTGGTGTGATGAATTTGTATACACATTTCATATATTCATAGGCCTATATTATATTTTACAAGTAACAAACTATCAACATGATTTATTCATTTTCACAGTCTTCATTTTCTCTTATCAGAATAAATACCAAGACAAATACAAAGTTACATCTTTACAGTTATAACAACGTTTAAGAAATGTGCAAACCATAACGTAGACTGAAAGACAGTTCTAAAAAAATCTGATAGGAAATTAAAGACATTTCCGACTGTTGTTTACTTAACAAAATTGACATATTTCAGACAATTGATGCGCTGTCAATGTTTTGCTGAAAGCACCTCTTCAGGACATTATATAAACACAGTCCTAGCACTTAGGTTTTCAAAATAGTCTTACTTGATACTTGCAACAGCACCTTCATTTAAGACAGTGATCTGGACAAAAACAAACAAGCCCCATTCCCAGCCTTAACTTTTGTAATTGTTTTTAATGTACCGTATTCCAAACATGTTTTTTTATTCCCTTCCCACTCACCTTCCACCAGTTCTTGCTATCCACCTTAAAGGCCACATTATTCTCTTTCTCCTTAAAAACAGCTTGAAGACTTTTATGTCCAACAACAGTCTGTTAACCTCTCTGGGATCGTTCGGGATGCTAGCGTCCCACTTCGCCAACAGCCAGTGAAATTGCAGGGCGCCAAATTCAAAACAACAGAAATCTCATAATTACAATTCCTCAACCATACAAGTATTTTACACCATTTTAAAGATTCTTGTTAATCCAAACACAGTGTCCGATTTCAAAAAGGCTTTTTGGCGAAAGCAGAACATATGTTAGGTCAGCAACTAGTCACAGAAAGCATTCAGCCATTTTACGACCAAAGAGAGATAAAATGAATCACACACCTTTGACGATCTTCATCAGATGAAACTCCCAGGACTCAATGTTACACAATACATGTATGTTTTGTTCGATCAAGTTAATTTTATATCCAAAAACCTCAGTTTACATTGGCGCCATGTTCATAAATGCCTCCAAAACATCCAGAGAAATTGCAGAGAGCCACATCAAATAACAGAAATACTCATCATAAACTTTGATGAAAGATACATGTTTTACATAGAATCAAAGATAAACTTGTTCTTAATGCAACCACTGTGTCAGATTTCAAAAAAGCTTTATGGCAAAAGCACAATATTCAATAATCTGAGAACAGGTTCAGCCACAAAAGCAAGCCATACAGTTACCCAACAAATTGTGGAGTCAACAAAAGTCATAAATAGCATTATAAATCTTCATTTACCTTTGCTGATCGTCGTCGGAATGCACTCCCAGGACTCCCACTTCCACAATAAATGTTTGTTTTGTTTGATTATGTCCATATTTATGTCCAAATACATCCGTTTTGTTTGCGTGTTTAGTTCACTGTTCCAAAGGCACAATGTGCGAGCGCAAAATCCAGACGAAAAGTCAAAAGAGCTCCATTACAATTTGTAGAAACATGTCAAACGCTGTTTACAATCAATCCTTAGGGTCTTTTTATAATAAATCTTCAATAATATTCCAACCGGACAATAGCGTATTCATTACAGAGGAAAAAGAAGGAACGGTGACCGCGCAGTAAACAACTGATTGGCCTCATTCTAGTCCAATTGTTGAAACAGCTCTTATTCGACACCCTTTCACAATAGAAGCCTCAAAGCACTTTCTAAAGACTGTTGACATCTGCTGGAAGCCTTGGGAAGTAGACACAGTATAGACACAGTATATTGGATAGGCAATCACTTAAATGAAACTACAAACCTCAGATTTCCCACTTCCTGGTTGGATTTGTCTCAGGTTTTCGCCTGCCATATGAGTTCATATGAGTGTTATACTCACAGACATCATTCAAACAGTTTTAGAAACTTCAGAGAGTGTTCTATCCAATACTACTATTAATATCCATATATTAGCATCTGGGACAGAGTCGCAGGCAGTTTACTCTGGGCACCTTATTCATCCAAGATATTCAATACTGCCCCCCTGTCACCAAGAAGTTAAAACCTCTTAAGTCTACCCCTTCCTTTTTCGAACATTCTGTTAAAAATCGCGCAACTTTTCAGCGTCCTGCTACTCATGCCAGGAATATAGTATATGCATATGATTAGTATGTGTGGATAGAAAACACTCTGAAGTTTCTAAAACTGGTTAAATCACGGCTGTGACTATAACAGATCGTGTGTTTCATCGAAAAGCGCAAGAAAAACTGCTCTCTGAAAGCTAAAAATTATTTCCATGCGTCACTTTCATAAGTTGTTAAAAGGGCACAAAATTAATTATGGATCTGCATGCAATTCCTACAGATTCCACACGATGTCGCCATTGTCGTCATTTTCCAGGGACTTTTTTGTTGGTAAATCCAACTAACTGGATTCAATTTCTTCCGGTCTCCACCAGGATGTTTTGAATGTGCACATTGGCAGCCATTGATTTGAAGACGAGGAGCTATTGAATACACATTGCCCTGTAATCATTTTGATAGATTATAAATGTTTACTAATACCTAAAGTTGGATTACAAAAGTATTTCAAAGTGTTTTGTAAAAGTTTATCGTCTACTTTTTTAATTTTAAAAAATGACACAGCGTTTTAAAACGCTGAAACGCTTTTTCTGAATCACACAGCTTCCATAGAAAGCTATTTTGGGTATATATGGACCGATTTAAACAAAAAAAAGACCCAATAGTGATGTTTATGGGGCATATAGGAGTGCCAAGAAAGAAGCTCGTCAAAGGTAATGAATGTTTTATATTTTATTTCTGCGTTTTGTGTAGTGCCGGCTAAGCTAAATCTTTGTTTACGTCGCATTCAGGCATTTTGGGGTGTTGCATGCTATCAGATAATAGCTTCTCATGCTTTCGCCGAAAAGCATTTTAAAAATCTGACTTGTTGGCTAGGTTCACAACGAGTTTAGCTTTAATTCAATACCCTGCATGTGCGTTTTGATGAACGTTTGAGTTTTAACGAGTACATTTAGCATTTAGCGTAGCGCATTTGCATTTCCAGGTGTCTACTTGAGACATCTGCGTCTCAAGTAGGAGCAAGAAGTTAAATTGCCTGTAATACCATCTTTCATCTGTATCAATATGGGCAAGGTTATAGCCTTCTTCTAAATGTTTTTTTTTCTTCCCCTCATCAATCTACACACAATATCTCATAATGACAAAGCAGAAATAGTTTTTAAAAAATGTTTCTGCTAATTTATTTAACCTTTCTAGGCAAGGGGTTCCGCTGAAAAGGCAGCACGCGAAATTCAAAAATATTTTTTTGAAATATGTAACTTTCACACATTAACAAGTCCAATACAGCAAATGAAAGATAAACATCTTGTTAATCTACCCATCGTGTCCGATTTCAAAATTGCTTTACAGCGAAAGCACAACATATGATTATGTTAGGTCAGAGTAAAGTCACAAAAACACACACAGCCATTTTCCAGCTAAAGATAGGAGTCGCAAAAAGCAGAACTATAGATAAAATGAATCACTAACCTTTGATGATCTTCATCAAATGACACTCATAGGACATCATGTTACACAATACATGTATGTTTTTTTCGATAATGTGCATATCTATATCCCAAAATCTCAGTTTACATTGGCTCGTTACGTGCAGTAATGTTTTGATTCCAAAACATCCGGTGATTTTGCAGAAATACTAATAATAAACATTGATAAAAGATGCAAGTGTTATTCACAGAATTAAAGATAGACTTATCCTCTATGCAACCGCTGTGTCAGATTTCATTAAACTTTACGGAAAAAGCATAATCTGAGAACGGATCTCAGAACCCAAAACAGCCAGAGGAATATTCGCCATTTTGGCGTCAACAAAAGCTAGAAAAAACACAAACAATTACTGATTTGTTCCATAAAGTTCCATAAAGCCCATCATTTAGCCACTTGTTGTTAGCGTGTTCAGCCCAGTAATCCATCTTCATGAGGCGCGAGCACTTCCTTCAGACAAAAATTCTAAAAGTTCCATTACAGTCCGTTGAAACAAGTCAAATTATGTATACAAATCAATCTTTAGGATGTTTTTAACATAACTCATCAATAAGGTTCCAACCGGAGAATTTCATTGTCTGAAGAAAAGCATTGGAACGAGAGCAAACTCTGTCGGGAGCACGTGTCATGAGACCGAGTCTCTCTGCCAGACCACTCACTCAAAGAGCTATGATGAGCCCCTCCTTTATAGTAGAATCGTCAAACCAGTTTCCAAAGACGGTGACATCTAGTGGAAGCCCTAGGAAGTGCATCCTCATTCATGTCTCACTAGGATTTCAATAGGCACTGTTTTGAAAATTGATTTCTCACTTCCTGTTTGGATTTCTTCTCAGGTTTTTGACCTGAGACATCTCCAAAGCACCACCATGCTTCACCGTAGGGATGGTTCCAGGTTTCAAATCAAAATCAAATCAAATTTATTTGTCACATACACATGGTTAGCAGATGTTAATGCAAGTGTAGCGAAATGCTTGTGCTTCTAGTTCCGACAATACAGTAATAGCCAACGAGTAATCTAACCTAACAATTCCAAAACTACTACCTTATACACACATGTGTAAAGGGATAAAGAATATGTACATAAAGATATATGATTGAGTGATGGTACAGAACGGCATAGGCAAGATGCAGTAGATGGTATCGAGTACAGTATATACATATGAGATGAGTAATGTAGGGTATGTAAACAAAGTGGCATAGTTTAAAGTGGCTAGTGATACATGTATTACATAAAGATGCAGTAGATGATATTGAGGACAGTATATACATATACGATGAATAATGTAGGGTATGTAAACATTAAATTAAGTAGCATTGTTTAAAGTGGCTACTGATATATTTTACATCAATTTCCATCAATTCCCATTATTGAAGTGGCTGGAGTTGAGTCAGTGTGTTTGCAGCAGCCACTCAATGTTAGTGGTGGCTGTTTAACAGTCTGATGGCCTTGAGATAGAAGCTTTTTTTCAGTCTCTCGGTCCCTGCTTTGATGCACCTGTACTGACCTCACCTTCTGGATGATAGCGGGATGAACAGGCAGTGGCTCGGGTGGTTGTAGTCCTTGATGATCTTTATGGCCTTCCTGTGACGTCGGGTGGTGTAGGTGTCCTGGAGGGCAGGTAGTTTGCCCCCAGTGATGCGTTGTGCAGACCTCACTACCCTCTGGAGAGCCTTTTGGCTGTGGGCGGAGCAGTTGCCGTACCAGGCAACAGCCCGACAGGATGCTCTCGATTGTGTATCTGTAGAAGTTTGTGAGTGCTTTTGGTGACAAGCCAAATTTCTTCAGCCTCCTGAGGTTGAAGAGGCGCTGCTGCGCCTTCTTCACGATGCTGTCTGTCTGGGTGGACCGATTTAGTTTGTCTGTGATGTGTACACCGAGGAACTTAAAACTTACTACCCTCTCCACTACTGTCCCATCGATGTGGATAGGGGGGTGCTCCCTCTGTTGTTTCCTGAAGTCCACAATCATCTCCTTAGTTTTGTTGACGTTGAGTGTAAGGTTATTTTCCTGACACCACACTCCGAGGGCCCTCACCTCCTCCCTGTAGGCCGTCTCGTCGTTGTTGGTAATCAAGCCTACCACTGTAGTCTCGTCCACAAACTTGATGATTGAGTTGAGGCGTGCATGGCCACGCAGTCGTGGCTGAACAGGGAGTACAGGAAAGGGCTCAGAACGCACCCTTGTGGGGCCCCAGTGTTCAGGATCAGCGGGGTGGAGATGTTGTTACCTTCCAACTCTAGAAGGCTGTCAGTGTGACGATTGGGTTCTTGGTCACCTCCCTGACCAAGGCCCTTCTCTCCCTATTGCTCAGTTTGGCCGGGCGGCCAGCTCTAGGAAGAGTCTTGGTTGTTCCAAACTTCTTTCATTTAAGAATGATGGAGGCTACTGTGTTCTTGGGGACCTTCAATGCTGCAGACATTTGTTGGTACCCTTCCCCAGATTTGTGCCTTTACACAATCCTGTTTCAGAGCTCTACGGACAATTATTTTCACCTCATGGCTTGGTTTTTGCTCTGTTGGCTATGGTACCTTATTTAGACAGGTGTGTGCCTTTCCAAATCATGTCCAATCAATTGAATTTACCACATGTGGACTCTAATCAAGTTGTTGAAACATCAAGATGATCAATGGAAACAGGAGGCACCTGAGCTCAATTTCGAGTCTCATTGCAAAGGTTATGAATACTTATGTACATAAGGTATTTCAGTTTTACATTTTTAATAAATGTGAAAAAATGTCCAGAAATCTGTTTTCACTGTATCATTTTGGGGTAATGCGTGTAGGTAGCTGAGTATTTTTTTTTTCATCCATTTTACATTAAGGCTGTAACCGTAACAAAATGTGGAAAAAGTCAAGGGGTCTGAATAATTTCCGAAGCCACTGTATATGTGTGTGTGTACGGTGTACATATTAGGACAGCCTCAGTACAACTTATTTCAATTTCTGAAGAACTTGTACTATGGTAATAGTATTATATAGCTAAATAGTTCAGCTGGTATGGACCAGTATCCAGAATCCTCATAAAGAAGAATGTGAAATCTTATTTCATATCTAATTATTAAGATACTAAATTGCATTATGGAAGTAATAGAACAAAAATTGCAGAAACAGTGACATTTTACTGACCCCTGACTCTAAATTTCTAATACACTGAAAGACCTATAATTCTGAAGTGCCTTCAGAAAGTATTCATACCTCTTCACGTATTCCACATTTTGTTGTGTTACAGCCTGAATTAAAAAGGGAATCAATATAAAATAAATTCACACTCATCTACGCATAATATCCCATAATGACAAAATGAAAATAAATATCTAAGTTACATAAGTATTCACACCCCTGAGTCAATACATGCTAGAATCACCTTAGGAAGCGATACAGGTCTGAGTCTTTGTGTGAAAGTCTCCAACAGCTTTGCACAACTTGATTGTACAATATTTGCCCATTATTCTTGTTAAAATTATTCAAGCTCTGTCAAATTGATTGTTGATCATAGCTAGAAAACAAGTTTTGCCACAGATTTTCAAGCAAAAGTCGAAACTGTAACTCGGCCACTCAGGCACAATCAAGTTCTTCTTGGTAAGCAACTCCGTCCTGCCGAAAGGCGAATTTGCCTCTCAGTGCCTGTTGGAAAGCAGATTGAACCAGATTTTCCTCTAGGATTATGCCTGTGCTTAGCTCCATTCTGTTTATTTTTATAATGAAAAACTCCTCAGTCCTGAAGTATTACAAGCATATCCATAACATGATGCAGCCACCACTATGCTTGAAGAAATGGAGAGTGGTACTCAGTAATGTGTTTTATTGGATTTGCCCCAAACATAACACTTTGTATTCAGGACAAATGTTAATTGCTTTGCCACATTTTTGCAATATTACTTTAGTACCTTTTTGCAAGCATGATGCATGTTTTGGAATTTTTGTATTCCGTACAGGCTTCCTTCTTTTCACTCTGTCAATTAGGTTAGCATTGTCTAGTAACCAGGTTGATGATCCATTTTAAGTTGCTATTAAACTCAGTAACTATTCCAAAGCCATCATTGGCCTCATGGTGAAATCCTTGAGCAATTGCCTTCCTCTATTGAAACTGAATTAGGAAGGATGGCTGTTATATTTGTAGTGACTGTGTGTATTGATTCACCATCCAAAGTGCATCTAATATCTTCACCATGCTGAAAGGGATATTCCGTGTCTGCTTTGTTAAAAATCCAGAATTATGCAACTTTTTCTGTGACTTATTAAGTGTAAGGTATGACGCTGGAGAAGAGAAGCAGGTACGGGGAGTCAACATTTAGTCAGAACAGACATGAAAACAGAACTGGAACAGTGTCAGAACCGGGTAAAACACAGACGTAAGACAATCAATGCAGTAGCAGAGAGCAGAGCTGTGGAACTGACAAATATTGGGGAGGTAATAAACAGGTGATTGAGTCCAGGTGAGTCCAATAATTTGCTGATGCACGTGACGAGGGAATTGCAGGGCAGCCTGGTGCCCTCGAGCACGAGGGGGAAAGAGCAGGAGCAGGCATGACAGTAACCCCCCCCTCCCCTCTAGTGGCGCCACCTGGGGTCCCACCCGGGCGAGCCCAATGGGCTGGCTGAGGCACGGGCGCTGGACAAACCCAGCTGGGCGTAAAATCCTGACGAACTGGCAGTGGCGTGGGAGCCGGGCGAGCTGGCTGAGGCATAGGAGCCTGGCGAGCCGGCTGGGCGTAAAAATCTGACGATCCTGCTGAGAGCTGGTATGGGCGCCTTCTGAGCCAACTGGGGCAAAGAAACTTCTCGAGCCAGCTAGGACATGGGAGCCTGATCATCCAGCTAAGACACCCCCGGTTCCATCGGCGGCAAACCCCGGACCCGACTTCACCACCAACCGAACCGCCAGCACTCCCCGATGCTTCATTTGATGGCTGCTGCATTCTGTAAGGAATGACACTGGAGAAAAGAAGCAGGTACGGGGAGTCAACATTTAATCGGAACAGACATGAAAACAAGACAGGAACAGCGTCAGAACCGGGTAAAACACAGACATAAGACAATCAATGCAGCAGCGGGGAACAGAGCTGGGGAACTGACAAATATAGGAGAGGTAATAAACAGGTGATTGAGTCCAGGTGAGTCCAATAATTTGCTGATGCGTGTGACGAGAGAATGCAGGTGTGTGTAATGATGGTGGCAGGAGTGTGTAATGCAGGGCAGCCAGGCGCCCTCGAGCGCCAGGGGGGAAGAGCGGGAGCAGGCATGACAATTAAGCACATTTTTTACTCCTGAAGTTATTTAGTAATGTCATAACAAAAGGCGTTAAATACTTATTGACTCAAGACATTTTAAATTCAGTCTATAACACTTTGTTTTGAGAAAGTCAAGGAGAGTGAATACTTTCTGAAGGTACTGCATATCCATTATATACCATATATATTATATCTACATACAAATAGTAATCAGTAGTACATTTACCATAATAGTATGTTTATCTTCAGCACTGTGTGTTTTAACCATTCACTTCTGGCCAGAAATGGTCTACTGAGCTGTAAAGATGCTGAAAGAAGCAGTCCTGGCTTACTTCGGACAGTGAGATGCTGACGAAAACACATTCTCCTGGAAGGGAAACTCGAGTTAGGTCACACTTTATTTGGATAGTCCACCTGTAAATACAGATGGCCATACTATCAACAAACTATCTGTTGATAAGCAACTGCTTGCTACGGTTGCGGTTAGGGTTAGAATAAGGGTTAGGACTAGGGTTAAGTTTAGGGTTAGAATAAGGGTTAAAGGTAAGGGTTAGTGCTAGGGTAGGGGTTTGTAGAAAGTTAGTTGAAATGTTACTGGTAGTCTGTAAATAGCCCATCTGATCTGTAGATGCTCTACAGACTATACAAATGAAGTGTTACCGATTAGGCAAGGTGTTAGCTTGAAGCACGACACTTCCATCATGATGTGAAAAATAAGTTGAACCTGGAAGAACTGTCCGAGATTCCATGAGTTGTCTACTCACTCCTCTACAAAGCTGAATTCAATATTTAATCTTCACTCTCAACAATACCAATGTGGAAACTTCTAAAACAATGGGTCTGTATTTCAACCACTTCCGTCACACAAACTATGTGTCTACTCCTTATATCATGCTATAAACCTATGAGAAGCTAATTTGTGTTTTTCAAGATAAAAAAACATGCACTCATTATTTACTACACCTCCTCCCTCTCTTCCTCTCATTCTTTCTCATTTTCTCCCCATCCAATTAAAAGGGAAATCGGCGTTTGGGTAGAGCAGATATTTTTGACACACACCGCTAGATGCGCTCTGAGAAGTCTCAACAGAGGATTATTGGGTTTGTGTTGCAGTAGCAGAATATATTTCGTTCTCAGATAAGAATGCTGGAGGAGAGCAGCACGCCAACCTCAACTCAATACTTTTATGTTGCCATTTTTTCTACCGTTCACTTTAGATTATATTTTCACTTGGGCCACCCGCCATACAGTACCAGTTAAAAGCTTGGACACTCATTCAAGGGTTTCTCTTTATTTTTACTATTTTCAACATTGTAGAATAATAGTGAAGATATCAAAACTATGAAATATCGCACATGGAATCATGTAGTAAAAAGGGTTAAACAAATCAAAATATATTTTTAATTTGAGATTCTTCAAAGTAGCCACCCTTTGACTTGATGACAGCTTTGCGCACATTTGGCATTCTCTCAACCAGGTTCATGAAGTGTAATATACCACCAGGAATGCAATTCAATTAACAGGTGTGACTTGTTAAAAGTAAAAATTATGGAATTCTTTGCTTCTTCATGCATTTGAGCCAATCAGTTGTGTTGTTTTATTTTATTTATTTCACCTTTATTTAACCAGGTAGGCAAGTTGAGAACAAGTTCTCATTTACAACTGCGACCGGGCCAAGATAAAGCAAAGCAGTTCGACACATACAACAACACAGAGTTACACATGGAGTAAAACAAACATACTGAAACACGTCTATATACGATGTGAGCAAATGAGGTGAGATAAGGGAGGTAAAGACAAAAAAAGGCCATGGTGGCAAAGTACATACAATATAGCAAGTAAAAAACTGGAATGGTAGATTTGCAGTGGAAGAATGTGATGAGGTAGGGGTGGTATACAGAAGATAGCCCTATTTGGTAAAAGACCAAGTCCATATTATGGCAAGAACAGCTCAAATAAGCAAAGAGAAATTACAGTCCAACATTACTTTAAGACATGAAGGTCAGTCAATCCGGAAAATTTAAAGAACTTTGAAAGTTTATTCTAGTGCAGTCGCAAAAACCAACAAGCACTACGCTGAAACTGGCTCTAATGAGGACGGCCACAGGAAAGGAAAACCCAGAGGTTTCTCTACTGCAGGGGATAAGTTCATTAAAGTGACCAGCCTCAGAAATTGCAGCCCAAATAAATACTTCAGAGTTCAAGTAACAGACACATCTCAACATCAACTGTACAGAGGAGACTGCATGAATCGGGCCTTCATGGTCAAATTGCTGCAAAGAAACCACTACTAAAGGACCCCAAAATGAAGAAGAGACTTGCTTGGGCCAAGAAACATGAGCAGTGGACATTAGAGTGGTGGAAATCTGTCCTTTGGTTTGATGAGTCCAAATTTGAGGTTTTTGGATCCAACCACCGTGTCTTTGTGACATGCAGAGTAGGCGAATGGATGATCTCTGCATGTGTAGTTCCCACCGTGAAGCATGGAGGAGGAGGTGTGATAGTGTGGGCGTGATTTGCTGGTGGCGCTGTCTGTGATTTATTTAGAATTCAATGCGCCCTTAACCAGCATGGCTACCACAGCATTCTGCAGCGATACGCCGCCCCATCTGGTTTGCCCTTCGTGGAACTATAATTAGTTTTTAAACAGGACAATGAACCAAAACACACCTCCAGGCTGTGTAAGGGCTATTTGACGAAGAAGGAGAGTGACGGAGTGCTTCATCATTTAACCTGAACTCCACAATCACCTGACCTTAAACCAATTGAGATTGTTTGGGATGATTTGGACCTCAGAGTGAAGGAAAAGCAGCCAACAAATGCTCAGCATATGTGGGAACTCCTTAAAGACTATTGGAAAAGCATTCCTCATGAAGCTGGTTGAGAGAATGTCAAGATTGTGCAAAGCTGTGTCGAGGCAAAGGGTGGCTATAATATAATTTTGGTTATTACATGATTCCATATGTGTTTTTTTTTATAGTTTTGATGACTTCACTATTATTCTAAAATGTAGAAAATAGTAAAAATAAGGAACTGTTACTGTATATTAGGGCAGCGGAATTCAGGGAAAACAGGCCCGGTATTGTTTACTATCTTTTAATTTGCTATTGTAACCAGCTGCTGTCAGTCTGGTTTGTGAGCACCATGACATTACAACACGTTAACCGTTGTTCAAAAAAAGACAAGTTGAACCAGAACCAAATTCCTACACTGAAGCAGAACGAGGATGTACGGTAGACAGCCAGCATTACTTTAGGAAAGCACTCCCAACGTACAGTATGCCATTTCAATATGAGGTATATGGGCCAGTGCCAACATGAGGTACTGTAGACATTCCTATGGCTAATGATATGGTGCTACCCCACTCGGCACAAACTAGTTGAATCAAGGTTGTTTCAACGTAATTTGTCAATGTATTGTGATGTGAAATCTTCGTCAAAGTACAGTATTGTGATGTGGTTTTGTAAAAAGTCAATTTCAACCACAGGTATGTTTTTCAACATAGACAAACCTTAAATAGCCACAGGCAGTAGTGGTACTGAGGGTGCAGCAGTACCCCTTGATAAATCACAATAAAAAATGGACAAATATATCGGAAGCTTTGGGACAGGTCTTCTGGATACTGAACAGCCAATAAATTGGCAGATGCAAACAGTTTATCATATTTAGTGGACAACATTTCTTGAAGGCTCAAACAAATAAAGCGGTTTGAGATTTTGGTCATACTGGTGAACCAGCGTTTGAGTTGTGTGATTGCAATATCAAGAGTCCCTTATCTCTGGAATAGCTTCACATGCATCATGCAGACTAATTTTAAATAGTGTGCAGCGCAATGTGTGCAGCTCAGTTCATAATGTCTCAGGAAAGGCCTGTAGGGCCTGTAGGGCCCGCAACCTGGACCTACAGGCCATGGTGAAAATATTTGCATACAAAAATGCAAGGTGATGCAGTCACATACTGTAGCTACTACAGGCCTCTACAGAGAAAGAGAGAGACAAATACAGACACCTAGAGGATTTTTTTCTAAGAGAAAGAGTGAGAAAAAGAGACAGAGAGAGAAGCAGCAAGGAGGACTTCAGAAGACCTTGAGGAGTTTCAAGTTGGATTTAATTTACCTTGATTGCAGCCAATTTGTGTAAGCTATTAGCCAGACAAAACCTGCTGAGCTCAACGATAAATAGTGGCTCAAAATATCCTCAAGCCGACTACTTTATTCCTCATTGTTAAGCTATTTGATGTGTAATGTATATAAACATTTATAAAATGCAGTTACCCCTGTGCTTGGTGAAAAATGTCCCTTTTCTAAAAACAACATTTCATTAAATAAAATAAGTGTCAACGGTAGCCAATTATTTCCTTTCATAGTTTGTAAGCATGATCATCATCCACATACCTAATTTTTACCTAACTTAGCTTTTTTATGTCAGCCCCCCCTTAGCCTATTACCGAAATTTCCACATTGAAATCACGTGGTGTGCCCAGTGGGACGTTAATTATATAGATTGTTTCTGGCATATTTCATCAACATACTTCTTACTGTATGTCATAATGAGATAGAGAATTATTGAGATGTTAATAAAGATGAATTGCTTATCCCCTGGTTGCTTCGATGGCATTTGCATAAATCTTGTGCGAGGGAGCGGATTTCTCTCTGTCTTTGGTGTGTGTATGATCATGATTCGTGTTGATCCTCTTTTCGACCAAACACACAGCGTGTTTGTGCGTTACATCCTCCTTCCCCTCGCCGCAAAGCCCTCTCTCCTGTATTCTCTTTTTCCCTTAAGACTCTCTTCCTCCCACTCCCTCTCTCTCGCTCCCTCTAGTTGTTCATCCTTTCCAATTTCGTCTGGTATAATCCCTTTCTTTCTCTTTTGCTTGGTGTGACTAATTGGCCAAATCTGTACTGTGACATGGGGACCTGACATAATTGCTGGACAAATAGCGTAGCGTTTAGCATTGAACCTGTCGGAGCTAAGCTGTGCACAGACACCAACCGACTGGACAGCCTTAATTACAGCTTCGCAGCTGCAACTTGCTAATTGACAATGACTTCGAACAAAGAATGGGCTAAGAGTGTGAGTGTGTATGTGTTAGAGACCAAAAAAGTGTGTGTGTGTGTGTGTATGTGAAAAATAGAGTGTTTGTTTGTGTGTGTGTGTGTTTGCACTTGCACAGGGGATGCTGGTAGACAGAGGCCTATGAAATCTCCAAACATGCTACAGCAGAAACCTAAGCCAAGACCAGAGAGGAAATATGCACACTACTGATCCAAAAGGGAAATTTGCCCACAGTGTGAGAACATTTGGGTCTAATTGCTTTTCCAATGGTCATCTGTTAAATGTCAGCGTATGAATCGCATGAAAACAAATCATAGGTCTTATCATTTTATTATTTAGTATGTCATCTGTCCTGTACCTGACAACAGTAATGGGTATAGGAAGGGTAGGTGCCGAGCATTTATTACATGCCTGCCTGATTAGCGATTATCCTTTCTTTATTCATGATCTGTCATAAAGCCAGTATGCTTTTAATACATGCATCCCCCTATGATTATGACGGAAATTAAAGAATGCTCCTCTCTACAGCCCTGTAAAGGTGTCAGTGACAATACAGCTGTATGTGTTAGCCTGCTAAACCCATACAAAATGCCCTCAGAACAGCCTCAATTTGTCAGAGCATGGACTCTACAAGGTGTCAAAAGCATTCCAGAGATGCTGGCCTATGTTGACTCCAATGCTTACCACAGTTTTGAAGTTGGTTGAAGTTATTTTTGGAGGTGGCCATTCATTATACACTGAAAAACCCAGCAGCGTTGCAGTCGTTGTTTTTATAGGAGGGGGGTGGGGGGTGGATCAGCTTTAACATTGCTAATAGATTGGGGCTTCTATCAATGTCATTTTCTGCTAAATTTCCAATCCCCCATATATATATTTATATATATATATATATATATTTTTTTCCCCTTTATTACTTTCCCCTAAACCTACCACCCCTCTACTAACTGTAGTAAACTAATAGACAACAACACTTAGGCTTCTACTTCTAGCTTATATATACTATATTAATTTACAGACACAGTATGTTTTACATGCATTTATACCGATCATTTGATCAACTGAATTAATCATGATTATTTTTACAAAAATCTAAAAAAAAACAGGTTTTTATCTTGCCCTAAAATAAAATGTTTTAGATACACATATTGTGTATGTGAACAATAGCCATTTCAAATCAAATCAAATCAAATCAAATCAAATCAAATCAAATCACATTTTATTTGTCACATACACATGGTTAGCAGATGTTAATGCGAGTGTAGCGAAATGCTTGTGCTTCTAGTTCCGACAATGCAGTAATAACAAGTAATCTAACTAACAATTCCAAAACTACTGTCTTGTACACAGTGTAAGGGGATAAAGAATATGTACATAAGGATATATGAATGAGTGATGGTACAGAGCAGCATAGGCAAGATACAGTAGATGGTATCGGGTACAGTATGTACAAATGAGATGAGTATGTAAACAAAGTGGCATAGTATAGTATAAAGTGGCTAGTGATACATGTATTACATAAGGATACCGTCGATGATATAGAGTACAGTATATACGTATGCGTATGAGATGAATAATGTAGGGTAAGTAACATTTATATAAGGTAGCATTGTTTAAAGTGGCTAGTGATATATTTACATCATTTCCCATCAATTCCCATTATTAAAGTGGCTGGAGTTGAGTCAGTGTCAGTGTGTTGGCAGCAGCCACTCAGTGTTAGTGGTGGCTGTTTAACAGTCTGATGGCCTTGAGATAGAAGCTGTTTTTCAGTCTCTCGGTCCCAGCTTTGATGCACCTGTACTGACCTCGCCTTCTGGATGATAGCGGGGTGAACAGGCAGTGGCTCGGGTGGTTGGTGTCCTTGATGATCTTTATGGCCTTCCTGTGACATCGGGTGGTGTAGGTGTCCTGGAGGGCAGGTAGTTTGCCCCCGGTGATGCGTTGTGCAGACCTCACTACCCTCTGGAGAGCCTTACGGTTGAGGGCGGTGCAGTTGCCATACCAGGCGGTGATACAGCCCGCCAGGATGCTCTCGATTGTGCATCTGTAGAAGTTTGTGAGTGCTTTTGGTGACAAGCCGAATTTCTTCAGCCTCCTGAGGTTGAAGAGGCGCTGCTGCGCCTTCTTCACGATGCTGTCTGTGTGAGTGGACCAATTCAGTTTGTCTGTGATGTGTATGCCGAGGAACTTAAAACTTGCTACCCTCTCCACTACTGTTCCATCGATGTGGATAGGGGGGTGTTCCCTCTGCTGTTTCCTGAAGTCCACAATCATCTCCTTAGTTTTGTTGACGTTGAGTGTGAGGTTGTTTTCCTGACACCACACTCCGAGGGCCCTCACCTCCTCCCTGTAGGCCGTCTCATCGTTGTTGGTAATCAAGCCTACCACTGTTGTGTCGTCCGCAAACTTGATGATTGAGTTGGAGGCGTGCGTGGCCACGCAGTCGTGGGTGAACAGGGAGTACAGGAGAGGGCTCAGAACGCAACCTTGTGGGGCCCCAGTGTTGAGGATCAGCGGGGAGGAGATGTTGTTGCCTACCCTCACCACCTGGGGGCGGCCCGTCAGGAAGTCCAGTACCCAGTTGCACAGGGCGGGGTCGAGACCCAGGGTCTCGAGCTTGATGACGAGCTTGGAGGGTACTATGGTGTTGAATGCCGAGCTGTAGTCGATGAACAGCATTCTCACATAGGTATTCCTCTTGTCCAGATGGGTTAGGGCAGTGTGCAGTGTGGTTGAGATTGCATCGTCTGTGGACCTATTTGGGCGGTAAGCAAATTGGAGTGGGTCTAGGGTGTCAGGTAGGGTGGAGGTGATATGGTCCTTGACTAGTCTCTCAAAGCACTTCATGATGACGGATGTGAGTGCTACGGGGCGGTAGTCATTTAGCTCAGTTACCTTAGCTTTCTTGGGAACAGGAACAATGGTGGCCCTCTTGAAGCATGTGGGAACAGCAGACTGGTATAGGGATTGATTGAATATGTCCGTAAACACACCGGCCAGCTGGTCTGCGCATGCTCTGAGGGCGCGGCTGGGGATGCCATCTGGGCCTGCAGCCTTGCGAGGGTTAACACGTTTAAATGTCTTACTCACCTCGGCTGCAGTGAAGGAGAGACCGCATGTTTTCGTTGCAGGCCGTGTCAGTGGCACTGTATTGTCCTCAAAGCGGGCAAAAAAGTTATTTAGTCTGCCTGGGAGCAAGACATCCTGGTCCGTGACTGGGCTGGGTTTCTTCCTGTAGTCCGTGATTGACTGTAGACCCTGCCACATGCCTCTTGTGTCTGAGCCGTTGAATTGAGATTCTACTTTGTCTCTGTACTGGCGCTTAGCTTGTTTGATAGCCTTGCGGAGGGAATAGCTGCACTGTTTGTATTCGGTCATGTTACCAGACACCTTGCCCTGATTAAAAGCAGTGGTTCGCGCTTTCAGTTTCACACGAATGCTGCCATCAATCCACGGTTTCTGGTTAGGGAATGTTTTAATCGTTGCTATGGGAACGACATCTTCAACGCACGTTCTAATGAACTCGCACACCGAATCAGCGTATTCGTCAATGTTGTTATCTGACGCAATACGAAACATCTCCCAGTCCACGTGATGGAAGCAGTCTTGGAGTGTGGAGTCAGCTTGGTCGGACCAGCGTTGGACAGACCTCAGCGTGGGAGCCTCTTGTTTTAGTTTCTGTCTGTAGGCAGGGATCAACAAAATGGAGTCGTGGTCAGCTTTTCCGAAAGGGGGGCGGGGCAGGGCCTTATATGCGTCGATGTGAGCATATAAGGCATTTGAGACATTAGAGAGGAGAATAAACACACCCTGGCCACATATTTCTCATTAACTGAGATGTATATCACATTCAATTTGTCTGACTAGTCTAACAAAGATTAAATCTTGGCCATTGAAGAACAATGAACAAGATCTGATATACTGTATATCAGCCATAGATATCTGTGGAAATTATGATCCATTATATTCTGGACCATTAGTGACAGTCATATGCTCACATCGAAAATCTGTAAAATGTAGATTTGTTTTTAACCTTTATTTAACTAGGCAAGTCAGTTAAGAACAAATTCGTATTCACAATGACAGCCTACCAGGGAACAGTGGGTTAACGGTCTTGTTGAGTGGCAGACCGACAGATACTTACCTTGTCAGCTCCAGTTTTCAATCCAGAACCCGGTTGGTTCCTGGCCCAATGCTCTAACCACTAGGCTACCTGCCCCAAACATCAAAAGAGACCATCTATCAAACCTGGCATGTGTGTTATTTTGTTACACAGGAATATATACATATTAAATACATTTTACGGACACAGTATATTTTACATTAGTTACCTTTTTTTGGTTTTAGTCCCACCCTTCAGCTCCCCTCAACAACTCCCATCTGTCTCAGAAAACCATCCAGATATTTTTTAACTGTGCTGTGATGTTTCACAAAACTTCTTGACACACTCAAACCGGTGCGCCTGGCACCTACTACCAAAGGCCCGTATATCTTTTGTCTTGCCCATTCACAATCTGAATGACAAACATACACAATCCATGTCTAAATTGTCTCAAGGCTTAAAAATCCTTCTTTAACTTGTCTCCTCACCTTCTTCTACAGTGATCCTGTAGATTTAAGTGACATCAATAAGGGATCATAGCATTCACCTGGTCAGTCTATACCATGGAAAGAGAAGGTGTTCATAATTTTTTATACACTCAGTGTATAAGATATGCATCTTCATTGGTTTCATCTTGTCAAATAAACATTTCTCCAATAGAAACCAAGTCTGCGGCGGTCTCCTTCATTCAAAGTAACATCACAAGGGATTATTCGATCCCAAAACCCCTCAAAATATTTTAACCCCCTGCTTGTCTTCTCTCCAAAGTGGGCACCAAATATTCGCTGTCCCCAGAACAAGTGACACATTGTTGGGTGTTTTGGTGCAGCTGCGGGGTCCCTCTCTCTCTCTCTGATGGATCACCATCGATGGTGGGTATCCCTGCCAAGGACAAATATTCCACAAGATTATGGGCGTGCACAGAGATGCTTGAAATTCACTACCAAAGCTTTCAATCAACAGTCGAATGACAGAACACTTTCTGTAGAAATCTGGCATAGGATGTATATTTGCGAGATGAACTCCACAAATATGGGACAAATATGGGACGTGTTTCAATAGGACTACACAAAAAAAGAGATCAATCACATGCTGCAGCATGAAACCTCATTGACGTTGGGCCTGCCAAGCTGGTGAATAGAACACACACAGAAACCCACGCCACACAAGATAGTCCTCAAGATAGTGAAGCACACTCGCTGATACACCCTGCTGAGCTAACGTCCTCACAAGAGAGGAACAGACGTCTCTTGGGCGTCTCTTGTGTTCTGTCTGTCTGTCTACTCGTCTGGGTAAAAATGTAACTGTTTACATTGTGGAATCTGGGTGGCGTAGTTATTATCAGACTAACCAAAATGCATATGAGCTCCTTAAGGAGATCCACATTCCTAATATATTTACGGTATTCCACAAATCTTTGACTTTAAGGCTCATGTCGGACATTGGGTCGAACGAACTGTCATTCAATCGATTCGAGGTAAACATGGAAGATTATATTTTAATTAACAAATTGACCTGCGTACCTTGAGCCTCTTCCCACAGTACACCACCGGGGGAGTTGAACATGAAGATGAAGAAAAAAACGAGATTGAACACACATGAATGATAATTCCTCCTTTTACATACACAATTATGAAAGATAACAACCCGCAAAGCATATTTTAGTGACTATTTCCTAGACTGCAGATTCCACACATTCCCTTCTCTCCCATTTTGTCCATTGAGGATAATTAATAGCCTGTGCTTTATATCAATGAAAGACGGTCATGACATTGCTGAGTGTAGATCTTTTTTTTTCTTTATAAGTGGAAGCAGTAGGCTCCGTGGGAGGGGCTATCTCATTAGCTGTCAATATTTATCAGTCTTAATCAGAAGTGTGGCAGGTCCGATGTGATTACTTCCTCGGTGAGAAAGCAATCATGCTGCGTCCTCCTCGGCGTCCTTGATATGGCAGGAACAAAAGGTCTGCCATAGGACATAAGTGGGAGAAGGTAGTGATAAACATAAAAATAGAATATAAACAGCAGTATCCTGGAAGCAAATCCCTCGGTTTGTCTTTATCTGTCCTGACTACAAACAGAGTGGACAGTATGAAGTGCCTCAGAATCTGAACCGTTGAAATAATGGCCCATTATTTGTGTTTTCTGGTGCACCTGGGGGATATTAATCATGTTTATATGTGACAGGATGCCAATCTTTAGTATTTGGACTTCAAATGTAGTTACATTACCAAAATAATGTATTCTCGATGTCATCTCGATTTTTACCTGGTAAAATAAGAGCTGAATTAAGAACTACTGGACCTACACCGACAATGGTTTTCATTAATACAATCTATAATTTGCATAACTTTGTTAGTTATTGACAATTGTAAACATAATTCATGGAAATAATTGTACAATATCGAATGCATACATTAGCTCGATCATCGTTCTATATGGGGGGATGAAATGGTTAATATCATTCTCTATCCAAAGTGGATGAACCATAATGTATTTCAATTGGAGACATTAATTCAACTACTTTATGTTGAGCTATCTGTCATAGCCTCTAACAATTTATCCACTGATGAACTTGTCATGTAGCATACTTCCATGTATCCCCTGCTCTCACTTCCCTCTCCACCCTCAAAGAGGTTCCTAGTGAAGCCACCTAATGCCAGGTGACAGGTGGACAAAGGTAAGGGCAATGGGGGGTCATTGATAATGTGTTAACATTCTTCAGGGCTTCGCAGCTGTATATGTTGGATGGAGAGGGAAGTGTTTTCATGATCCCCAAAGTGTCAACTCATTACAAACCCAAACTTCACCTTTCTGCACTGCCGTTGACCTGTAAACACCACGAGAAGCCAAAGTTGTCACAAAACAAAGAGGCCAATGTGAAAAAATGCCCCTTGAGTATGAGTCGATCACAGCAGGAAAGATAATCATTTCTCGCCAACAAAGGATATTAAAGGAAAACGATCTTGAAAAGTGGGACATAGAAGGTAAACATAGAAAACAATCCATTTTCCTGTGAAACTTGGTTCTGACATTTTTGCAATAGTTTGTGTTTCTAAACTCTGATTAACCCTTGTGTAGTATTAACATTCTGTCCCCTAGTCCTAAGGGTAAATAATGACCCGCCTTCACTAAACCCCTAACATAAAGCATCTTAATAACACCAGGACATTAGCATACTTTATATCAGGGGTGTCAAAGTCAAATGGACGGAGGGCCAAATAAAAAAATCAGCTACAAGACGAGGGCCGGACTGTTCGAATGTTCATTGAAAAATTTTTAAATGACGCATATAGTCTAGTGAACCTAATTGAACCTACTGAAAACCTAACAAATATATTACAATATGATCAGATAAATAAAGCAATATTTTCTTATGGCTCTGTCAGTAATCTTTAATTTTCAACAGACACAAAAGACAAATTTCCTTTATATAAATATCCCCATAACATGAACATTAAATGAAAGAAACCGGTATTCAAGGCACCATCAGTAGACTATATTTTCTATTTTAGCAAAAGTGGGCTAAATTTACTTCAAAGAAAAAACAATAATAGCAATTTTCTATCATCCACTCAACTGAAATATTTTTAAAATATAATTGGATTGAAATACAAAAAAATAAAGTGCAAAAATCTATTAATCAAAAACAACACTTTGTTTAAGGAGAAGTAACATGCAGTGAAAACAAATATTAAATTTTAACTTTTAAACTTGAACTGAGTAAAAACTCTAAATATGTGATTGCACAGTAATGTTCACTTGTTTGAGGTTGAGGGTGATACTTGGTGGTGTCCCATCTTTTCCACAAGTTCATCAATGTTCGGGGTAAGGCTCTGAGCTGAAGAAATCCTCAGAATTGAGTGGAGGTGTTCAGCAGTAAGTCGACTTCTGTGTGATGTTTTGTTCAGGTTCATCAAAGAAAACAGTTGTTCACACAGGTATGTGCTGCCAAACATAGACAACGTTTGAGCAGCCTGGATGCGCAGCTGGGGCATTGTGCCGGGGAGGAAACGGGCGAACTCCGCAGCACCCACTGCCGCATATTTTGCCCTCAGTGCATCATTGCATTGGAGGTCAATCAACTCCATTTGGAGGTTTGGTGGTGAGCTTTCCACGTCAACAGCAAATGGGTTACCGAGCAGTTCCAACCTGCTTTTTTGTGCTTCAAAGTCAGCAAATCGGCGTCGAAAGTCAGCGGCAAGCATACCTATTTTATCAGCCAACTGTGTGCTCGGGAACGCACTGGTAGAGAGCTTCTCTTTCATGGTCTGGCAGCTGGGAAAGTGGCTCAAATTTTCTTTCCGCATCTGCGTCTCCCACAGAGTCAGTTTGGTTTTAAATGCCTTCACTGTACTGTACATATCAGAGATGACACGATCCCGACCCTGCAGCTGCAAGTTTATTGCATTCAGATGACTCGTAATGTCACACAGAAAAGCCATTTCACACAGAAACATTTCGTCTCGGAGTTGTGTTGTGTCTTTCCCTTTGCTGTCCAAGAACAGACAAATCTCCTCACGAAGCTCGAAACATCTTTGAAGCACCTTTCCCTGGCTTAGCCATCGCACCTCTGTGTGATAAGGCAAATCACCATGCTCCGTTTCTAACTCCGTCAGAAATGCCTTGAACTGGCGGTGATTCAAACCTTTGGCTCTGATAAAGTTAACTGTGCGCGTGATGATGCTCATTACATGCTCCATTTTCAAGGCTTTACCGCACAACGCTTCCTGGTGTATGATACAATGATAAGCTGTCAGCTCACCTGTCGCGTTTTCCTCTTGCATCTTTTCCCGTATCTTCGCCACCAGTCCGCTCCTGTGTCCACACATCGCAGGTGCTCCGTCGGTTGTCAAACCCACGAGTTTTTCCCAAGGCAGCTCCATCTCATTTACACATCTTGACACCTCTTCATACAAATCATGCCCCGTAGTTGTGCCATGCATAGGACGTAAAGCCAAAAACTCCTCTGTCACGCTTAGGTTGGAGTCCACTCCGCGGATGAAAATTGACAACTGGGCAATGTCAGAAATGTCGGTGCTCTCATCCACAGCCAAGGAATATGCAATAAAATCTTTTCCCTTTTTCACAAGCTGCTCTTTTAGATTGATGGACAACTGGTCTACTCTCTCGGCAATGGTGTTTCTGCTCAGACTCACATTTAAAAAGAGTTGCCTTTTTTCTGGGCAAACTTCGTCACAAACTTTAATCATGCAGTTTTTGATGAAATCCCCCTCCGTAAATGGCCGGGCTGATTTAGCGATCTCTTCTGCCAAAATAAAACTGGCCTTGACAGCAGCCTGGCCTTGTGATTTGGCTTTTTTGAACAGAGCCTGTCGAGATTTGAGGCCTCGTTTTAATTCCTCTGCCTTTTGTAGCCTTTGTTCCATGTCCATATTCTTGTTTTTGTCCGCGTGTTTCGTTTCATAATGTCGTCTCAGATTATACTCTTTCAGTACCGCCACACTTTCTCCACACAGAAGACACACAGGTTTTCCAGCTACCTTCGTGAACATATACTCCGACTCCCACCTTGTTTGAAACCCCCGGTTCTCAGTATCCACCTTCCGTTTTGCCATTTTTGATGGGTATCTGAAAGTTAATTTTACTGTGATGCTGACGACTGCTGTGCCAATAAATATTGAAATGAAGCAGCCTACTGCTCGGTGCGTCACCTTTGCATTGTGGGAAATGTAGTATTGGTGCGTGTAAAAGATCTGCGGGCTGCCGGCTTGCTGCGGGCCGGTTCTAATAATAAATCAAGATCATCCCAGGGGCCGTAAAAAACCTTCTTGCGGGCCGGATGTGGCCCGCGGGCCTTGACTCTGACATATGTGCTTTATATAATGTTGCACACTCACTAATCACATAGTATTCCGTACATAAGTTAAGGCCATGCAACCTGAGTTAAAACCTGAGTGAGGTGCACATGTACAGTACATAAACAGATGCATTTGCCATATATTTATGTGGTGGATACTTGATACGGTCACATTATATTGTTGTAGTATGTCACAAAATCATGTTACTACCACACATATCAATGTTAGCTAGCAAGCCAGCCATCGAACTTCAGCTGCCTAGCTAACAGCAAGATTTAACTAGCAATACAAACCGATTGTCATAGCTAGCTAAAGTTCACCAAATAGGTTCAATGTTAGCTATTTAACGATCCGAAATGGCATTCTGAGAAAAAATCACAATTTTTTAAAATTAAATAAATCAGGGACTTACTCATCATCTGTTTCATTTTCAGTCAGAGAGAGTCAATATGGCACGATCGTCCTCCAGAAATTAGTCCATCACAACTTTTTCCGACTGACCTTTGTTGATAGCGCCTGATAAATTCAGGGCAGGAATGTTATTGAGAGCAAAAACAAAGATTTTGCAGTTCTCCATGGCTAACATTATATATTTTGAAAAAAACTGCAGTTGAAAGGATTATCTACGCCTAACGAGCAGCTAATTTTATAGACACAAGTTGCTACACAGCAGACCAATCCAAACTCATCTCTCAGCATGTCCAGCCCACTCATTATCTCAAGTTCACATGTTCGAGAAGGCATTTCTGCCAAAACAAAACTGTTTTTACGCTCAAATGGCTCTCCTGTGAAGTCATGACTTGTGACACAGGCCTAGTTTCCTGAATCGGGTCATGTATGAATGAGAGTCATCTAATATGCTGTAATAGAAATAAGGCCATGCTCATGAAAAAAAAGTGTCCTCCCTCATCCTAAACAACACTGACCGCCACTGGCTGCTACTGTTTATTATCTATGCTGTTGTGTAGTCACTTTTCCTATATGTACATACAGTATATACCTCAATTGCCTTGTACCCCTGCACATTGACTCTGTACTGGTACCCCGTGTATATTGTGTATATATTCCTCATTATATAATTTTTCTATATTTTTATCTCTGCATTGTTGGGAAGGGCCTGTAAGTAAGCCTTTCACTCTTAGTCTAGACCTTGATTTGGTTTTATTTGTCTAATAAGTAATTTACTGCCTGGTGAAGTCAGCAGGCAGTCCAAAACTTCATCCAATCAAAATAAGCATCATAGTGTACGAATATATATATATAAAAGGAAAATCAAATTTTTTAACACTTTGGATTGATTTGGGGGGCTGTGACATAATGACACTTCTCTAGATGCTGTTACCATGATCTTTTTTTGTTCATGGCACCCAGACTTGGACTCTTCAAAGATTACTGTCTTCCCAGTCATTGATCACCCTGTTAGCACGGAGTAACATCCTGGGGGGTGGGGGGCAGCAGTATGGCTCAAACGATCGCTACCTCCGCTGGGGGTCAAATCACTATCCTCTGCATATTGAAGCAAATGCAATTTTGCTCCGTTTGGGCTCTGCTGCTCTCCCGCTGCTTCAGGGAGGCCACTGATCTGAGCCTAAACCAGCCAGCCAGGCAGCTGCCGTCCTGGACCATAGGACACATTTGTACAAATGGTGAAGCATCCATATGAGTTATACAAGTAAAAATAATAATCTCAACAAATCTGGCAATCCCTGCATGCCCCTTAAAAATCTATTTTTTGTTGTTGTAACAAAACCATTTATTTTCTTGGGCAACACAAAAGACATACATTTAGACAACAAAATGTCACAGTTTTCTTATAGCCATTTCTAGGCCCAGTATTGCCACTTGACAACTTGGCTGGGAGATTTGGCCTCCTTGGTTATGAATATATCAGTTCAGTTCTGCTTCACCGCAAGCTAACAGGCTAACTCACTAACAGGCTAATAGCCACCACACTATGAGGCAGTAGAGTATGTCCACCACACCAGCTATTAAATAAACTATAAAAACTATTTAAACTTCCCCCTGCACACAAACTTCAATTTGCAGCCAATAAATTAATTCAAATTAAGGCCAAACCGAAGGGGTTCAAAAACCATATTCCAACTTTCACAAGGTTAAATGTTATTTTTTTATGCATACAAACTAAGCACCCCATCAGATTCAAATGACTTTTCTACAAAGCAACCCAAATAGCCTTCCCTCCCTATAGCAATTAGGTGACCAAACCCTTTCTGAAAGGTTCCTGAACCCATTCGGTGCTCAGATTGAAAGCTATTCATCACAGCTAGCAACTCTGTCACTGCACATGGTGTACGGTGCAATTGAGCCCGTCTGCACAATGTAGGGCACTTAGAGATCTGAGGCGAAACATAATGGTCTGTATCTTTATTTTTTGTGCAATGCAAGTGTGAAAGGCCTTTTAGCTTGTGTGTGACAAATACACAGCACCTATAAACGAGTCACAGGCCACTTGAATAATGGCATAGAGCTTTGCATCATTTAAAAATATATATTTCACCTTTATTTAACCAGATAGGCCAGCTGAGAACAAGTTCTCATTCAAAACTGTGACAAAACAACAACACAGAGTTACACATTAACAAACGCACAAACGTACAACACAAAATAAAATAAAAAATAGAAAGAATCTATGTACCGTGTGTGCAAATGTAGAAGAGTAATTAAAAAAATATATATATACAATTTAGCATTAAAACTGGAGTGATATACTGTATGTGCAGATGATGATATGCAAATAGAGATATCGGGGTGCAAAAGAGTAAGAGGGTAAGTAATAATATGGGGATGAGGTAGTCGGGTGTACTATTTAAAGATTGGCTGTGTACAGGTACAGTGATCAGTAAGCTGCTCTGAAAGCTTATGCTTAAAGTTAGAGAGTGAGAAATAAGACTCCAGCTTCAGAGATTTTTGTATTTCGTTTCAGTCATTGGCAGCAGAGAACTGGAAGGAATGGTGGCCAAAGGAAGTGTTGGCTTTGGGGATGACCAGTGCAATAAACCTGCTGGAGAGCGTGCTACAGGTGGGTGTTACTATGGTTACCAATGAGCCTAGATAAGGCGGGGCTTAGATGACCTGGAGCCAGTGGATTTGACTACGGATATTAGTGAGGGCCAGCCAACGAGAGCATAGAGGTTGCAGTGGTGGGTAGTATATGGGGCTTTGGTGACAAAACGGAAGGCACTGTGATAGACTACATCCAGTTTGCTGAATAGAGTGTTGGGGGCTGTTTTGTAAATGACATCAGCGAAGTCAAGGATGAGTAGGATAGTCAGTTTTACGAGGGTATGTTTGGCAGCATGAGTGAAGGAGATAGATCTATTCAGCTAGCCAGGAGATGGGCCTAGATTTGAGGCTAGCTCCAGGCTAACTGGTGCTTGCTTCGGGACAGAGAGTTAGCCAGGAGTTGCGAAATAGGAAGCCGATTCTAGATTTTATTTTGGATTGGAGATTCTTAATGTGAATCTGGAAGGAGAGTTTACAGTCTACCCAGACACCTAGGTATTTGTAGTTGTCCACATATTCTAGGTCAGAACCATCCAGAGTAGTGATGCTAATCGGGCAGGAGGGTGCGGGAAGCAATCGGTTGAAGAGCATGCATTTAGTTTTACTAGCATTTAAAAGCAGTTGGAGGCCATGGAAGGAGTGTTGTATGGTGTTGAAGCTCGTTTGGAGGTTTGTTAGCAAAGTGTCCAAAGAAGGGCCAGATGTATACAGAATGGTGTCATCTTTGTAGAGGTGGATCAGAGAATCACCAGCAGCAAGAGTGACATCATTGATCCGGAGTGAAGGTTCAGAGCTTGCAGTAGGAATCCGGAGATATGGTGGTGAAAAGCAGTCCGATTAGTTGATCTCGCGCTGTGCAGGCTGGCAGGAGTTGACCGGGCTGAAGCTGGCAGATGTGTCAGTTGACGGTGATAGCTAACTAGCAGTGGCTAACTGACTACTAGCTAGTAGCTGGCTAGCTTAAAGGGGGTTATGGTTCTAAAGGATATTTAATGTACTGTTAGTGTTAATACTACTAACTAATCTCCCTAGGCCTACAGTAAGTTTACTACATGTAGATTTGACTTTGATAATGTGATGATTGTATAAAATAATAATAACCACCAATCCACTAACATACTGTAATTAAAGACTTTATTTTTATTAATTCTGGATTTCCCTACATTGTGTTATTATCATTCACATCTGAATAGGGCTCCCGAGTGGCGCAGCGGTCTAAGGCACTGCATATCAGTGCAAGAGGCGTCACTACATTCCCTATTTAAAATGAAGACTGTGTCACATCTGGCCGTGATTGGGAGTTCCATAAGGTGGCACACAACTGGCCCAGCGTTGTCCGGGTTTGGCCGGGGTAGGCCGTCATTGTAAATAAGAATTTGTTCTTAACTGAATTGCCTAGAAGGCTAAATAATAAAGGCTAAATAAAATAAATAAAAAAATGTATTGAAATACTCCATATATGCAAGGAAACAGAAACATTTGCAAACAAGAGTACATACTGTAGATCATGCCTCACGTACTGGTATTGTTTTAGAAGGGTATCGAGAACGTGTGTGTGTGGACGTATGATAGAGTGAAAGAGCGATGATAATATGTGCATATAATCACAATAAATGTGAAATTGAGAGAAAGAGAAGTGTAGTTATAGGAATATATTCCTGAGAGCATAGTCACATCAAATGAGAGTTAGAGCCAGAGCGTGATGGGGAGGGAGCAGAGTACAGTACAGTGAACATGTGCAATGTGGATCCTATATATGCTAATAGCATGCACACTTAATTCCCTTAGTCATGTGTTTGTATCCGTAGGGAAGGTGGGTGGAGACAACGGAAGATGAGAAAACAAGAAAGGGAGAGCCGGAGAGGAGTACAGTAGACCTACATCATGGATTTATGTAAAGTAGTCCTACATCATGATTTCTCACCACCAGTGAAAATATATTTGGACAACATGACCATCCCCTGACCTCTTGGAAGGGGCAGACGGACACGTGGATTAAGAGGCTATAGGCATGGCGGAGCAAAAAGGGGAAGAGAGCGAGAGTAGAAATTATCTGGCCTTATTAGAGCTAGCCCCATTTTCGAACAGCACAAGGAGGCATTAGCATAATTGCCATCAGTCTCCACCGTCAAATCAATCCGAATCCCCTGAACTCTCTGCCGGGAGAGACCTCATTACCTGCCCGTTTCAAGGTGAATCATATGTTTAGAGTGTGTGTGTGAGAGAGAGAGAGAGAGAGAGAGAGAGAGAGAGAGAGAGAGAGAGAGAGAGAGAGAGAGAGAGAGAGAGAGAGAGAAAGAGAGAGAGAGAGAGACTCTCTCAAAGTCACAGAAATTTCATCTTTGGTGAGCTTAAATAGTTGTTAAACTTTTAAAAAAAAATTGAGGCCTGACAGAGGAGATTGACTGCAGGAAATAGGAGATGATATGTAAGTAATTGTGATAGGTGTTGACTGGGTAATTGTGCTGTGTTGGTGCATGTCTGTAACCGTCGAGAACCCCTTCCAAGGGTCGTGACGGACTTGATCATATCACACAGGGCCAGTGGAGCATACTGTCTTAGAGGGCTAGATTTCTCTACCTGCTTTTGAATCATCTTCTTCTCTGCTCCATCAGGTGGGATGTTTGTTTAGATGTTAACGTGGCAGCATCCCTCCTCTCGAAACACACAAACACATACAGTAACACATAGTAACATGGAGGCATACATACGCACACACAGACAGACACACAATAACATGATGTACTGTACACACTTAGAAAAAAAGGTGCAATCTAGAACCAAAAACGGTTGTTTGCCTGTCCCCATAGGAGAACCCTTTTGAAGAACCCCTTTTGGTTCCAGGTAGAACCCTTTCCACAGATGGTTCTACATGGAACCCAAAAGGGTTATCCTATGGTGTTATGCCCTGGTCTTAGTATTTTGTGTTTTCTTTATTATTTTGGTCAGGCCAGGGTGTGACGTGGGTTATTTTATGTGGTGTGTTTTGTCTTGGGGTTTTTGTAGGTCATGGGATTGTGGTTAGTGGGGTTGTCTAGAATAGTCTATGGCTGCCTGGAGTGGTTCTCAATCAGAGGCAGGTGTTTATCGTTGTCTCTGATTGGGAACCATATTTAGACAGCCATATTCTATGAGTGTTTCGGGGGTGATTGTTCCTGTCTCTGTGTTTGTTTGCACCAGATAGGCGGTTTAGGTTTTTCACGGTTATTGTTTTTGTATACTGTTCGTGGTTTTCATCTTTATTAAAGATGTATACAAATAACCACGCTGCATTTTGGTCCGATCCCTGCTACACCTCCTCTTCAGAGGAAGAGGAAGAAAAGAACCTTAACATATGGGGACAGTCGCAGAACCCTTTTTTCTAAGAGTGTACGCATGCGTATGCATATGCACACACAAACACACTCACACACAAACACACTGTACATATTTGAGCCAGCTTTGTACAGGTACACCCTTAGGACTCAATGTGAAACACTGCCATCTGTGTCACAGTGGAAGAGAACAATAAAGAGTGGGATAAAAAGAGTAGGCAAGACACAGATGAGAACCGAGAGATATATTTACGAGTACGGTAGATATCGCTGACATAAACCAATGGAATTAACAACATGATGGTTTTCAAACAGACCTATTGTGTTTCCTTTTATGTCCATTAAGGCATTTGGGCTGTGGTCTAAAGTACTTCAGTAAAAATACTTTAGGCAGGTTGCCTAGTGGTTAGAGCATTGGGCCAGTAACCAAAAGGTTGCTGGATCGAATCCCCCGAGCTAACAAGGTAAAAATCTGTAGTTCTGCCCCTGAGCAAGGCAGTTAACCCACTGTTCCATAACTGACATGGATGTCGATTATGGCAGCCCCCTGCACCTTTCTGATTCAGAGAGGTTGGGTTAAATGCAAAAGATACATTTCAGTATGTATCCCCCTTTCCCTTACTTAAGTATTTTTGGGGGGTATCTGTACATAACTTTAGGATCTGAACTTGAAAGCCACCGCAGTCCAAGCGATATCGGTGGATGGCCAGTGACTTCCAGGGGTGAGTGACTGGCAATAACCCCATTTCCAAATCAAGAATATCCTTTTGCATCAACAGGGGGAACTTTGAAAGGTACTGTTGCTGCCCCGACGGTACGTGGAAACGTTCTTCAGCTGGTCCACACCCATCTGTTGGGGTGCACCTGGGAATGCAGAAGACCCGGAAACGGATCGCCACCCGGTTCCACTGGCCCAAGATGAGGAGGGCCATGGAAAACTATTGTCACAGCTGCCCGGAGCATCGATCACTGCCCCATATGCATCATTTGGAAACCTTCTGGTGCACTTACCAATCATCAGGGTATACTTTGAACAAAATTTCCATGGACATAGTGGGACCTCTGGTAAAAACGGCACGAGGATACCGGTACATCCTGGTAATAGTAGATTATGCCACCCGGTATCCCGAGGCCATCCCCCTACGGGCGGCAGTCTCCAAGGGAATCGCCCAGGAGTTGTTTCTTTAGCAGGGTGAGCATCCCGAACGAGATCCTGTCCGGCCAAGGAACCAAGTACATGCCCCGCCTCATGAAGGATTTTTGTGCTCTCCTGCATTCGGACCTCCGTCTTTTACCCGCAGACAGATGGGCTCAATTGAGTAGTTCAATAAAACACTCAAACAAATGCTGCGGAAGGTCATTGAGCAGGTCGGAAAGAACTGGGACCAGCTACTACCCCACCTAATTTTTTCGGTCTGAGAAGTGCCCCAGTCTTCCACCGGCTTTTCCCCTTTCAACGGGAGGAGGCCTCGCAGCCTACTGGACCTCGCCAAGTAGGTGTGGGAAGCCCAGCCAACCCCCTTATGCAGCGTGGTAGAACACGTTGAGACGATGAGGGATCGGATGACAGCCATATGGCCAGAGGTAAGGGAACATATGGAGCACCAATGTGCCCAAGCCTACATTCGGGGAAACCAGCCCTGAGAATTCCAGGTCGGAGACAAGGTGCTGGTCTTAATCCCCATGGCAGAAAGTAAGTTCCTGACAACATGGCACGGGCCGTGCCATTTGATTGAGAAGCTGGGAGCCATAAATTGCTGCGCACGGCAGCCGTGGAGACGGAAACCCCAACAGATTTACCATGTGAAACTATTGAAGACGTGGTATGAGAGGACAGACTTGGCCGTGTTATGGTCGGGACCAAGGACACCAATGGTCCCGATCACTGAGGAAGCAAACGCTCCGGGAGCTCGTCGATCAGAACATGGCGGTGTTCTCAGAGAAGCCGGGCCACATGACCCTCATTGAACATCATGTCTGCACCCGTCCTGAGGAAACGGTACGAAAGAGCCCATTCTGGATCCCAGAGGCCTGAGGAAGGCTGTGAAGCAGGAAATGGAGGCTATGCTGAGGATGGGGGTCCTCGAAGAGTCCCACAGCACAAGGTGCAGCCACATCGTGTTGGTGCCCAAACGGGAAAGTAGCCTGCGCTTCTGTAATGATTGCTGGGGTGTGAACGACATCAGCATGTTCAACGCCTACCCGAATGCCGAGGGTGGATGAGCTCATTGACCGATTGGGAAAGGACTGATACATCAGCACCCTCGACCTGACCAAAGGATACTGGCAGGTTCCATTAGCTAGTAATGGGTGCTCCCATTCGGTCTCCACAGAGCTCCGCCCATGTTCCAGTGCCTGATTGACCGAGTCCTCCGACCCCACCAAAAGAACGCAGCGGCCTATTTGGATGATATCATCATCCACAGCCAAGGTTGGGAAGAGCACCTGATGCGCCTCCAGGCGATGCTGGACGTGCTCAGGCAAGCCGGGTTGACAGTGAATCCCAAGAATTGCAAGCTAGGGTTTGAAGAAGTGCGCTACCTGGGGTATTTGATCAGATGGGGGAACATCAAGCCCCAGGAGAGGAAGGTCCACACGGTACATGACTGGCCCGTTCCACGCATCAAGACACTGGCAAGATACTACAGCCGGTTTATCCCAAACTTTGTGGCTATAGCTTCCCCCCTTACTAATCTAACCAGGGCCCACCTCCTGGAAACAGTGAAATCGAGTCACCAGGTTGTTCTCGTCCCTTCAACGCTTCTCTTTTTCTGTTGTCCACAGGTCAGGGGTGAAGCATGGGATACCCTGTCAAGAAGGGAGACATACGTTGCACTGACGACAGCCCCCTCTCTGACAGAGCTAAGGCGGGGGGCGAACAGCAGGTTGTCCACCAGCGGGAGACTCGTCGAGGCCTGGTTTAGACGGAGTCCACATTATGCAGCGATTGCTCCCTCTGCTGGTTGTGCCAAGTCTCGACGTTCTCTCCAGCCAGGACTAATTGACGCTGAGTGTGGTTGGTGAGTAATCAAGGGGCTGATTACTCACCAGCTGGATGAGTCCCATAAAGCTGTCAGAAGGGCAGCACTGGTGAGCAGGGAATGGGGGAAGAGAGGTTACTCCTGTGTAGTCATGCTCAGTACCAGAGATAACAGAGGGAGCTCGGTTTTGTTCCCAACAGGATACAGCAAGACCCCGGAGCCCAGAAGACAGTATCCCGCAGGAGTTCTCCTGGATGAGATCTATTCTTTTCTTTTTGTTATTTAAATAAACACCCTTGAAACTGAGCTAAAACAATTCTGTCTGTCTGATCTGTGTAAACGTTTTGACCAAACCCCCTGGTCTGCCACAGAGCATAGAAAGAATTTAGTTCGTCTGGCAGGCTCTCTTCACTAGGCAGCTAGCGGCTAGGTTTCCCTTTGAAACCTAAGATATTTTGCAAGCCCTGCCATCTGACACGTGTCAGAGTGGGCATACTAGGATGAAAGTTTTGTCCTGTATTGAACTTTGCATGTGTTATGGCTCGTCAGCGGTCATAGTGGGATTTCCTCTTTGTTATTTAAATAAACACACTTGAAACTGAGCTAAAACAATTCTGTCTGTCTGATCTGTGTAAACGTTTTGACCAAACCCCCTGGTCTGCCACAGAGCATAGAAAGAATTTAGTTCGTCTGGCAGGCTCTCTTCACTAGGCAGCTAGCGGCTAGGTTTCCCTTTGAAACCTAAGATATTTTGCAAGCCCTGCCACATCTGACACGTGTCAAAGTGGGCATACTAGGATGAAAGTTTTGTCCTGTATTGAACTTTGCATGTTTTATGGCTCGTCAGCGGTCATAGTGGGATTTCCTAAAAGAGTAAGGATTAGTGTCCCACTCCTTGAAAACGACAGCTCTATTTAGCTCAGTTGGAATGTTGGATTAATCCATGGCTTTTGGTTGGGATATGTACGTATAGTCACTGTGGGAAACACGTCTTCAATGCACTTGTTAATGAACCTGCTAACTGGTATTGTAAACTCCTCAATGTTATCAGAAGAATCTCAGAACATTTTCCAGTCTGTGCTAGCAAAGTAGTACTGTAACTCAGCATCCGCTTCATCGGACCAGCTCGTTGAGTGTGGTCTTAGTGCCGGCATCGGTTTGTTGTGGTAAATAGACAGCTAAGAAAAATATAGATTTGGTAAATGATAAAGAAATGTATATGTTAAAAGATAAGGATTAAATAATTCCATCCTGAAATTTAACAATTAGGGATTATAGTTTATGTAGCATGTATAATGAATAATTAAAGTATTAAACATAAATCCAACTGGTTGGACTGGGAGGGAGAGAAGTGTATGTGTGTGCCTTAGAAAATACCGAGAACAATTGAACTGTGTTTGACCCGACCTGGCAAGAACTCTGAGAAACTTGTGATAGGACAGGGAGTACTTCTCAAGGTTTCCATAATCTCGGGGGAATGGAACTGTGGGCTGTGTAGTGATACACAGTGGTGAGAACTCTGGAGAAGGATACAACTCACCTACTGTTTGGGTGTATGTATGTACGTAGGATATCTACTGTTTGTGTGAAAGTACGTGCGTAAGTAAGTAAGGTAAGCAAGGTATGAAATGGATGTCTTTGTATAATGGACTTCAGAGTGCTCTCGTGAATTAAATATTTTAACTATTGTAAACTGGTAACTCTGTCTGTTTCATTTAAACCAGAACCTTACAGTCTGGGTTGCAGACTGAGTAGATTAATTGAAGTTTATGAACATTGATAACGAAATTCTCATAACAGTAAATATTGTGATCTGCAGCTTATCATGAGGTATTCTAATTTAGGAGAGTAAAGACTTGAGAACTCCTTAAAATTATAGATGGCACACCAGCTGTTGTTAACAAAGAGACACACCCCTCCCCCTCTCAGCTTACCCGAGGCTGCTGTCTGAAGTTGACGATGCATGGAAAAGCCAGTGAGGTGTATATTATCCACGTCCTGTTGTGGAATAATCAGAATTTGTTGGTAACATAGGTAAGATGTTTTATATTTATCATATGTTTGTAAGTTACTTCTCATCAAGAATGTTATTTTTGTATAATACTGTGGCAGGGTTGCAGTTATCTGTTCTATGTCAAGACTAAGTTGCATGGGCCGCAGAGAGGGGAGAGGTCAAGGTGTCATTATATGTTTACACATCTTTTGCTCCACTGTGTCTGTGCCAGTCACGCCCTACTTTTCCCATCGGGGAAAGGAGGATGGTAGTGTCTGGAATCATTCTATCCTCTCAGTGAGTTTGTCCAGGATTGGTTGTATTTAGAATTGGTTGTATCTAAATTACAATTTGATATATGCCTGTTGATATGGAGGGTTGGTTTATGGTTTCGGGGTTTGAGTAAGGAGACAAAGCTGAACGATTTATTATGCCTATGCTGTCTGACTATGTGTGTTCTTTGCTATTAAAGGATCGCAGCTGCAATGCAGAAGGGGCTCTCAGAGAATTCATGGATAGACACACTGAATTGTCTGAGAGTCACAGGGTTGTGATAGAGCTCATATAATTAAAGATGGACTTTGATAACTAACTCTGATTTGTGTTGTGGTTTGCTCCCATGATTTGGTAAATAGAGGAAATTTCCACGACAGTCCTTGTTCAGCTAAGACTCTGAGAAATATGGGATATTACAGATGCGCCGAAAGAGATGGTCGCCTCACTTCAGGTCCTTAGAAAACTATGCAGTATTATTTTTTTTTTTAATGTATTATTTCTTACATTGTTAGCCCAGGAAATCTCAGGTGTTATTACATACAGCCGGGAAGAACTATTTATTAGATATAAAAGCAACTTAACAACACTGCTTTGCTTTTTCTTGGCCAGGTCGCAGTTGTAAATGAGAACCTATTCTAAACTTGCTTAGCTGGTTAAATAAAGGTGAAATGAAAAAGAAACATTACGACCGGAATGTCTTTCCCGAAGCGGATCCTTTGATCGGACCTCCACCCTGAACATGGGATCTTATCCCAGAGGCCGACCCTAAACAACGCGGTCGCCGCAGGAGAGGCAGACGGAGCGGCCTATTGGTCAGACTTAGAAGGCGAGCACACCATCCACTGCTTCAGAGCATATTACTAGCCAATGTCCAATCTCTAGACAACAATGTGGACGAAATTAGGGTACGAGTTGCCTTTCAGAGAGACATCAGAGATTATAACATTCTCTGTTTCACTGAAACATGGCTCATATGTTGTCAGAGTCGGTACAGCCACCTGGTTTCTTCATGCTTCGCACTGACAGAAACAAACATCTCTCTGATAAGAAGGGTAGGGGTGTATGTCTGACGATTAACAAATCATGGTGTAATCATAACAACATACAGGAACTCAAGTCCTTTTGATCACCTGACATTATCTTCCTAGAGAATTCTCTTCGATTATAGTCACAGCCGTGTATTCATCCTTCCCCCCCAAGCAGATAGCGCAGCTGCCCTGAAAGAACTTCACAGGACTCTATGTAAACTGGAAACCATATATCCTGTGTCTGTATTTATTGTATCTGGGGATTTTAACAAAGCTATTCTGAGAACAATTCTTCCTAAATTCTATCAGCATTTCGAATGTGCGACACGATATGGTAGCACAATGGATCATTGCTACTCTAACTTCCGCGATGCATGCAGTCCTCCATTCGGTAAATCTGATCATGACTCAATTTTATTGCTCCCCTGCTAAAGGCAAAAACTAACAGGAAACACCATCCAGGTCCATCCAACGCCTGTCTGACCATTCGGATTCCACGCTTCAAGATTGCTTCGATCACACGGACTGGGATATGTTCCACATAGCCTCGGACAATAATATTGATGTCTACGCTGACTTGGTGAGTGAGTTTTTGGCAAGTGCATCGGAGATGTGGTACCCACCGTGAGTATTAAAATGTTTTTTAACCAGAAACCGTGGATTGATAGCAGCATTCACGCTAAACTGAAAGCGCGAACCACCGCTTTTAAACATGGCAGGGCGACTGGAAACATGACTGATTATAAACAGTGTAGATATTCTCTCTGCAAGGCAATCAACAAGCAAAGCATCATTATAGAGTCAAAGTAGAGTCGCAATTCAACGGCTCAAACAGGTATGTGGCAGGCTCTACAGTCAATCACGGATTACAAACAGATAAACCAGCCCCGCCGTGGACACCAACGTCTTGCTCCCAGACAAATCAAACAACTTCTTTGCTCGCATTAAGGACTGTTCTGTGCCACTGACACAGCCCGCTACCAAAGCCTGTGGGCTCTCCTTCTCCATGGCCAACGTGAGTATACATTTAAAAGTGTTAGCCTTGCAAAGCCGCTCGACCAGAAGCCCTCCCTAGCCGCGTCCTCAGAGCATGTGCAGACCTTCTGGCTGGTATGTTTACGGGCATATTCAACCAATCCCTATCCAAGTCTACTGTCCCCACGTGCTTCAAGATGGCCACCATTGTTCCTGTTCCCAAGGAAGCTAAGGTAACTGATCTAAATGACTATCGCCGACTATTGCACTCACTTGTCATCATGAAGTGCTTTGAGAGACTAGTCAAGGATCATATCACCTCCATCCTACCTGATACCCTAGACCCACTCCAATTTGTTTACCGCCCCAATAGGTCCACTGACGATGCAATCGCATTCACACTGCCCTATCTCATCTGGACAAGAGGAATACCTTTGTAAGAATGCTGTTCATTGACTACAGCTCAGGATTTAAAAGCATAGTACTCTCCAAACTTGTCATTAAGCTCGAGACCCTGTGCAACTTGGTCACGGTCTTTCTGACGGGCCGCCCCCAGGTGGTGAGGGTAGGAAACAACCCCGCTGATCCTCAACACTGGGGCTCCACAAGTGTGCATTCTCAGTCCTCTCCTATACTCCCTGTTCATCCATGTCTGCATGGCCATGCACGCTTCCAACTTACTCATCAAGTTTTCAGATGACACCACAGTGGTAGGCTTGATTACCAACAATGGCGAGGCGGCCTACAGGGAGGAGGTGAGGGCCCTCAGTGTGATGTCAGGAAAATAACCTCTCACTCAACGTCAATAAAACAAAGGAGATGATCGTGGACTTCAGGAAACAGCAGAGGGAGCACCCCCCTATCCACATCGACAGGACAGTACTGGAGAAGGTGGAAAGTTTTAAGTTCCTCTGCATACACATCATGGACAAATTGAAATGGTCCACCCACACAGACAACGTGGTGAAGAAGGCGCAACAGCGCCTCTTCAACCTCAGGAGGCTGAAGAAATTTGGGTTGTCATCTAAATCACTCACAAACTTTTACAGATGCACAATCGAGAGCATCCTGTCGGGCTGTATCACCGCCTGGTACGGCAACTGCACCACCCTTAACCGCAAGGCTCTCCAGAGGGTAGTGAGGTCTGCACAACGTATCACTGGGGACAAACTACCTACCCTCCAGGACCCGATGTCACAGGAAGGCCAAAAAGATCATTGAGGACAACAACCACCGGCGCCACTGCCTGTTCACCCCGGTACCATCCAGAAGGTGAGGTCAGTAGAGGTGCATCAAAGCTGGGCCCGAGAGACTGAAAAATTGCTTCTATCTCAAGGCCATCAGACTGTTAATAATGTCTCTATATCTTACATTACTCATCTCATATGTATATACTGTGTTCTATTCTATACCATATTCTGCAACTTGCCTATGCCGCACGCTTTTGCTCACCCATATATTTGTATGTACATATTCTTATTCATCCCTTTACATTTGTGTGTGCATAACGTAGTTGTTGTGAATTTGTTAGATTATTTGTTAGATATTACTGCATTGTCAGAACTGGAAGCAGAAGCATTTCGCTACACTCGCATTAACATCTGCTAACCATGTGTATGTGACCAATAACATTTGTTTGATTTCTTCAGGTCCGCTGACAGCATAGTCTCCGATGGACCTCGTCCAGTTTGTTCTCTAATGATTGTACATTCATAAAATCGAATCATGATGCTGCTTCCTCTTTCAAGTCCCAGGAATCAGGGCCTGGTCCCGGGTAAGTATAATATCCAGTTGCCGACTCGCTGAAGCAGAAATGTTCATCCAAATCGAGGTTAGTGATTGCTGTCCTGATGTCCAGAAGCTGTTTTTGGTCATAGGAAATTATAGAACAAACGCCATGCACAAAAAAAGTTAAGATATGCGGGAAACAAATAAGTTACTTAATCGTTACCCAGAAATGATTTGGTATTGAGATACAAATGATTACATTGGACTTTTAATAACATGCTATTTTAAAGCCTGTGGGTGGGACAGTAATAAAAAAATATGATGTACATTTACTTTTCTTCCCAGGTATTGCAATAGGCCAAAACACCTTGTTCAACCTTGCAGTGATAATGGGAGTACTCGGTTTAGATTATCATATATTATATGATAATCTAAATATATATATACAGTGCCTTGCGAAAGTATTCGGCCCCCTTGAACTTTGCGACCTTTTGCCACATTTCAGGCTCTAAACATAAAGATATAAAACTGTATTTTTTTGTGAAGAATCAACAACAAGTGGGACACAATCATGAAGTGGAACGACATTTATTGAATATTTCAAACTTTTTTAACAAATCAAAAACTGAAAAATTGGGCGTGCAAAATTATTCAGCCCCCTTAAGTTAATACTTTGTAGCACCACCTTTCGCTGCGATTACAGCTGTAAGTCGCTTGGGGTATGTCTCTATCAGTTTTGCACATCGAGAGACTGAACATTTTTCCCATTCCTCCTTGCAAAACAGCTCGAGCTCAGTGAGGTTGGATGGAGAGCATTTGTGAACAGCAGTTTTCAGTTCTTTCCACAGATTCTCGATTGGATTCAGGTCTGGACTTTGACTTGGCCATTCTAACACCTGGATATGTTTATTTTTGAACCATTCCATTGTAGATTTTGCTTTATGTTTTGGATCATTGTCTTGTTGGAAGACAAATCTCCATCCCAGTCTCAGGTCTTTTGCAGACTCCATCAGGTTTTCTTCCAGAATGGTCCTGTATTTGGCTCCATCCATCTTCCCATCAATTTTAACCATCTTCCCTGTCCCTGCTGAAGAAAAGCAGGCCCAAACCATGATGCTGCCACCACCATGTTTGACAATGGGGATGGTGTGTTCAGGGTGATGAGCTGTGTTGCTTTTACGCCAAACATAACGTTTTGCATTGTTGCCAAAAAGTTCAATTTTGGTTTCATCTGACCAGAGCACCTTCTTCCACATGTTTGGTGTGTCTCCCAGGTGGCTTGTGGCAAACTTTAAACAACACTTTTTATGGATATCTTTAGGAAATGGCTTTCTTCTTGCCACTCTTCCATAAAGGCCAGATTTGTGCAATATACGACTGATTGTTGTCCTATGGACAGAGTCTCCCACCTCAGCTGTAGATCTCTGCAGTTCATCCAGAGTGATCATGGGCCTCTTGGCTGCATCTCTGATCAGTCTTCTCCTTGTATGAGCTGAAAGTTTAGAGGGACGGCCAGGTCTTGGTAGATTTGCAGTGGTCTGATACTCCTTCCATTTCAATATTATCGCTTGCACAGTGCTCATTGGGATGTTTAAAGCTTGGGAAATATTTTTGTATCCAAATCCGGCTTTAAACTTCTTCACAACAGTATCTCGGACCTGCCTGGTGTGTTCCTTGTTCTTCATGATGCTCTCTGCGCTTTTGACGGACCTCTGAGACTATCACAGTGCAGGTGCATTTATACGGAGACTTGATTACACACAGGTGGATTGTATTTATCATCATTAGTCATTTAGGTCAACATTGGATCATTCAGAGATCCTCACTGAACTTCTGGAGAGAGTTTGCTGCACTGAAAGTAAAGGGGCTGAATAATTTTGCACGCCCAATTTTTCAGTTTTTGATTTGTTAAAAAAGTTTGAAATATCCAATAAATGTCGTTCCACTTCATGATTGTGTCCCACTTGTTGTTGATTCTTCACAAAAAAATACAGTTTTATATCTTTATGTTTGAAGCCTGAAATGTGGCAAAAGGTCGCAAAGTTCAAGGGGGCCGAATACTTTCGCAAGGCACTGTATATATATCACTCTGCATGGTAATTCTAGAGGAGAGGGTGACTGATATTTATATATTTTATTACACTGATGTCCTCAAAAAGTGAAATTGAAAGTTGACATGATTAACATCACATCAAAAAATATGAATAATATGCATTTTATTACAGGGTTATTTACAATGCAACTGGATTGACCGATGTTCTACCTTAGAAACTCGATATCCTCTCTAATCCGATAATGTTTTATCCATTTGTCCGATATATTCATATTGCTACACTGTACCACCTTCCCCTTTCTCTTCTCTCTCCAATTCTGGCATACACAATTAATTATTTAAATTACATTGACCCTGCTCTGTGTTTACAGGCCAGGCCCAAGGTCTCGGTGAGAGGAATGAGTCAGTGAGTGCCCGGAATTTGTGCTGGCTCATCACATGGAGAACAGCAGCCCTCTTTGTGTGGGTAGGCCTTCGCTAGGCTCGACATTTAAACCAAAACTAGATCATCAGACTACCACTGCTTCTACCAACTACCCTCTCGTGCACTAACCTTTACAGCAGTCACGATCCAATGCATCCGGAGGGGCTCACTGGAGGGAGGTAGCAAGAGAGATACAGGTGAATGTCATGCAACCCGCAAGGCTTCATAGTTTCTTGATATGTGTATAGGCTGTGGGCTCCGCCCTGGTCACTTCCTAGACACACCCATTGTTACTTCCTGGTTTAAGGTGATATAGGAAGTGAGTGTGTCATGCTTGGGAGAGCCATTTTGACTGCATGTTAATGGGAGAAAATGTTTTGTGATTAGGATTAGTTTTTTTATAAATAAGAATCAACCAGTAGGTATTGCGCCGTGTATACAGAGATGTCGAGTTTACAGACTACAGAGTGCAGTGATGTGTCCTATAAGGAGCATTGGTGGCAAATCTGATGGCTGTATGGCAAAAAAAACATGGAGCCACCCGAGAGCAGCCTCACCTGTAAAATCTGTATATTCTCTACAAAGTCTCTGTAATCTAGCATGGGTAGGATGGTCATCTGAATCAGGTTAAGTTTGGAAGCTGGGGTGAAAGAGGAGTGATTACAATAGAGGAAACCAAGTCTAGATGTAACCTTAGCCTGCAACTTGGATATGTGGTGAGAAGGACAGTGTACCATCTAGCCGTACTCCCAAGTACTTGTATGAGATGACTACCTCAAGCTCTAAATCCTCAGAGGTAGCAATCACATCGTGCGGGGGTGGTGGGGGGCATTCTTCTTACCAAACCACATTACTTTTTGTTTTGTAGCTGTTCAGAACAAGGCTAAGGGCAGAAAAAGCTTGTTGGACACTAAGAAAGCTTTGTTATAGAGCGTTTAACACAAAATCTGGGGAGTGGCCAGCTGAGTATAAGACCATCATCTGCTTATACAGTGCCTTGCGAAAGTATTCGGCCCCCTTGAACTTTGCGACCTTTTGCCACATTTCAGGCTTCAAACATAAAGATATAAAACTGTATTTTTTTGTGAAGAATCAACAACAAGTGGGACACAATCATGAAGTGGAACGACATTTATTGGATATTTCAAACTTTTTTAACAAATCAAAAACTGAAAAATTGGGGGTGCAAAATTATTCAGCCCCTTTACTTTCAGTGCAGCAAGGATCTCTGAATGATCCAATGTTGACCTAAATGACTAATGATGATAAATACAATCCACCTGTGTGTAATAAGTCTCCATATAAATGCACCTGCACTGTGATAGTCTCAGAGGTCCGTCAAAAGCGCAGAGAGCATCATGAAGAACAAGGAACACACCAGGCAGGTCCGAGATACTGTTGTGAAGAAGTTTAAAGCCGGATTTGGATACAAAAATATTTCCCAAGCTTTAAACATCCCAAGGAGCACTGTGCAAGCGATAATATTGAAATGGAAGGAGTATCAGACCACTGCAAATCTACCAAGACCTGGCCGTCCCTCTAAACTTTCAGCTCATACAAGGAGAAGACTGATCAGAGATGCAGCCAAGAGGCCCATGATCACTCTGGATGAACTGCAGAGATCTACAGCTGAGGTGGGAGACTCTGTCCATAGGACAACAATCAGTCGTATATTGCACAAATCTGGCCTTTATGGAAGAGTGGCAAGAAGAAAGCCATTTCCTAAAGATATCCATAAAAAGTGTTGTTTAAAGTTTGCCACAAGCCACCTGGGAGACACACCAAACATGTGGAAGAAGGTGCTCTGGTCAGATGAAACCAAAATTGAACTTTTTGGCAACAATGCAAAACGTTATGTTTGGCGTAAAAACAACACAGCAACACCATCCCCACTGTCAAACATGGTGGTGGCAGAATCATGGTTTGGGCCTGTTTTTCTTCAGCAGGGACAGGGAAGATGGTTAAAATTGATGGGAAGATGGATGGAGCCAAATACAGGACCATTCTGGAAGAAAACCTGATGGAGTCTGCAAAAGACCTGAGACTGGGACGGAGATTTGTCTTCCAACAAGACAATGATCCAAAACATAAAGCAAAATCTACAATGGAATGGTTCAAAAACAAACATATCCAGGTGTTAAAATGGCCAAGTCAAAGTCCAGACCTGAATCCAATCGAGAATCTGTGGAAAGAACTGAAAACTGCTGTTCACAAATGCTCTCCATCCAACCTCACTGAGCTCGAGCTGTTTTGCAAGGAGGAATGGGAAAAAATGTCAGTCTCTCGATGTGCAAAACTGATAGAGACATACCCCAAGCGACTTACAGCTGTAATCGCAGCAAAAGGTGGTGCTACAAAGTATTAACTTAAGGGGGCTGAATAATTTTGCACGCCCAATTTTTCAGTTTTTGATTTGTTAAAAAGTTTGAAATATCAAATAAATGTCGTTCCACTTCATGATTGTGTCCCACTTGTTGTTGATTCTTCACAAAAAAATACAGTTTTATATCTTTATGTTTGAAGCCTGAAATGTGGCAAAAGGTCGCAAAGTTCAAGGGGGCCGAATACTTTCGCAAGGCACTGTAAATGGATGAGAGCGCTTCCTACTGCCTGAGTTATGTTGATGTAAATTGAGAAGAGTGTGGGGCCTAAGATCGAGCCATGGGGTACTCCCTTGGTGACAGGCAGTGGCTGAGACAGTAGACGTTCTGACTTTACACATTGCACTCTTTAAGAGAGGGAGTTAGAAAACCAGGCCAAAGACCCCTCAGACACAAACTCTTTAGCGGACCCACAAGAATGGAATGGTATATCGTATCAAAAGCTTTGGCCAAGTCAACAAAAATAGCAGCACAACATTGCAGAGAATCAACGGCAGTGGTGACTAGGGCTGTGGCGGTCATGAATTTTTGTAAGCCGGCAATTGTCATACAAATAACTTGCTGCCTCAAGGTAATTGACCACCACAGCACCTCCTGGCTTCCACACACAGCCTACAAGCCACTGATGCAGACCTTTGGAACATCTACATTTAAAAAAGTCTACTAAATCGATGTAATATGGCTTACACCATCACAATATATCCATTATTTATTTTCCACAGACTAAAGAAATGAAGAAAGGGAGTCTATTTCAGAAGAACAGAATTGCATACTCTGAGTTGTCCTTATGTTAAGCCATGATATGGCTATGCCATATGGTTGTCGGCTACACTATTTCATTTAGCAGTCAATATTTGCTTAGAATTCTATGGCATTATTTTATATTATTTAATATTATGTAGAATACAATTTAACATAATTGAACAAAATAGAAAGGATATTTTCTCCAAATTATTTGAAGGAGTGTGCACATGTGGCGATTCACCCCTATGTGTTCAATTTAGAGTTATTTATGTAACTTTAATTGTGATACGAAATTTGGACTGTATGTTCAGATTTTTTATACATTCTAAGGCTGCATGATGCGACTCTAATTATGTTTGTTTTTTTATTGCACAGGCTGTACACACTTCATCAGTCTCTCATTCATTGTTTTGGGGCTTTTGCTGGGCAACACGGACTTTCAACTCCCTCCAAAGATTTTCTATGGGGTTGAGATCTGGAGACTGGCTAGGCCACTCCAGGACCTTGAAATGCTTCTTACGAAGCCACTCCTTCGTTGCCCAGGTGGTGTGTTTGGGATCATTGTCATGCTGAAAGACCCAGCCACATTTCATATTCAATGCCCTTGCTGATGGAAGGAGGTTTTCACTCAAAATCTCATGATACATGTTCCCATTCATTCTTTCCTTTACATGGATCAGTCGTCCTGGTCCCTTTGCAGAAAAACAGCCCCAAAGCATGATGTTTCCACCCCCATGCTTCACAGTAGGTATGGTGTTCTTTGTCCTCCAAACACGACGAGTTGAGTTTTTACCAAAACGTTATATTTTGGTTTCATCTGACCATATGACATTCTCCCAATCTTCTTCTGGATCATCCAAATGCTCTCTAGCAAACTTCAGACGGGCCTGGACATGTACTAGCATAAGCAGGGGGACACGTCTGGCACTGCAGGATTTCAGTCCCTGGCGGCGTAGTGTGTTTCTGATGGTAGGCTTTGTTACTTTGGTCCCAGCTCTCTGCAGGTCATTCACTAGGTCCCACCGTGTGGTCCTGGGATTTTTGCTCACCGTTCTTGTGATCATTTTGACCCCACGGGGTGAGATCTTGCGTGGAGCCCCAGTTCGAGGGAGATTATCAGTGGACTTGTATGTCTTCCATTTCCTAATAATTGCTCCCACAGTTGATTTCTTCAAACCAAGCTGCTTACCTACTGCAGATTCAGTCTTCCCAGCCTGGTGCAGGTCTACAATTTTGTTTCTGGTGTCCTTTGACAGCTCTTTGGTCTTGGCCATAGTGGAGTTTGGAGTGTGACTGTTTGAGGTTGTGGACAGGTGTCTTTTATACTGATAACAAGTTCAAACAAGTGCCATTAATACAGGTAACGAGTGGAGGACAGAGGAGCCTCTTAAAGAAGAAGTTACAGGTCTGTGAGAGACAGAAATCTTGCTTGTTTGTAGGTGACCAAATACTTATTTTCCACCATAATTTGCAAATACATTCATTAAAAATCGCTACAATGTGATTTTCTGGATTTTTTTTCTCATTTTGTCTGTCATAGTTGAAGTGTACCTATGATGAGAACTACAGGCCTCTCTCATCTTTTTAAGTGGGAGAACTTGCACAATTGGTAGCAGACTAAATACTTTTTTGCCCCACTGTATGTATGCTAGTTAGGCTTAACACTTGCAAAGCGGATTAATGTGCTTCATTTTATTAAGAAGTTATTTGGCCACTTTAGTTGTGATTCAAACCTTGTCAAAAACTTAAGCGCCTACTCATTCAAGGGTTTTTTCTTTATTTTTACTATTTTCTACATTGCAGAATAATAGTGAAGAAACACATATGGAATCATGTTGGAACCAAACATATGTTAACCTGTTGCGACGACCAAACCCGGATCCGGGATTCTATTTATAGACCTAAGCTCATTACCATAACGCAACGTTAACTATTCATGAAAATCGCAAATGAAATGAAATAAATATGCTATCTCTCAAGCTTAGCCTTTTGTTAACAACACTGTCATCTCAGATTTTCAAAATATGCTTTTCAACCATAGGAAAACAATCATTTGTGTAACAGTAGCTAGCTAGCGTAGCATTTAGCGTTAGCATTAGCGTTAGCATTTAGCAGGCAACTATCACAAAAACAAGTAAAGCCTTCAAATAAAATGACTTACCTTTGAAGAACTTCTGATGTTTTCAATGAGGAGACTCTCAGTTAGATAGCAGATGCTCAGTTTTTCCAAAAAGATTATTTGTGTATTAAAAAAAACGAAAATTCAGTCCTCAAAACGCAAACTTTTTTCCAAATTAACTCCATAATATCGACTGAAAACATGGCAAACGTTGTTTAGAATCAATCCTCAAGGTGTTTTTCACATATCTCTTCATTGATATATCGTTCTTGGACGCATGGTTTCTCCCCTGAATCTTAATGGAAAAGTACAAGCAGCTGGCAATTGCGCACCGAATTCCACGCAGGACACCAGGCGGACACTTGGAAAATGTAGTCTCTTATGGTCAATCTTCCAATGATATGCCTACAAATACGTCACAATGCTGCTAACACCTTGGGGGAACGACAGAAAGTGTAGGCTCATTCCTTGCGCAAGCACAGCCATATAAGGAGACAATGGAAAACAGAGCTTCAGAAATTCTGCTAATTTCCTGGTTGATGCATCATCTTGGTTTCGCCTGTAGAATGAGTTCTGGGGCACTTACAGACAATATCTTTGCAGATTCTGAAACTTCAGTGTTTTCTTTCAAAAACTGTCAAGAATATGCATAGTCGAGCATCTTTTCGTGACAAAATATTGCGCTTAAAACGGGAACGTTTTTTATCCAAAAATGAAATAGCGCCCCTAGAGATCCAAGAGGTTAAGAGGGTATGTTTGGCAGCATGAGTGAAGGATGCTTTGTTTGCGAAATAGGAAGCCAATTCTAGATTTAACTTTGGTGATGTTAAACTTCTTGCGACTAGCAATCCCGTATCCGGGAGCGTAATCATAGCCTCAAGCGCATTACCATAACGCAACTTTTCCTATTCATGAAAATCGCAAATGAAATGAAATAAATATATTCAAACACAAGCTTAGCCTTTTGTTAACAACACTGTCATCTCAGATTTTCAAAATATGCGTTACAGCCAACGCTAGACAAGCATTTGTGTAAGTTTATCATGGCATAATGCTAGGCTCTGCTGGCAGCAGGCAACATTTTCACGAAAATAAGAAAAGCAACCAAATTAAATCATTTACCTTTGAAGAACTTCAGATGCTTTCACTCAGGAGACTCCCAGTTAGATAGCAAATGTTCCGTTTTTCCAAAAATAATATTTTTGTAGGCGAAAAGGCACCCGTTTGTTCATCCTGCTTGGCTGAGAAATCGACCGAAAAATACTTCAACTATAACGCCAAATTTTTTTCAAGATGTGCTCCATAATATCGACAGAAACACGGCAAACGTTGTTTAGGATCCATCCTCAAGGTGTTTTTAACATATGTATTCAATAATATATCCGTCGAGTTTGGGAGAATGATGCACATATATGGAGGAACAATATACTGTAACACAAGAGAGAGATACATTTATAGAGTGCATTTGCCATTCTGGTAAAATGCATTGTCTATTGTATAGGACAGGAAGCCAGAGTAAGGCCATGAGGGAAGGCGACACATAGGCGCCTGGGACAGCTGGACATACAAAGGTCAGAGGGATATACAAAGGAGGGGGTCAGCCAAATGACCAACTGATGGATTATAGATATAACTCACATATTCTTAGGACATGGAGATGCTAAAGGAATGACAGGGGAGACACATAGTCTGCTGATCCGAGATAAAGACACACATTGAGCTAAGTGCAGGGACAAAGCAAGCCTATAGCATAGAGGAATGTATAGTATTTTTAGTATAGCTGAGCACGCTAAAATCAGAGGAGACACATAGTCTGCTGACCCCAGATAACACACATACAAAGGAACGCATTAAGCTGAGTGAAGGGACAAAGCAAGGGTCTTGTCATCATTATAATCTGATGGAAAGCAGATATGGGCATTATTGGGCTGAACAAGCAGGATGCACGGATTGGGATGTAACTTCATTTGCATGTAGGATGGACTGATATGTTGTATGTGTATAAATCAGAGCGAGTGCTCTGAAAAAGTGTGTGTATTCCGCGGACCACTCCGGATTGCGATACTCTTGTATTAAAAGTCTATTATTGAATTCACGGGTACTTGCAAGTGTCATATTTTGAAATGATTAGCCACGACACGATATTTTACGTAAGATTTTATCCGGGAGACACCATGTGACCACTCGCTATATATGGTCCCTTACAGCCATTCTCCAATGGAAATGCCTAAAAAGACGTCACAATGCTGTAGACACCTTGGGGAATGCGTGGAAAACGTAAGCTCATTCGTAGCTCATTCACAGCCATAGGCATGAAGCGGTTTAAAAAAATTTGGCACTTCCTGATTGGATTTTTATCTGGGTTTCGCCTGTAACATGAGTTCTGTGGCACTCACAGACAATATCTTTGCAGTTTTGGAAACGTCAGAGTGTTTTCTTTCCAAAGCTGTCAATTATATGCATAGTCGAGCATCTTTTCGTGACAAAACTATCTTGTTTAAAACAGGAACGTTTTTCATCCCAAAATTAAAATAGCGCCCCCTATATCCAAGAGGTTAATGTGAGTCTGGAAGGAGAGTTTACAGTCTAACCAGACACCTATGTATTTGTAGTTGTCCACTTATTCTAAGTCAGAACCGTCCAGAGTAGAGATACTGGACGGGCGGGCAGGTGCAGGCAGCGATCGGTTGAAGAGCATGCATTTAGTTTTACTTGCATTTAAGAGCAGTTGGAGGCCACGGAAGGAGAGTTGTATGGTATTGAAGCTCATCTGGAGGGTTGTTAACACAGTGTCCAAAGAAGGGCCAAAAGTATACAGAATGGTGTAATCTTTGTAGAGGTGGATCAGAGACTCACCAGCAGCAAGGGCAACATCATTGATATATACAGAGAAGAGAGTCGGCCCAAGAATTGAACCCTGTGGCACCCCCATAGAGACTGCCAGAGGCCCGGAATACAGACCCTCCGATTTGACACACTGAACTCGTCGGAGAAGTAGTTTGTGAACCAGGCGAGGCAATCATTTGAGAAACAAAGGCTGTTGAGTATGCTGATGAGGATGTGGTGATTGACAGAGTCGAAAGCCTTGGCCAGGTCAATGAATACGGCTGCAAAGTATTGTTTCTTATCGATGGCGGTTAAGATATCATTTAGAACCTTGAGCGTGGCTGAGGTGCACCCATGACCAGGTCTGAAACCAGATTGCATAGCGGAGAAGGTACGGTGGTATTCGAAATGGTCGGTGATCTGTTTGTTATTAACTTGGCTTTCGAAGACCTTAGAAAGGCAGGGTAGATATAGGTATGTTGCAGTTTGGGTCAAGAGTGTCACCCCCTTTGAAGAGGGGGATGACCGCAGCTGATTTCCAATCTTTGGGAATCTCAGACAACACGAGAGGTTGAACAGGCTAGTAATAGGGGTTGCAACAATTTTGGCACATCATTTTAGAAAGAAAGGGTCCAGATTGTCTAGCCCGGCTGATTTGTGGGGGTCCAGATTATGCAGCTCTTTCAGAACATCAGCTGACTGGATTTGGGAGAAGGAGAAATGGGGAAGGCTTGGGCGAGTTGCTGTTGGGGGTGCAGTGCTGTTGACCGGGGTATTGGTGGCCAGGTGGAAAGCCTGGCCAGCTGTAGAAAAATACTTTTTGAAATTCTCAATTACAGTGGATTTATCGGTGGTGACAGAGTTTTCTATCCTCAGTGCAGTGGGCAGCTGGGAGGAGGTGCTCTTATTCTCCCAGAACTTTTTTGAGCAAATTTCTGCTTGAAAAAGCTAGCCTTGACTTTTCTAACTGCCGGTGTATATTGGTTTCTAACTTCCCTAAAAAGTTGCATTTCACGGGGGCTGTTCGATGCTAATGCAGAAAGCCACAGGATGTTTTTGTGTTGGTTAAGGGCAGTCAGGTCTGGAGGGAACCAAGGGCTATATTTGTTCCTGGTTCTACATTTCTTGAATGGGCCATGCTTATTTATCCTCTTGGATCTCTAGGGGCGCTATTTCATTTTTGGATAAAAAACGTTCCCGTTTTAAGCGCAATATTTTGTCACGAAAAGATGCTCGACTATGCATATTATTGACCGTTTTGGAAAGAAAACACTCTGAAGTTTCAGAATCTGCAAAGATATTGTCTGTAAGTGCCCCAGAACTCATTCTACAGGCGAAACCAAGATGATACGTCAACCAGGAAATTAGCAGAATCTCTGAAGCTCTGTTTTCCATTGTATCCTTATATGGCTGTGATAGCGCAAGGAATGAGCCTACACTTTCTGTCGTTTCCCCAAGGTGTTTGCAGCATTGTGACGTATTTGTAGGCATATCATTGGAAGATTGACCATAAGAGACTACATTTTCCAAGTGTCCGCCTGGTGTCCCTGCGTCGAAATTGGAGCGCAAAGCCAGGTCCAATTATTTTTCCATTTGAGAGCAAGGAGAAACCAGGCTTCCACGAAGGATATATCATCGAAGAGATATGTGGAAAAACACCTTGAGGATTGATTCTAAACCACGTTTGCCATGTTTCAGTCGATATTATGGAGTTAATTTGGAAAAAAGTTCGCGTTTTGAGGGCTGAATTTTCGTTTTCTTTTTTTTTTTTTTTTTGGTAGCCAAATGTGATGTACAAAACGGAGCTATTTCTAATACACAAAGAATCTTTTTGGAAAAACTGAGCATCTGCTATCTAACTGAGAGTCTCCTCATTGAAAACATCAGAAGTTCTTCAAAGGTAAGTTATTTTATTTGAAGGCTTTACATGTTTTTGTGATAGTTGCCTGCTAAATGCTAACGCTAATGCTAACGCTAAATGCTACGCTAGCTAGCTACTGTTACACAAATGATTGTTTTCCTATGGTTGAAAAGCATATTTTGAAAATCTGAGATGACAGTGTTGTTAACAAAAGGCTAAGCTTGAGAGATAGCATATTTATTTCATTTCATTTGCGATTTTCATGAATAGTTAACGTTGCGTTATGGTAATGAGCTTAGGTCTATAAATAGAATCCCGGATCCGGGTTTGGTCGTCGCAACAGGTTAAGATTGTGAGGAAGGCATTTTTTTTTTTATCAATAGGCATCCTCTACTGACGGGATGAGGTCGATATCCTTCCAGGATACCCGTGCCAGGTCGATTAAAAAAGCCTGTTTGTTGAAGTGTTTCAGGGAGCGTTTGATAGTGATGAGTGGAGGTCATTTGACCGCTGACCCATGACAGATGCAGTCAATGAGGCAGTGATCGCTGAGATCTCGGTTGAAAACAGCAGAGGTGTATTTAGAGGGCAAGTTGGTAGGATGATATCTATGAGGGTGCCCGTGTTTACTGCTTTGGGGATATACCTGGTAGGTTCTTTGATCATTTGTGTGAGATTGAGGTCATCAAGCTTAGATTGTAGGATGGCCAGGGTGTTAAAGCATGTCACAGTTTAGGTCACCTAGCAGCACGAGCTCTGAAGATAGATGGGGGCAATCAGTTTACATATGGTATCCAGAGCACAGCTGGGGGAAGAGGGTCATCTATAGCAGGCGGCAACGGTGAGAGACTTGTTTTTAGAGAGGTGGATTTTTAAAAGTAGAAGTTCAAATTGTTTGGGTACAGACTTGGATAGTAGGACAGAACTCTGCAGGCTATACTGTATCTGCAGTAGATTGCAACACCGCCCGCTTTGGCCGTTCTATCTTGTCTGAAAATGTTGTAGTTAGGGATGGAGATTTCAGAGTTATTGGTCTTCCAATGCCAGGATTCAGACACGGTTAAGACATCCGGGTTGGCAGAGTGTGATAAAGCAGTGAATAAAACAAACTAATGTTAACATGCATGAAACCAAGGCTTTTACGGTTGCAGAAGTCATCAAAATAGAGCGCCTGGGGAAAAGGAGTGGAGCTAGGCACTGCAGGGCCTGGATTCACCTCTACATCGCCAGAGGAACAGAGGAGGAGTAGGATAAGGGTACAGCTAAATGCCATGATAATTGTACGTCTAGGATGTCCAGAACAGAGCGTAAAAGGAGCAGGTTTCTGGGGTCGATAAAATAGATTCAAGGTATACTGTACAGACAAAGGTATGATGGGATGTGAATACAGTGTAGGAAAACCTAGGCATTGAGTGATGATGAAAGAGATATTGTCTCTAGAAACATAATTGAAACCAGATGATGTCATCGCATGTGTGAGTGGTGGAACTGAATGGTTGGATAAGGTATAATGAGCAGGGCTAGAGGCTCTAAAGTGAAATAAGCCAATAAACACTAACCAGAACAGCAATGGACAAGCCATATTGACATTAAGGAGAGGCATGCTTAGCCAAGTGATCATAAGGGTCCAGTGAGTAGTGAGGTTGGTTGGGGTCACGGCGATTCAGATAGCTAGCCGAGCCATGGGTAGCAAGCTAGCAGAAGATGGAGGTCTGTTTTTAGCCACCCGGTGCATTTCCGTCATTAGATTAGTGTGGTAGAGGATACAAATCCAATTGTCAAAATAGTTATACTGGCCCAAGAAGATTGTTCGATAGACCTGTTCAGAAAGCAGCCGATATGCTCAAGACAGCTAACGATTAGCGGGCCGCAGTTAGTAGATGGGCGTTCAGGTTACGTCGTGATGGAGGGGCCAATTAAGTAACTCCCTATCATAAGTGATATGGTAGGCGAAAACCTGAGGAAAATCCATCCAGGAAGTGGGATTGTTTTATGTGGGTATTTTAAATTGAATGCCTATAGAGTATCTAATGGGTTAGCACCCAGATTGCAGTTCCTATGGCTTCCACTAGATGTCAACAGTCTTTAGACATTGTCTCAGGCTTGTTTTCTGAAAAATGAAGAAGAATGAGACATTTCTGTCAGTGGACTGTAGAATCATGCAGTGCTGGTTTGTGTGCGTGACCGAGTGTGCGCCCTTCGTTGTTTTTCCTTTCTATTGAATACGCTATTGTCTGGTTGAAATATTTTTGATTATTTAGACAATTGACAACCTGGGGATTAATTATAAACATCGTTTGACATGTTTCAATTAACTTTACCTGTACTATTAGGATGTATTCGTCTGCATGTTTTGACTGCCTTTGAGCCACTGGATTACTGAACAAAATGCACCAACAAAACAGAGTTTTTGGGATATAAAGAGGAACTTTATCAAACAAAAACGAACATTTATTGTGTAGCTGGGCCTCTCGTGACTGCAACCATATGAAGATCTTCAAAGGGAAGTGATTAAGTTTATCGCTATTTCTGACTTTTGAAATTCCTTTACTTACTTGGTTGCAAAATGTTTGTATGCTTTTGTAAGCGGGCGCTTTCCTCAGATAATTGCATGGAATACTTTTGCCGTAAAGCCTTTATGAAATCTGACAAAGTGGCTGGATTAAAACCTGTTATGGCGAGGCGTTCCCCTAGGGGAACTCCTCCCCCCATTCAGCTGAAAAGGTGACGCGGGGAATTCAAAAATATTCTTTAGAAATATTTAACTTTCACACATTAACAAGTCCAATACAGGAAATGAAAGATAAACATCATGTTAATCTACCCATCATTTACAATTTTAAAAATGTTTTACAGCGAAAACACAACATATATTTATGTTGACCACCACAAAATAAAAAAAAAACACAGCCATTTTCCCCAGCCAAAGATAGTCACAAAAGCAGAATTAGAGATAAACTGAATCACTAACCTTTTGATAATCTTCATCAGATGACACTCATATGACATGTTACACAATACATTTATGTTTTGTTCGATAATATGCATATTTATATCCACAAATCTCGGTTTACATTGACGCCATGTTCAGAAATGCTTTCAAAATATCCGGAGTAATTACAGAGAGCTACGCCAGATAACAGAAATACTCATCATAAACTTTGACGAAAGATACATGTTCTACATATAATAAAAGATACACTGGTTCTTAATGCAAAACGTTATGAAAAAAGCCTACCATGCAATAATCTGAGACGGGGTTCAGACGTAAATATATTTCTCCGCCATGTTGGAGTCAACAGAAATACGAAATTACATCATAAATATTCCCTTAACTTTGATGATCTTTCATCAGAATGCAGTGCAAGGAGTCCTAGTTCCACAATAAATGGTTGTTTAGTTCCATAACGTCCATTACTAGTGTCCAATTAGCTGCATTTGCTACCACTTTCAGCTCACGTGCCCAAAAGCTGACGCTGGTCCAGGAGAACTGGGACAAAAACTTCAAAAATATATATTCCAGGTCGAATAAACTGGTCAAACTAAGTAGAGAATCAATCTTCAGGATGTTATTTTCATAAATATCCAATAACGTTCCAACCGGAGCATACGTTTTCATCTCCAGCCAAATGGAACGATGGTGATATCTACAGACAAATGCGCAACAGGGAAATTGCATTCTGCAAGGACAGTGACTCATTACCCTCCCATTTGGTCAAAATTCACACCAGAGGCTCCATTCCACGTTCTACTGAATGAGGACATCTAGTGGAAGGCGTAGGAAGTGCTAACAGATCCATATCTTATTTGAAAGTGAAGGGGCGATGACTTAAAATTAGACCCGCATTAAGAATTTCACTTCCTGTTTGGAAGATTGTCTGCCCTATGAGTTCTGTTATACTTTCAGACATAATTCAAACAGTTTTTCAGAGTGTTTTCTATCCAATAGTAATAATAATATATATATATTAGCAATCCAGGACAGAGTAGGATGCAGTTCACTATGGGCCCGCAATTCATCCAGTGAAGTGAAAATACTGCCCCCTATCCCCAACAAGTTTTAACAAGAAGTTCATCTTTAAGCCGATGTATAACACTTGTATTTTTTATGAATGTTTATTATGACTATTTCTGTATTTTGAATTTGGCGCTCTGCAATTTGAACGGATGTTGTCGAGGTGGGTCGCTCGCGAAACGCCTGCGCAGGAAAGGGTAACCTTTTCACGCGTGAGATCCAAATATCTAGACTGGTAGCCCTAGCGTGAGTTATTTTTTTATATGATTGTTACGCAACAGGACAGTTATTAACCTCTTGATCCTACTTGAGACGCAGACGTCTCAACTAGGCACCTGGAAATGCAAATGCGCTACGCTAAATGCTAAATGTACTCGTTAAAACTCAAACGTTCATTAAAATACACATGCAGGGTATTGAATTAAAGCTACACTCGTTGTGAATCTAGCCAACAAGTCAGATTTTTAAAATGCTTTTCGGCAAAAGCATGAGAAGCTATTATCTGATAGCATGCAACACCCCAATATACCTGAAGGGGACGTAAACAAAATAATTAGCGTGGCCGGCGCTACACAAAAACGCAGAAATAAAATATAAAACATTCATTACCTTTGATGATATTCTTTGTTGGCACTCCTATATGTTCCATAAACATCACAAATTGGTCTTTTTCCCGATTAAATCCGTCCATGTATGCCCAAAATATCCATTTGTATAGCCTGTCTGGTTCAGGAAAAAAGCTCTCTTCCAACGCAACGTCATTTTTAAAAATTATATAAGTTGCCTATATTCTTTGACAAAACACTTCAACCTACTTTTGTAACCCAACTTTAGGTATTTGTAAACGTTAATAAGCGATCAAATTGATCACTGGGCGATCTGTATTCAATAGCAGCTACTCAAGAAAACAATGTCCATTTTTCAATCTTCCAAAATCGATTGTTGTAGGCTGGATGGAATGATGGATCTATTGGTCATGTCTCAAAGGATTTTTGTCAATGAAAATTACGTTTTTGGCGACATCGTGTGGAAGCTGTAGGAATTGCATCCGTGTCCATATTTAATTTGGTGTCCTTTAATAAACAATACATGAAAGTGGCGCATGGATACTTTTTTCAGCTTTCAGTGACCAGTTTTTCTTGCGCTTTTCGATGAAACACACGCTCTGTTAAAGTCACAGCCGTGATTTAACCAGTTTTAGAAACTTCAGAGTGTTTTCTATCCACACATACTAATCATATGCATATACTATATTCCTGGCATGAGTAGCAGGACGCTGAAATGTTGCGCGATTTTTAACAGAATGTTCGAAAAAGGAGGGGGTAGAATGAAGAGGTTTTAACCCACATTTCCATCAAAACAAAGGCACGCTGCCTGCTAATTACCTATAGGCTATATTTTCTAACAAGTTGTATTTTATAATTGAGGTGTGTTTGGCCTCCTCATTAATTCACATAGAAATAGCCCATTTCACCTTTGAGGATAATTTACATTTGAGGCATTACTGAGCATGACAAACTTCTCTCTTCATCAAGAGTCCAAACACAAACTTTTTCCTCCCTGGCACATTTTCCGGCTTGAGCCCACATTGCCTAAACTACTAATAATAACTTTGGACATGTTTACATTCCCATCAAAGTAAGTACCTTATTTAGCTATCATTATAGTTTCTGTATATCATGTTGTCATTTCTACCATAGCACACTATATGTATGTATGTATTTACTGTTTTATTCACGTTTTCAAGTACTGGTGACAAATCATGCATTCTGATTCTTGCATAGATTGTAATGGACACATACTGTATGGACCTGTTTGGCCCTGTCCGGGGTTATCGTCGGATGGGGTACACAGTGTCTCCCGACGCCTCCTGTCTCAGCCTCCAGTATTCATGCTGTAGTAATTTAATTTCTCTCGCAACTCTCTAGAGACAGCAGTAGAGATACTCTGAATGATCGACTATGAAAAGCCAGCTGACATTTACTCCTGAGGTGCTGGCCTGTTGCACCCTCTACAACCACTATGATTATTTGACCCTGGTCATCTATCAACATTTGAACTTCTTGGCCATGTTCTGTTATAATCTCCACCCAGCACAGCTAGAAGAGGACTGGCCACCCATCATAGCCTGGTTCCTCTCTAGGTTTCTTCCTAGGTTCGGCCTTTCTAGGGAGTTTTTCCTAGCCACCTGCATTGTTTCTGTAGAGCACTTTGTAACATCAGCTGATGTCAGATGGGCTTTATAAATAAATAATTAAATAATTTGATTGATTGTAAAATATTTTTTGAAGGTTTTACTGGTTATGATGAGCTAATGCTAAGCTAATTGCCAGCTATGTGTGGTGCCATGTTTGTTGACATCGTACAAATCATCCTGGTTGTCACGTAACCGTCTGTCAGATCAAAGATGTTATAACTAAACGAGGTGAAGGGATAGTTCACTCGTCTTTTTAGTAAACTTTCAAAGTGATTGATGGAAGTGAATGATGGTAGACGACACACACCCCCTTCAACATGCATACTGAAACAGACCAATGTCTGAACATTGCATCTAAAAATAAACTGCTCACATTGAGGACATAACGTGTAAAGACTGTTTGTGCAAAATGTTTCTATGAAAAAGAGTGTAAGCTGACTGTTGCATCAATTGTAACTGGACATTCTAAATAAGTGATCTAATCACACCGGTTTGAGCGTATACTGCAGGGACCACTGTAGAATTGTCACACCTGTGTGTTCATACGTGTCAAAGGGTTAAAGTAACTAATGTTGGCCTTCTGAATAGCCTGAATGCACTTCTAATTTGCCTGAACGAAAGCCAGTAAGCCTGAGTATTTGTGTGCCAAGCCTTTCGTCAAAAGGTGTTCTTGAAGTGGAGTAACTCTGCTAGATCACGGTTGAACCAGGGGCTGAAGCTGTTTTTAATTCTCATTTTCTTTATGGGGGCGTGCTTGTTAACGATACCACCTGAAAGGTAAAAAAGAAGGTCTAAGCATCTTCAACAGAGGGGATCAAGCTGATTCTATACCAATTTCTGGAGGCCAGGTCATGAAGGAAGGCTTGCTCATTAAAGTATTTCAGCAAGTGTCTTTGACAAATCAGGACAGGACGTCTATGTCACGTTCTGACCTTAGTTTTGTAAGGGAATACCCCCCTGATTTGTACAAAAATAAATGTCAAAATATTGGCATTGGACAAACCATGTACACGATGTCCAATACCACCCAAAGCGGCGTTGATTCGTGCAAAGTATATGGCAAATGCCATATGGCAATTGCCAATTGTAACACCTCAAAAATCCAACAGGGGGCGAGTGCGCTCCACCTGGGTTTTTCATATTGGAAATGCAACCCAAGTCAACATCCAAAAGAAAAATTTTGAAAAAATGATATTTTTTTCAAAAACTTTTTACCCCTTAAAAAAGTGCTTTCTGGGCCTTTTTTCGAATTTCTTTCGCTTTTTTTGTCAATTACACATGTGTAAGAACTGTATGAATATACTTTTGTCCAATTTTGATATCAAATTTTTTTTTTTTTAATTACATGCGCATAAGGCATATGTTTTGTCCATTTGCAATATGATTTCATAGGAAGTCAAAAGTCAAAAGTCAAAAATGTCAAAATTTGATAAAAAACTTCACACATCCTTAAAAAAGTGCTTTCTGGACCGTTTTTCAAAATTCTTTCAATTTTTATGTCAATTACACATGTATAAGAACTTTATCAACATACTTTAGTCATACTTTATTATCATTTTTTTTTTTTTTTTACTAGTGCATAAGGCATATGTTTTCTCCATTTGGAATATGATTTCATAGGAAGTCAAAAGTCAAAGTCAAAAGTAACGATTTTCCTCCGTGCAACTGGTGATCTGAAATGTGCAACTGGTGATCTGAAATGTGCAACTGGTGATCTGAAATGTGCAACTGGTAACCCAAAAAAAAATAATTTGATTCTATGTTTCCTTACTTTTTCAAAGTCACTGTGCATTTGCAATATGTTTTAATGGGCAGGTACCATCACGAATTTGTCATGCTATAAAAATCCTGCAGGAATGTGAAATTGACTGGCCCGATGAACTCGGGATGGCTTTGCAGTGATTCTGGGTCATCTCAATCGCTCGTTTGGGTTGATTTCAGAATGTCGCTTTTGGTGATGTTTTTTCACTATAGAATCATATTGCAAATGCACGTGCAACTGCTCACCCAAAAAAAAAATGTTTAGATTTTTTTTGTTTATGTTTCCTTACTTTTTCAAAGTCACTGTGCATTTGCAATATGTTTTTTCACTATAGAATCATATTGCAAATGCACGTGCAACTGGTCATCCCCCCAAAAAATTTTTAGATTTTTTTTGTTTATGTTTCCTTACTTTTTCAAAGTCACTGTGCATTTGCAATATGTTTTTTCACTATAGAATCATATTGCAAATGCACGTGCAACTGGTCATCCCCCAAAAAAAAATTTAGATTTTTTTTGTTTATTTTTCCTTACTTTTTCAAAGTCACTGTGCATTTGCAATATGTTTTTTCACTATAGAATCATATTGCAAATGCACATGCAACTGGTCATCCCCCCCAAAAAAAATTAGATTTTTTTTATGTTTCCTTACTTTTTCAAAGTCACTGTGCATTTGCAATATGTTTTTTCACTATAGAATCATATTGCAAATGCACATGCAACTGGTCATCCCCCCCAAAAAAAATTAGATTTTTTTTATGTTTCCTTACTTTTTCAAAGTCACTGTGCATTTGCAATATGTTTTTTCACTATAGAATCATATTGCAAATGCACGTGCAACTGGTCACCCAAAAATGAAAATTTTGGATTTTTTTTGTTTATGTTTCCTTACTTTTTCAAAGTCACTGTGCATTTGCAATATGTTTCAATGGGCAGGTACCATCACGAATTTGTCATGCTCAAAATTTTTTAGATGTATTTTTTTTTGTTTCTTACTTTTTCAAAGTCACTGTGCATTTGCAATATGTTTTTTCACTATAGAATCATATTGCAAATGCACATGCAACTGGTCATCCCCCCCAAAAAAAATTAGATTTTTTTTGTTTATATTTCCTTACTTTTTCAAAGTCACTGTGCATTTGCAATATGTTTTTTCACTATAGAATCATATTGCAAATGCACATGCAACTGGTCATCCCCCCCAAAAAAATTTAGATTTTTTTTATGTTTCCTTACTTTTTCAAAGTCACTGTGCATTTGCAATATGTTTTTTCACTATAGAATCATATTGCAAATGCACATGCAACTGGTCATCCCCCCAAAAAAAATTTAGATTTTTTTTGTTTATGTTTCCTTACTTTTTCAAAGTCACTGTGCATTTGCAATATGTTTTTTCACTATAGAATCATATTGCAAATGCACGTGCAACTGGTCATCCCCCCAAAAAAATTTTAGATTTTTTTTGTTTATTTTTCCTTACTTTTTCAAAGTCACTGTGCATTTGCAATATGTTTTTTCACTATAGAATCATATTGCAAATGCACATGCAACTGGTCATCCCCCCCAAAAAATTTTAGATTTTTTTTGTTTATGTTTCCTTACTTTTTCAAAGTCACTGTACATTTGCAATATGTTTTTTCACTATAGAATCATATTGCAAATGCACATGCAACTGGTCATCCCCCCCAAAAAATTTTAGATTTTTTTTGTTTATGTTTCCTTACTTTTTCAAAGTCACTGTGCATTTGCAATATGTTTTTTCACTATAGAATCATATTGCAAATGCACGTGCAACTGGTCACCCAAAAAAAAAAATTTTGATTTTTTTTGTTTATGTTTCCTTACTTTTTCAAAGTCACTGTGCATTTGCAATATGTTTCAATGGGCAGGTACCATCACGAATTTGTCATGCTCAAAATTTTTTAGATGTATTTTTTTTGTTTCTTACTTTTTCAAAGTCACTGTGCATTTGCAATATGTTTTAAAGGGCAGGTACCATCACGAATTTGTCATGCTATAAAAATCTTGCAGGAATGTGAAATTGACTGGCCCGATGAACTCGGGATGGCTTTGCAGTGATTCTGGGTCATCTCAATCGCTCGTTTGGGTTGATTTCAGAATGTCGCTTTTGGTGATGTTTTTTCACTATAGGATCATATTGCAAATGTACAAGAGTCAAGTGGACAAGAGTCCATTAGTCAATTAGATATCATTCTGACCACCAAACTGATACAAACTGACACCAAACCCACTTTTTCCAACTCGTTTAGTAGCCAACTATTACATACTTCAGAGCTGGCCCAAAATTCACAACCCCTTCGGTTCAAACCATAAAAAAACCATAAAACACGTAGTTACGTTCTAGCTGCGGGTCCATTTCTTATGTTATGTGTTGGCCTAGCTGAGGCGACCCCGAATCCCAAGTTTCGGCTCGATAGGTCATTTGGTGTCCGAGAAAAACCCTAATTGGTGCTGAAAATCCACTATTTTCCATGACTTGCTACGGGGTCCTTGAATGAGCTATTGGACAGAAACGTTGGGGTCTGTCTATATGGGCCGAGACGTTTGCAATGCACCTAGTCTTGCGACTCTGGGACATTTCTAAATGTCGTCATTTTCGTGATGCAAAAATGAATTGAAGTTATTTCAAATGTACGAGGCTGTTTCTCGGTCCGAGAACCTTCTAGAGCCACGTAACTCACCACGCACCATCTACGGGAGGTCTAGAACAGGTTTCTAAAGTTTCGGAACTCTAGGTCCGACGGTTCTTTTTTAGCTCCAACAAAGCTAACTATTGGAGCCAGTGTCTGTCTCTACGCACCCCAATACGTCCCTCCTTCCAAGTTGTGTTTTAGTGTGATTTTTTTTTCCTTTGAATTTTTTTGGGAAAAATGACTGATTTACAGTTCATGGGGGTTGCCTAATCACACATATGAAGTTTTGGAAAGATCAGACTTTTTTAACCCTTCGAAACAGCCCCTAAGACACCAATTATGGCACTTCCGGTTGGCACAGGAAGTTATAAATCAACACATATCCTCATTGGGGTATGCTGTTACAGAATCCTGAGTTTTAAGTCCTTACGTTAAGAATTGACTGATCTACACAGGGTTGAATGCACTATGTCTATCAAACTGCATGCAGTGTATGGGTAAACACTTTTAGGGGCATTTTAACCACTTCCGGTTGGTCCAGGAAGCTTAGAATCAACACAGGTAGACCTCATAGTGGCCTGATGGACTGGTACCGAAGACAGGTTCATACGGCATTCATAACCCACATAGGCCTCAGGTTGAAATTAGGGGTGCAGGCAATGTATTCCTATGGGGAGAGATGACACTGTAATCTGTGAGATCAAAAAACACTGTTTTACTGTTAAGGGTTAATGCCACACGGTCAAGGTTAGGCTTGTTCAGATCGGGAGGACCTTAGGAACATTCATGTGGTGCAATTTTTCTTCTCACTCTAACGGTTCTCTCACTGTCACCCAAAAGCAAATGACATTGTGGTGCAGGCTTCATTTTGGGCCTACTATTCTAATGCTCGCTGCGCCTAGACCGAGCGAGCTACGGTCAAGCGGGATATCTCGCTGAACTCGGTACGGCCTAGGGATTATGGTAATGCCATTTCCTGCTCTCTGTGTCTTTAAGCACCGCACTTTATCACTCCATCCTTCCTGTGTGTGTGTGAGGGAGCTTTTCTTTGACATCTGTTGGGATTAATGACTGATTTACAGTTCAGAAGGGTTACCTAGTCACACATATGAAGTTTTGGAGAGATGTGACTTTTTTAACCCTTCGAAACAGAGAGTGTGACCCAATTAAAGGCACTTCCGGTTGGCACAGGAAGCTATAAGTAAACACATGTCTTGATTTACATAGCCACTTACAGAATCCCGAGTTTTAAGTCTTTACGTTAAGAATTGACTGATCTACACAGGGTTGAATGCACTATGTCTATCAAACTGCAGGCAGTGTATGGGTAAACACTTTTAGGGGCATTTTAACCACTTCCGGTTGCTCCAGGAAGCTTAGATTCGACACAGGTAGATCTCATAGTGGCCTGATGGACTGGTACCGAAGACAGGTTCATACGGCATTCATAACCCATATAGGCTTCAGGTTGAATTTTGTGGTGCAGGCAATGTATTCCTATGGGGAGAGATGTCACTGTAATCTGTGAGATCAAAAAACCCTGTTTTACTGTGAAGGGTTAATGCCACACGGTCAAGGTTAGGCTTGTTCAGATCGGGAGGACCTTAGGAACATTCATGTGGTGGAATTGTGCTTCTCACCCTAACGGTTCTCTCACTGCCACCCAAAATCAAATGACATTGTGGTGCAGGCTTCATTTTGGGCCTTCTTTTTTTCAAGTTTGCTGCACTCAGAACGAGCTACGGTCAAGCGGGGCGTCTCCTTGAACTCGGCACAGTCTGGAGACTATGGTGATGCCATTTTTTGTGTTGATTTCAGAATGCCATTTTGGTGATGGTCCCTCTCCGTTTAAACATATTGCAAATGTACAAAAGTCAACTAGCAAGTCAGTGTCCATCAGTCAATTAGATGTCATTATGACACCAAATGGATATCAATTGACACCAAACCCACTTTTTCCTACTCATTTAGTAGCCAACTATCACATATGTCAGAGCAGTCCCATAATTCACAGCGCCTTCGGTTTAAAACATAATAAAAAGGTAAAACACATAGTTACGTTCTAGCTGCGGGTCCAGTTCGGACATTATGTGAAGGCCTATGTGAGGCGACCCCGAATCCCGAGTTTCGGCTCGATAGGTCATTTGGTGTCCGAGAAAAACCCTAATTGGTGCTGAAAATCCACTTTTTTCCATGCCTTGCTACGGGGTCCTTGAACGAGCTATCGGACAGGCACGTCGGGGTCCGTCTCTATGGGCCGAGCCGGTTTCAATGCACCTAGCCTTGCGTCTCTGAGACTTTTCTAAACGTCGTCATTTTCGTAATGGTCAAAATGAATTGAAGGTATTGCAAATGTACGAGGCTGTTTCTCGGTCCGAGAACCGTCTAGAGCCACGTAACTCACCACGCACCATCAACCGGAGGTCTAGAACAGGTTTCTAAAGTTTCGGAACTCTAGGTCTGACGGTTCTTTTTTAGCTCCAACAAAGCTAACTATTGCAGCCACTGTCTGTCTCTACGCACCCCAATACGTCCCTCCATCCAAGGTGTGTTTTAGTGTGATTTTTTTTTCCTTTGATTTTTTTTGGGAAAAATGACTGATTTACAGTTCATGGGGGTTGCCTAATCACACATATGAAGTTTTGGAAAGATCAGACTTTTTTAACCCCTCGAAACAGCCCCTGAGACACCAGTTATGGCACTTCCGGTTGGCACAGGAAGCTATAAATCAACACATATCCTCATTGGGGTATGCTGTTACAGAATCCTGAGTTTTAAGTCTTTACGTTAACAACTGAGTTATTTACGGAGGGTTTAGTATGTGTGTGTTATTTCAGAAAATCATAGAAAATCACAGAAATCTCGCAGAGCTCCGCAGCACACTTTAAAAAGATTCGTATGAACACCCTGCAACTGGATCTGTAACCGTTGAAAAAAAAAAACGCCTATTTGTGACCATTGCCAAGTTGTCATTGTTCCGTTTCTCTTAAATGACGATAGATAAATGGCTGGTTCTTTTTTTATTGACACCGGAGGCTCCTTGACTTTGACCTGAAGTGGAAAAATAATTTCTCTATTTCCATTTAGGACCTTTAATCCCAGAAAAACGGCCATAACTCAAAAACCGTCGAGGCCTAGACGCCATCTTGTTCGGGGCCAACTGCCCATTATGCCAAACCTACGCTCACCAAGTTTCGGCTTCGAAATATTTTCCGTTTTCGAGATAAGGCCCCGTCGTGATTCGTGATTTTTTGCCAAATTGCCATATGATTCCGTATGCCCTCTTGTGGGAAATTCCGGGATAGTGGAAAAACGCTCAAAAACTTGTTTATTTTATAAAACGGAAACCGAATGTCCGACAAAGTTCATTTGATGACTTCCCGGTAGGTCTGGCCCTACCGCACGGCCCGACGCCGACCGCGAATTTTACAAACGATTTCGGACGTCTAGTAAGGGACCGTACATTTGCAATATGGACTTTCTCACTGATCATACACGAAATGCCGAAATGTTCCCTTAAGGTATGTTATGTCTTTGTTTTAGTATGGTCAGGGTGTGAGTTGGGTGGGTAGTCTATGTTCTTTTTTCTATGTTGTGGTTTTTTGTTTGGCCTGGTATGGTTCTCAATCAGAGGCAGGTGTCGTTAGTTGTCTCTGATTGAGAATCATACTTAGGTAGCCTTTTCCCACCTGTGTGGTGTGGGTGATTGTTTTCTGTTATGTGTATGTCACCTTACAGAACTGTTTCATTTCGTTCTCCTTTGTTATTTTGTTTAGTGTTCTTAGTTTAATAAATATAATGATGAACATTTACCACACTGGGCTTTGGTCCTCACCTCATTCCAACGACGAGCGTTACAGTCTAACTAAGCAGCCATTACCAACAGGCCGTAAAACAGTGATCACTAAGGTCATTACAGAAAACACCAGCCTGATACCTATTGGGATTATTTGTGAGGATAACATCAATGAGAGTAGCCTTTTCTTTTTCATACCTTGTGGGATTAGTAATAATCTGAGAGAGATTTAGGGAGTCCCATTTTTTTAAGACTTGGTTAGGTGGTTTAACCATGTCCCAGTTTAGGTCACCTTGCAGGACAAATTCAGATTTAGGGACCAGGAGAGAGCTTACTTAAGGCAGGTAGGGTACAGGCCGGTGCTGATGGTGGACGATATTACCTAGCAAAGGTACACAAAGAGCTATTTAAAAGGTTAATGCTTAAAAACCAGCTAACCAAAATGTTTGGGGACAGACTTAATGGAGACAACTGAGCACTGAAGGGGTTCCTTGGTAAAGATGCCACTTTGGAAGATCTGTCTTGACGAAAAGGGATATAACATCAATGTTCAGAACACTCTTTCTTAATCATGTCTCAGTAATGACCAACACATCTCGATTGGCGCTGTGAACCCACAATTTCAATTGATACATTTTAGGTAATAAACTCCTAGTGTTATTAACATGCAGAAAACCCAGTTTTTAATGATAGCAGAAATCAACAGAGCACAAGTCAGATTTGTGGCTAGCAAAAGTAGACGGGCCAGGGTGTACATGCACATTTCCGTATATCATCAGCATTAGTTCAATCAGAGCAAGGCAGAGGACAGGGAGAGCATTGCAGTGTTGATTTTTTTATGACATTTGAATGTGCATCAGATGGCAACAAGATCATATTGTACACCAATTTCATCAGGTTACATGAATTCAAAACCGGCGAGAGAGGGTTAAAATAGGATGAGAGTACAAGAGTCTGAATTACCGATAAAGAGTCGGTCTTGAGTGTGGGAACAAAGATTGTCTGTCCCACGGTCAGGTAAATGAGCAAGTTCATAGTCAACAAAGTGAACAGGAGTCATGGAGCAAATAACACAAAGCACAAGAAATAAGTCAAACTGCTTCGGGCTAGCCATTGTAAGTTCAAAGGGTCATTCGCCGCAACAAAATAACGTGAGAGAGTAGCTCTCTACGCTATAAAAGTCTGAGAAAATAAATAAATAGTAGGCCTATGCTAGTTAATTAAAGCATTTCTGAGTAAAGCTCACATAATAACATTCACATAAAATTTAGATCAGTCAAAAGTCGTGTGTGTGTGTGTGTTGGATGGGCAAGAGTATGGCGGGGGTACCTGTACCAGACAGGGGAGACAGGCCAGGACAGATGGGGAGCAAGCAGCAGTGCAGCAGCCAAAGGGTGTAGGTGTCACATCCGCTTGGGAGAAGATTTTGTTGGGAAACAGACGGAGAGGAGGCTTTCAACCTTACCAGACAGGTGCGTGGTGGAGCAGATAAAAATGTCCAAAACAAAAAAGGCTAAATTCCAAAGCCAGTCATCGACTGAGAATGCTAGTCATTTTTACAGTTCACAAAATAGAACAAATTTGCGTTGGGTTTAGTGCCTACCGACTGTTGTAGTCATGCCGATATAGCATATGAAATTGAAAATGGAGAGAGGAAGAGACATAAGAGTGAGATGAGTGAGTTATGGCGAGAGAAACATTTGCAACTGAAGATGGTGAAAATGTCTTTCTAAACTGAGTGTTGGTTTGGGAATATACACAATGGTGTGCTATAACCACTGGCAAATGGTACAGCTGGTGGGCCTCGCTGAAAGTGTGCTAATGATAATGTGTGTTCCAAACAGTTATAGGGATCCAGTCATCCTATTGTGGTATGCTTTTAGAACAAGGTCCCTGGTTGACATCCTGAATATTAATGGAATAGAATGAAAAGATGTGCAAATCCAATGCTGCCCACCATTTATCTGTAGGTCTACTGTATAGCTGCCTAGAGAAATTCAATAAGGAAATGATATGGTAAAATATGTCAGACAATTGCCATCACCTGGATACTAGGACTGCATTGGACAAATGTACTGTAAATGTAATCTTATTTTGGTGTTATTTTATTTACTTGATGTATTGCAATGCTATTTTTATAAGCTGATGACATTATCCAAATATTTTTGGCAAGGCACAAGACCTTTAGAATATTAGAATGCCAGCTATGCACATTATTATAGAACTACACTTGTCATTATCCTTTTACACTAAGTCTCCAGTAAGGTGTTATTTCCCATTGTAAGTTACCTAGTCATTGAAGGTGAGGATTTCTGTGCCACAGACCGATTGTCAGGTCCACACAACCTACAGCTCTGTCATTCACCAGCTGTGTTAAGAGTGGGTATGCTGGACAGTTATTACAACAGGAAAAAACACCTGTTTTTTAGCTGAGGGGTGGCTGGTGTCTCTCGTCTAGACCCTACTTCAAAGAGCTTGGCTGTTCTTTGAAGTTTAAAGTGCCAATACCTGGACGGCAACAGATAGAAAAGCAATCCCATTTGCCAGTAATTCCTCCCCTTTCAAAATGGCAAGAAAATAAAAAATATATTAAATACAAAACAAAATGTGTTAAGTGGATTCTTTCATCACCTGTAATCTTCCCTGTCGCTTGAAACGCCGAACACAAACTCAACCGCGGTAGTCAGACACAACAATGTCCTTTTCAGCAAATGGTGAAAGAGTTTCGTGTCGATCCCTAGTCTTTGTGATCCTTTGTGCTTTATCCAGTTATTCAAATCAGTATAAATGGCAATGCCATTTTAGGAGGGAGAAAAAATTTAAATGCCATTATTTGGGGAGACAAAAGAGAGAACAGACTTAAAGCAACATGAAAAACAGACAATCCACTGATCCTTTCTAGTCTGGTTTAGCATTCCTCTGTGGTAGAGGTTGGAGAGACAGAGAAGCTCAATTTGGACTCTGCTTCAGGCCTTGGTGGTGTAACTCGAGGGGAAACCACAAACAGAGGCCCCCCAGCTTCAAGGTTGAAGTGAAGGATTCTGGGAGTGCCCGCTAGTGGGGCTGGGGTGACACATGCAGACAGGGCTTATGCCGAATGATAAGGCCTTGAGGACAACACAGGAATCTGAAAATGTCAGCACCATATCCATCATCCTTAAGTATTATTGAGTGCAAAAACCCAAGTAGCATAATCACTAATTAGCTGGGCATGAACTCGCCATTAAAAAAAGTGCACATTCTACAGCCTGCTCCCTATGGCCCTATCTGTTCACATTTGGGGATTGAGGGATAAAGATGCCCCTTCTTCTGAATACCCACCCTCCTTCATTCTGGTGAAACAAAAGAGAGAGAGGAGAAAAGATAGGGATGGGGGAAAAAAGACCATTCAGAGATTTCTGAGAGTGTTGCTAAACAGGATTAGGGATCGGATAGAGTGAGGTAAACACCAGCATCCTGAATGGGGGAGCCAATGTTAGCTGAGGGGTGGCTGAAAAGACAAAAACTAGATTAGCCATCTGTGTGGCTCGGGGTGCCATCGTCATTAACAGGCTTAGGCCCCCACTGCCACCCGTTTACATAAAGAGTCAAGCCTAGCCAGGGTTAACGGGTGAGGGGGAACCCAGTGAAGGATATTATCCCTCCCAACGCCCCCTTCCTCCAACCCCACCACGCACCCTTCTTCCTAACACCATCTCTACTAACAAAGGTCATAAAATAATCATTTGAATTGGACACTCGTGACTCACTGGGAGCACTGGGACCTGATTTTTTTTTTTACAGCAAGGCAAAACGAGTGGAGGGGGCAGTGGAAAATGTAGTCTGTTCACATTTTACGGTCTGTGCTCCTTGGTCTGTCATGTCTGTTCATTCTAAACTGAGAATATGATGTGGTCTGCGATCTGCATAAGGCCTTGGGACAGAGCATTTGCGTCAAGTTCAATGTCCATGATCTTCATCACAGTGCAGGGTTCCCCAAAAAATGTTCCTTGAGCGAATGGTCAAGATTACAAATCATTTGTAGACCGCAAGCTGACTGCAAGAAGCACAAACAGATATAATATTTGACTAAAAAGTAATAATTTCAAATGAATTTGTATGCGATCACATATGCACTATATATACAAAAGTGTGTGGACATCCCTTCAAATGAGTAGATTCTGCTATTTCAGCCACACCTGGTGTATAAAATCGAGCACATAGCCATGCAATCTCCATAGACAAACATTGGCAGTGGAATGGCCTTTCTGAAGAGCACTTTTAATGTGGTACCATCATAGGATGCAACCTTTCTAACAAGTCAGTTTGTAAAATGTCTGCCTCGGTCAACTGAAAAGTGCTGTTATTGTGAAGTGGAAACGTCTAGGAGCAAAAACAGCTCAGCCACACAAGCTCACAGAACAGAACCTCTGAAGTGCGTAGCAAGTAAAAATTGTCTGTCTTCGGTTGCAACTCTCACAACCGAGTTCCAAACAGCCTCTTGGAAACAACGTCAGCACAATAACTGTTCGTCTGGAGCTTCATGAAATGGTTTTCCATGGCCGAGCAGCCACACACAAGAATAATGGTCTGGGGCTGTTTTTCATGATTTGGGCTAGGCCCCTTAGTTCCAGTAAAGGAAACATGTTAACCCTACAGCATACAATGGCATTCTAGACAATTCTGTGCTTCTAACTTTGTGGCAACAGTTTGCGGAAGGCCATTTCCTTCTTCAGCATGACAATGTCCCTGTGCACAAAGTGAGGTCCACATAGAAAAGGTTTGTTGAGATCGGTTTGTAAGAACTTGACTGGCCTGCACAGAGCCCTAGCCACAACCCCATCCAAACACCTTTGGGATGAATTGGAATGCCGTCTGCAAACCAGGCCTAATCGCCCTACATCAGTGCCCGATCTTACTAACGCTCTTGTGGATGAAGTCCCCACAGCAATGTTCCAACATCTAGTTGAAAGCCTTCCCAAAAGAGTGGAGGCTGTTATAGCAGCAAAGGTGGGACCTACTCCATATTAATGCCTATGATTTCTGGATTAGATGTTTAACGAGCAGGTGTCCACATACTTGTAATCATGTAGTGTATCTCTCGATTATACTTTGGAACAGATTTCCAAAATTAAAATCAAGGTAGAGTTGATACATCACTGATCACATTATCAATGGTTGTTAGGTGAATTCTAGGATAGACAAGTGATAGTATTCTGACCTATGATCAGATCAAATGTGACCAACCTAATGTGAGACTGCTGATATCCATTAGGGTTTGGAAGAAGCCTGTGAATTACATAAAATATAATCACTTAATAAATATATAGCTTGAATAATTACTTCCAAACTAGAGAAAAGTTATTTTACTAATAGAGTGACTAAGCCCTGAGGCAGTTACTATTGGCATGTTCAAATCAACTGGTAACTTGGAAATATCAGACTTAAAAAATTTATAAATGATCTCCAACTGAAAAAATTGTTTTGAGCGGTCATCCAACTAGGTATCCCAAGTCGGAAACTCGAGCATCTTTGTAGAGATGCCCGAGTGTAAGGTTGCTGAGTGCTTGCTGACATGTATTTGTACCATGTTAGCTCAAAAGACTGCTGCTACTCATGCTAGACAAGTACCATCCTTCATTTATTTTTGCCTTAGAAAATACACAATATTTTTATGAGAACAGGCATGTTGTCTTAGCACTAGTAGCAGACAAAGCCGCAGAATGCTAGTTATCTAATGCTAACTAACCTAGCCCTTAATCATGACTCACAGTAAAGGGAGAGTTATTAGAGCAAGTACTATCCCAAACAACATGCATGTTCTCATAAATGTAGTTAGCTACCTAACTTTCAATATCTTTGTCCGAGTTGCTAGCTACCTTAGTTATCAATATCTTTGTCTGAATTTAAACAAATTAGCTAACTAACGTTAGCTAGCATAGTGATCTTCTTTGCTAGCCAGTTTGAGTTTAAACATTATTGATAGCAAGCTGACTAATGTAACATCATATCAAACCTTATCATCAGGGCAAAGTTAACTATGCAACTCTTCCTCCATGACATCACATTCACTTTCAAATGTTGTTTTGTACAAGACTGACTTTATGACCCAAAATATCCCATTTTGTAGTACATTGTTCTGGACTCTTATCAATGCCACATAGGCCATTTATAACCAGATGAGTTTGTTCTAGAAGGCAGTTCCCTTTTAACCTTAGATCTGAAGTCAATTTGACCTGTAATTTCACCCCCACAATTTGACCTTGGTCGATACAACTTTGGAATGTTGTTTCCTACAAACAAATTGCTTTCTGCACAGGAATGAAAGGCTATGCTGATCACATTAGTGTTGTTACGATACTAGTATTGCGATAGAAAGGAAGCAACAACAAAAAAAGACCACGAAGCGGACTGAATTTCCTGAGGAAAACAGTCCTAATGTTGGAAAAAGCTGATTTGTTGTCACCCAGAGTCACATTTGTTTGTTTTGAAAGCTATTGCATACAATATTTTACAGAAGTAGGTTTTAAATGACCACAGATTTTAGTCTGCTTCCTATTTTCTTTTTTGACACTGAAAATCTGGTATCATAATACTGGTTTCGTGACAACATTAGATCCATTTGATCAACATTACATGCATTTGAATGTTAATAACAGAGATAATTACTATCAGGAGGATATGAACAGGTCAGTCATCAAGTAGTAATGATAATGTAACAACCTCAGCCATGGCCGACTACTACCAGGAGGATATCTAAGGGTAATGTTGCAATAATCATGAAATAATGATAATGTAGTAATTGGCCATCTACTTCAACAAGAACTACTCCCAAGAAGATAAATTATATAAAATATGATGGGAAAAAAGCTTTGGAGAACATGAAATCAAATGATGTACAGGAAGACTCATTGAACTGTCAATTGTTCCGTTTTGAATCAGATGGCTCATTCATCAGAAAACCCTTTTAATGAGGCCAATAATTTTACGACTACTTCATTGGAAAAGTAGGCAATCTCAGCCAATATATAACAACAAACTGTGAGTCATCATATTCATGCATAAAATACCTAACTATGAAAGAAAAGCAATGCCAATTTACATTTAGTAAAAGTTAGTGTGGAGAAACCACCTGTTATGACAACTTTGATGAAAAGCTACTGAGAATAGTAACGGTATATGTTGTCGCTCCTATTTAACCAGATGCAGTTCCCTTAGGTGCACCAACTCCGACAACATCCTATCCTCGTTGTGTCTGATGCGGTTGAAGGACAGGTTGAGGTGCGTCAGGTAGTGCAGTGCAATGCTTGATTGCCTGATATGGGAAGGTGGGCATCGTCAATCTGAGCCTGGATAATTATTTTTTTCCTCAGACCTGAAGGGAAGCTAAAGACATTCCGCTACTGCTGGAGTTTTGACAAGATACAATGTTATTTCTCTTTAAACAAAATAACATTTTCAGCATGCCTATATATGGGTTGGTTGTTTAGCAACTAAACCGACGTGTGCGAAACTATGGGGCAAAACAGACAGGGTTGGCTTAGATTGTTGACATGTAAACTGTATTTAGTAAAAAATACATTTGAACAATGAGCATTTGTTGTCTCTTAAATACATTGTTACAGTTGTTGGTTAGCTACATAGCTACTGAAATTGAGCCATATTAGCATTGACATGAAACTAGTCAAAACAAGGCATGACGGTATCAAGAACAAGATGAAACTAGCTGAAACAAGCCACTTACAATTACCCACATGGCAGTTTCTTACCATCACTGTGAACTATCTGGCCATCCAGAATCACAAAAACACACAGCCTTCTGCCCTATTGAAGCGTGTGCATCATTTTCTTGACGTTGTCAGCTAACCCATCTATAAAAAAAATCCATTCATATACAGTAAAAGACTGAAAGAAATTGATAACAAGAAGATTGTGGGAGCTGTACATGCTGACCAGACCACGCGCATGTTGATTTTGTCCCCCACAACAGACGCGATCAGGACACTTGGGTTGAGATATGAAAACATAGCAATTATATTAATTTGGGGAGAGGTCGAAAAGCATTAAACATTTATGGCAATTTAACTAGCTAGCTTGCTGTTGCTAGCTAACTCCTCCTGGGATATAAACATTGGGTTGTTATTTTACCTAAAATGCACAAATTCCTCTTATCCAACAATTAATCCACAGATAAAATGCTTAACCGGGTTAGTTTCTAGTAATCTCTCCTCCTTCAGGCTTCTTCTTCTTCTTTGGACTTTATATTGCGGTTGGCAACCAACTTTAAGGTGCATTACCAAGTTCTATTTAAGCGCATGGCTACGCAGACGCTCGCGAGCAATGTGGGTGTCACGCCCTGACCATAAAGGGCCCTTGGTTCTCTATGGTGTTGTAGGTCAGGGCGTGACTAGGGGGTGTTCTAGTCAATTTATTTCTATGTTTGGGATTGAGTGTGGTTCCCAATTAGAGGCAGCTGATTATCGTTGTCTCTAATTGGGGATCATACTTAAGGTGTCCCTGTTCCCACCTGCATTTGTGGGATATTGTTTGTGTATGTGCTTGTTGCACTACGTTACTTCATATTTCGTTGCTTGTGTTGAGAATTTTCACTTTTAATAAAGGTGTGGAACTCCGATCACGCTGCGCCTTGGTCCGTCCATTATAACAAGCGTGACAGTGGGTGCAATGATTGAATAATAAGTATGTGTAAATTCATTTTGCAACATTCGCACACGTAACATGTTACATACTGATCAGACCGCACTAGCGTCTGCTTATTCCATCGCGTGTGTGTTGATTTTGTCCACCCACACCAGACGCGATCAAGACGTAGGTTGAAATATCAAAACAAACTCTGAACCAACTATATTAATTTGGGGACAGGTCTAAAAGTATTAAACATTTATGGCAATAGCTAGCTTGCTGTTGCTAGATAATTTGTCCTGAGATTGTTAAGAGAATGATGTTCTCATGTTCATTAACAAATTCAATTAAAGTCTACTTTGGCAGCAGGTGTATTTAAGAGAGCTCTTCTTATCATTTCCTGTACATTGGTCTATATACCTCACATTTCGTCATAAATGTCCCTCCTCCTCTCAGAACCAATGACAATATAGTTCACAAGTCTTCTTCTTCTCATACATTGCCTGCCACCTGTTATACAATCTACTACAAACCCAAGGTTACTCCCCTCCCTGAGTGGGGACAGAATGTCCTGTAAGGAACACAGTAATGCAGCTTGTCTGACGATAGCTCCATTTGTTTCACACTTGCACCCTGCTTACATACTATTAAGGAACAGAAAGTCCTTGTTCTAATTCTTGACTAAAACTACACACATCAGATTTAGTTTTATGATTCTAATAAGTTTCATACAATCGTACAGTGACAGGCTAGAATTCTGTTAGTTATAGTTCTACGTTAAATGTATACATTTAGTCATTATTCATAAAATTCTAAACAGGGATATAAACATTGTTGTTATTTTACCTGAAATGCACAAGGTCTTGTAATCTGACAATTAATCCACAGATAAAAGGGTAACGTTGAAACCAAGTTTGCTAGAAACAGTCTCTCCTCCTTCAGGCTCCTTATCCTTCTTTTGACTTTATATGGCAATTGGCAACCAACTTTAAGGTGCATTACCACAACAGACTGGATTGTGGACCTCAGTTCATCTTTCAATCACCCACGTGGGTATATGCTCCTAAAAACCAATTAGGAGATGGGAGAGGCAGGACTTGCAGTGCTTCAAGCATCACAAACAGAACAAAGTTATATTTTAGCGCCTGGCTACGCAGACGCTCCTTGACGTGCGTGAGCAGTGTGGGTGCAATGATTTAACAAAATTAATGTGTACATTTATTTTGCAACACTCGCGGTGTGGTCAGCATGTAACACTTCAGTGCAGACTTTGACATCATTGACCATGATCTGCCATATCGTGGATTGAAAGCTATACATATAACAGAGGCTTTTCTTTAATTACAAGCCTCTCCAAAGTAAAACATGTAAAGTGGGGTATTCCCCAATGGAGCGGTCTTGGCCCTTCACTGTTTTCTATTTTTACTAATGATCAACCATTAGCCTTAAGCCAAGCCTGTGAGTCTGCTGATGATTCAACCTTATACACGTCAATGGCCACAGCTAGTGAAATCACTGAGTTGCTGTCAGTTTCAGAATGGATGGCCAGTAATAAACTGGTCCTGAACATATCTAAGACGAAGAGCATAGTATTTGGTACAAATCACTCAATAAGCTCTAAACCTCAGCTGAATTTGATAATGAATGACGTAGCTGTTGACAAGTTTAGGAGACTCAACTTCTTGGTGTCACCTTAGACTCACGGTCAAGGCATATTGATTAAATTGTTGAAAAGATGGGGAGAGGTCTATCTGTGATAAAGAGATGCTCAGTATTCTTAACACCACACTCGAACAAACAAGTCCTGCAAGCTTGAGTTTTATTATACAGTATCTTGACTACTGCCCAGTGATCTGGTCAGGTGCTGCAAGGAAGAATGTAGGAAAGCTGCAGCTGGCTCAGAACAGAACGTCTTGCCCTGCAATGTTCACAGAGAGCTAATGTCTGCATCACTTCTCGTTTTTGTAAGAAATATTATGTGTTAACTCAAAATTGTCTATGCAATTAACTAACATACAGCTCTGACAGACATGCTTATCCCATAAGACAAATTAAAAGCAATTAACAGTAAAATACTGTATAAAGAGCCATGATCACATTGGAACTCACCTGCCATCTCTAATAAATATTAAATAAATGAAAACAGCACATCACAATGCCTCTCCCCTTTCTAACCTTATTAGCTTGTTATATCCAATCCTCTCCCTCCCAAGCATACCTATTGTTTGGGTTAAATATAAGATGTGCTCTTGGCATTAGGATATCAGGGCCTGCTTAGAGAAATAAATTGTAAACAAAGCCTCAGTAGAGTAAGGACTTCAGTTGTGCTCCATATGATGATAAATTCAAAAGAATCAAGATTGCTGAGGTGACAACTACAGTTGATGCATTACCTGAAGAAACTCTGATGTAGGGGACCCTGTTCATTTTAAGAATGGCTCCACCCTGGTGTGACTGTACATTTTTACAAACTGTTCCACCGAGTTACACATCACCGTAAAGAGAACCTACTGTGGGTGGTGACGAACATATAATGAAATATTTTGGCTCATTCTATATGAGCTGGGGGTGAACGATTTCGGTGAAGCCAAAGTTTATAAAATGAACAGAACATTTCATATGATGGAGCTTCACGTACTGTCCTTCGCTCCCGTTCACAGTTCATAAATGAGCAGAACAATTCACTTCAGAAAGTATTCAAACACCTTTTTACACATTTTGTTGTGTTACAGCCTGAATTTAAAATGGATCCCATTGATATGTTTTGTCACTGGACTACACACACTACCCCATAATGTCAAAGTGGAGTTATGTTTACACATTAATAAAAAATGTAAAGTTGAAATGTCTTGAGTCAAGAAGTATTCAACCACATTGTTATCACAAACGTTATTTTTAACAAGTCACATAAGTTGCATGGAATGACTCTGTGTGCATTAGTAGTGAGGAACATGATTTTTGAATGACTACTTCATCTGTGTAGCCCACACATACAGATAATTGTATGGTCCCCCGGTCGAGCAGTGGATTTCAAACACAGATTCAAAACACAAAGACCAGGGATGATTTTCACAATCCTTCTTCATGTTGGTAGCTGGGTGAAAGAAATAAAAAAGCATACATTGAATATTCCTTTGAGCATGGTGATGTTATTAATTACACTTTGGATGGTGTATCAATACACCCAGTCACCACAAAGACAAGTGTCTTTCCTAACTCAGTTGCCGGAGAGGAAGGAAACTGCTCAGAGATTTCACCATGAGGCCAAAGGTGACTTTAAAACAGTTACAGAGTTTAATGGCTGTGATAGAAGAAAACTGAGGATGGATCAACAACATTGTAGTTACTCCACAATACTAATCTAAATGACAGAGTGAAAAGAAGGAAGCCTGTACAGAATAACAATGCTCCAAAACATGCATCTTGTTTGCAATAAGACACAAAAGTAATAATCTATTAGTCCAAAATAGAAAGCATTATGTTTGGAGCAAAACCACATATCCCTGAATACCACTCTTCATATTTTCAAACATGGTGGTGGCTGCATCATGTTATGGATATGCTCATCATTGGCAAGGATTAGGGAGTTTTTTTTTCAGGATAGAAAATAAACGTAATGGAGCTAAGCACCGGCAAAATCCTAGAGGAAAATCTGGTTGTCTGCTTTCCACCCGACACTGGGAGATGAATTCACGTTTCAGCACGACAATAACCTAAAACACATAGCCAAATCTATACTGGAGTTGCTTACCAGGAAGACGGTGAATGTTCCTGAGTGTTTGAGTTAGTTTTGACTTAAATCTACTTGAAAATCTGTGGCAAGGCCTGAAATGGTTGTCTAGCAATTATCAACAACCAATTAGAGTTTGAAGAATAATGGCAAAAATGTTGTACAATCCAGGTGTGAAAAGACTCACAGCTGAAATAGCTGCCAAAGATTCTACAATAAAGCACCAAATTAGGGGTGTGAATACTTATGTAAATGTGATTACATTTTCAATACTTTTGCAAAAATGTTTAAAAACATATTCTCACTTTGTCATTATTGGGATTGTGTGTAAATGGCTGTTGTAAAAATTTTTTTTATCCATTTTGAATTCTGTCTAACACAACAAAAATGTGGAATAGGTCAAAGGGTATGAACAATTTTTGAAGGCACTGTACATATGTAGGCAGAGGATAGAGAAAAGCAGACCACCGATTTATAATTTGGGATGCTTTTCAAGCCTACGTTAGGGAAATTATCTCATACTCATAAATTAGATCTGAGTTACAAATTAAAATGTACAAGTTAAAAACCTCTTAAGGATCAGACAGTTTTTCTTTTCAATTTTTGCTGAAAATGACATACCCAAATCTAACTGCCTGTAGCTCAGGACCTCAAGCATGGATATGCATATTATTGATACCATTTGAAAGGAAACACTTTGAAGTTTGTGGAAATGTGTAATTGATGTAGGAGGATATAACCCATTAGATCTGGTAAAAGATAATATCATCATCTTTAAAATGCAAGAGAAAGGCCATCATTTATTATTCCAGCCCAGGCGCAATTTAGATTTAGGGTTAGAGATGGTAGCAGTGGTTGTGCAAAGTTTAAGACTGATCCAATGAACCATTGCACATCTTTTCAAAATGTGTCAAGACTGCCCAAATGTGCCTTATTGGTTTAATACACTTCCAAGTTCATAATTGTGCAATCTCCCCAAACAATAGCATGGTATTATTTCACTGTGATAGCTACTGTAAATTCGACAGTGCGGTTAGATTAACGAGAATTTAAGCTTTCTGCTCACATCAGATATGTCTATGTCCTGGGAATTTTCTTTGTTACTTACAACCTCTTGCTAATCACATTAGCCTACGTTAGCTCAACCGTCCCATGGAGGGGGGTTGATGACAATGCTAAAATCTTCTATGAAAATAAATATGAATCAGAATTAAACAGTGGGACTGATCCTACACCCTTCTTAGACTCAACAACCCGAAGCAGTAATCAGCAGACCATCCAAAAATACATATTAGACACTGTTAAAACAAACATATCAATCAAACAGGGTTTATTAAAAATAGACCCTTTCAAACAAATACATGGATATGTTTCAGTTTAATACAACCATCTTCAATGGCCTCTTCTATTAAAAACGCTGGAAGCTTTCAACTTTCCAGGTCAAATAGTAAAATCAATACAAATATTAAATAAATGCCCTAAAGCAAATATATACACAAATAATATATTAAATTGGATAGAATTGCTTTAGAAAGGGGCACAAGACAGGGATGTTTGCACTGGCAATTGAACTGCTTGCAGAAAGACCCAAACGTAACATGAATATAAAAAAACCTATTTGAGGACAATCTCCTGGTTTATACCTGACCAATATTATATATATTCATCACCATTTTAAATGAAAACAAAATTGCAGTAAGGTACATAAAGGTCCAATGCAGCTATTTTTATCCGAATATAAAATAACAATTTCTGGGTAAGAATTAAGTACCTTACTGTGATTGTTTTCAATTAAAATGGTCAAAAATAAACAGCAATAGCTTCTTAGCAAAAATTTTCTCAAGCAATACTTTTGCAAGGACTGTCTGGGACAGGTCTGAGTGGGAAGGCAAAAACTGAAAACCACCTGTTACTGGCAGAGAGCTTTGGACCTCTTATTGGTCTATTACCTAATTTACCACCTGGTGATGTCACCAGGCAGGCCAAAACTACATCCCACCAACACGGGCATACATTTCAGGTGTTCTTTTCAAACAGCTCTTACACTAACAGGGCATTATCATGTTCACATAATTATTTCAACCTCATAGTGTAGAAAGATACACAGTACGAGTAAAACGTTTGGACACACCAACTCATTCCAGGATTTTTCTACATTGTATAATAATGGTGAAGACATGAACATTATGAAATAACACACATGGAAGCATATAGTAACCAAAATAGTGTTAAACATATAAAAATACATGTTATATTTGAGATTCTTCAAAGTAGCCACCCTTTGCCTTGATGACAGCTTTGCACACTTTCTCAAACAGCTTCACCTGGAATGCTTTTCCAACAGTCCTGAAGGAGTTCACACAGATGCTGAGCACTTGTTGGCTGCTTTTCCTTCACTCTGCGGTCCAACTCATCCCAAACCATCTCAATTGTGTCGAGGTCAGGTAATTGTGGAGGTCGGGTGATTGTGGATGCCAGGTTATCTGATGCAGCACTCCATCACTCTCCTTCTTGGGCAAATAGCCACTAAGTGCAAACCAGCTGGTATGGTGTATCGTTGCAGAATGCTGTGGTAGCCATACTGGTTAAGTGTGTCTTGAATTCTAAATAAATCAAAGAGAGTGTCACCAGCAAAGCACCCACACGCCATCACACATCTTCCATTCTTCACGGTGGGAACCACACATGCAGAGATTATCCATGCACCTACTCTGCATCTCACAAATAAATGGCGGTTGGAACCAAAAATCTCATTTGAACTAATTACAGATTTTCCAGCTGTCCATTTTTTGTTTCTTATTTGATTACAACATGATTCTATATGTGTTATTTCATATTTTTGATATCTTTACTATAATTCTACAATGCAGAAAAAAGTTGTTTTTTTTTAACTAGAATGAGTAGGTGTCTAAACCTTTGTCTGGTACTTTAAATCCTGAAAGAAAGAAATGTCACAGCAATACATTTTAATAGAAAGTTAGATAAGTTCTTGCTACCATGGAAATGGAAATACCTGTCGTCTATTTATGAAAAAAAATCACCTTGATTAAATCTTTAGTCATTTTCCAGTTTACCTATTTACTGATTGCCCTGCCTAAACTGAACAACTTGTTTTTTAAATGACATGAGCAAAAACTATTCCACTTTATTTGGAACGGCAAGCTAGACAAAATTAAATGGACCTATTTATATAATTAATATATTAATTTGGAGGGCTGAAAATAATTCTTACAACCAATCAAATGATATGTATATGGGGACTAAAACCATCCCAGCTCTGCAGATTTTGGTGCGAAGAGACAGTCATTAGATCATTTGTTTTGGTACAGTACTACCCATATGTAGCTTATTTTTGGTCGGAGGTTCAGGAATTGCTGAAGAATTGCAACATTTACCTGGATCTAACTCTGCAAATACTGTAGCACTGCCGGGTGAATATTTTAATAGCACTCTTAGTAAAAATTAGCATATTTAATTTACAATCTGTAGAAACTATGAGAATAGAAAGGTTCAGAACTTTTGTGAAACATTACAGCACAGTTGAAAAATATATGGCAATTATAAATCAAAACTGGATAGTTTTCAGAGATAGATGGGAGGGGTTGAGAGTAGCTGAAGGGTGGGATTGAAAACTAATGAAAACAAATAAAGTGTATGTAAAATGTATATAAGTAGAAGACTAAGTATTTTTGTCCATTAGTTCACTCCTATTAGGGAAGGGGTGGTAGGGTTAGGGCAAAATAATAAAGAAGAAAAAAATAACCTTGTTGATGGGGGGAAATGGCTCGTCTCATTATTGAACGTCAATTTGTCTGACACTTTTGATATCCGCTCATCATGATCAATTACACCTCAAAGCTCAAACTGCTTAATATTATTCTAGACATATACTTTTCTTTCTTCAAACATGCATGCAACATTGTGTATTAGTATCATTGTTTCAATGCTGGATTACCCACAATCCTCTAAAAACAGATCCATGTGACACTACTAAGTACTCATAACTTGCACAATCGTAATAATGCTATATCAGCGCAACACAGATAAATCAAATGTTTTACTCATATCAAAGTGTCTGACTATTACTTTAAGTAAAGACCTAAAAAACATAACAGAATCAAATAAAAACGACTTATTTTATGAACGTTAGATTGACCTTAAAATATTAAAAGTCTTGTAAAAACTAACTTAAGCAAAAAGCAAATAAAGTTGTATTTACCCAATAACATAATAGTTGTTCACAGTACTTAAAAACATTAAGTGATGAGAAATGTTAATGACATGATTTAGTAACACTTTTATTATTTGAGTAGCCATTACTCAATTTCTTTAATGATTTAGACAGTTCATTTTTACATTGCACCAGTCACATTGTTACCCATCAATCACCAGCTGACATTCAACATATGGCTCCCTAGCAGCATGTGGTTATCTAACAGTGTGGCCGTTAGGCCAGTTTATCTCCCTCTACAAACTTTGTGTGTGTGTGTGTGTGTGAAAAGAACACATACAGTATGTGTCTTCTACTTTGTAGGTATTGTCACCTGTCCCAGCGTCCTTGTAATCCGCCCTGTCATCATCAATTCTCAATGACCAAAAAAAGTGGCCCACAACACTCAGATAATAGGACATTATTCTGTCTAATTGTCAACGTTCCGCCCCAAGAGAGGTGAGGAGAGGAGTGCCAGCTATGAGTGGAGTAGATTATGTAATACAGGAGGAATGCTACAGTGTAGTATTGGCTTACATAGTGGATGGAAGTTAATGTCTCTTGCTTGTTGGGAGTTAGATGATGTCCGCTGTAAAATGTTTTTGGGTATAATTTCAGCCCCCAAAATAGTCAGCAAAAAATATGACAGTTATTAAGCTAGAGTGTGTGAGGTGTATTTTGTTGCAGTGTTGGTGGGGGTAAAATGACACACACACACACACACACACACACACACACACACACACACACACACACACACACACACACACACACACACACACACACACACACACACACACACACACACACACACACACATCACTTTTGCTCTCTCTCAGGGGACAGTGTTGTCATCCCCAGAGGAAGATATCATTCACTGACGAGTAATGAGGACCAAATTAAATAATAATGGGACTGAAAGCAGGCTATTTGCAATGCTTTCAACCCACCCTCCCCTTTCCTGCTCCCACCCCCTTTTCATAAATCACCTCCTGTGTGTGTGATCTGGAGGCTTGTCTTTCGAACATGTCAAGTGCTTAATTATTTCTGTTGACCTGATCTGGGTGGGTCTGACTCATTTTTCTAACATTGATTCAAATGAGCCATTTAACCAAACCACTCAATGCACTGCCATTACCTGCCTGGGGGCCTGATTGAAAATATACAGTTAGGAAAATATGTTACCTTTAGACGGATTAGTGAGTTACATTGTCTGCATTAGGCTCTGACGGCGCTTTGCATGTGAAGTGGCCCTCATCTGACTGCCACCATTTTACAAATAAGCTTCCGCTTTAATGGATGATCCAATTGTTCATTAGGCCACTACATGTGCCTCCTAAACAATAAACTGCTTCTGTAATGTAGATTGGTTGTGGTTTAAGTAATCATTCGAGTGGGGCTTTCAAACATGACAGTGTTGTGTGAGCTGTGAATCAGCGCTTTGGGATTGTGAGCTCTAGTAGTTAACAAAATTCATTTGAATAATTGATAAGGAATTTGTGTTACCCAATAGCTACATCTTCAAACCATACAACGCCTGAAAATGAGTTAACATGGGCAAAAAAAGCCCCTGCATTTTTTTTCAACATCATTATCTGGTCTACTTGAAAAAAATGCTTTTTCTAGCATTGTAACACCCCTTCATGTGTTCTGTTCTGGGTGGTGATTTTGTGGAGTAGAGAAACCCATACAAACTGAGCTCAGCTAGGCCACTACATGTGGCCACTTCACTTCCCACAGTAACGGCCTATTCAATTATTAACCTACAACGCCACAGAGTGTCCGGTTTGGAAGCAAGGTTGTACAAAGATCCAGCGGAATTTATTATCCCTCCCTCTTCCCCTGACACAGACATGAATATCAATGTACTCATGAGGGGGAGCATGAGAAAACATTTATGACCAACTGGCCACGTAGAATTCAAGCTTTGCTTTCGCAGTGGGAACACTTATTTTGATCCCTACTTTATGCTTTTATAAGCTTTGATGTAAAACAAAGTCATAACTTATCCATTGGAAAAAAAAACTAATATAATTTGCAATCTACGCTTTGTAGGTGGGCTTAGATATGTGTTCCCTTAAACTCCTTTTAGTTGGTACTTATACAAATGGGCTCGTTTCCCGGACCCAGATTAAAGGGATAGTTTAGTGATTTTACATACACTCCTAATATTTAGTTTCAACCCCTTTTTCTCTCAGAAAAGCCTAAATTCGTTGGGGCACGAACTCTCCAAGGTGTCAAAAACGTTCCACAGGGATGCTGGCCCAAGTTGACACCAGCACTTCCCACAGTTGTGACAAGTTGGCTGGATGTCCTTTGGGTGGTGGACCATTCTTGTTACACACAGGAAATTATTGAGCCTGAAAAATCCAGCAGAGTTGCTGTTCCTGACACACTCAAACTGGTGCGCCTACTACCTTTTAAGATGGTTAAGCCATGGATAATTTAGCTATTTTATTTGGAATTTTAGGACCCCTTTAGGCAGGAGTGGGCAAACTTTTTGGCTCGAGGGCCACATCAGGATATTGAAATTCAATGGAGGGTCGCCTATTTTGGAGGACCAATTGTTTGTAAAAATCCATTTGCGGGGCCTCCCTAGTGACCAGCGGTCTAAGGCACTGCATCGCAGTGCTTGAGGTAAGGTTGAAGTCAGAAGTTTACATACACTTAGGTTGGAGTCATTAAAACTTATTTTTCAACCACTAAACCAATTTCTAGTTAAACTATAGTTTTGGCAAGTCGGTTAGAACATCTACTTTGTGCATGACACAAGTAATTTTCCAACAATTGTTTACAGACAGATTATTTCACTGTATCACAATTCTAGTGGGTCAGAAGTTTACATACACTAAGTTGACTGTGCCTTTAAACAGCTTGGAAAATTCCAGAAAATGATGTCATGGCTTTAGAAGCTTCTGATAGGCTAATTGACATAATTTGAGTCAATTGAAGGTCTACCTGTGGAATTATTTCAAGGCCTACCTTCAAACTCAGTGCCTCTTTGCTTGACGACATTGGAAAATCAAAAGAAATCAACCAAGACCTCAGAAAAAACTGTGTAGACCTCCACAAGTCTGGTTCATCCTTAGGAGCATTTTCCAAACTCCTGAGGTACCACAATTCTCTGTACAAACAATAGTAAAGAAGTATAAACACCATGGGACCACGCAGCCATCATACCACTCAGGAAGAAGACGCATTCTGTCCACTAGAGATGAATGTACTTTGGTGCGAAAAGTGCAAATCAATAGGTACAAAGTATCTATATGCACAGTAAAAACGAGTCCTTTATCGACATAACCTGAAAGGCCCCTCAGCAAGGAAGAAGCCACTGCTCCAAAACCACCATAAAAATCTAGACTTCGGTTTGCAATTGCACATGGGGACAAAGATCATACTTTTGTTGTGTTTGGAGGAAAAAGGGGGAGGCTTGCAACCTGCTATTAGCCAATGGGAATATGTTGAATAATATATTCACTACATGGAATAACAGATTGTCAAACACAAAATCTAAAGGAAGTTTTGTGAGGTCTGTGGGCGTCCTAGATTAAAACAACGTGTTCGTGAGAGCCTCACCTTCCACCGAGGGGGTCATATTAGTGTGTAGGCCAAACTGTTCGGATGCTACAGACAGATGTTGGCAGATCAGCTGTTCCGACTTCAGACGAGTTCCAAGACGCTTGTGGGGGTCGTAGAGCAAAACAGCTTTGTGTTCATGAGTCTCATCTTCCATAGAAGGGTCATAATAGTTTGAAGGCCAAACCATTCGGACTCTATAGACAATTTTGCGAGAAGACCGATTTTCAGGATGTCTCATGGTCTGACAAACACCGCTCTAGCTTTGTCACCTTTTACCACAGATGCGGAAGTGCGACATAGGTTGATGCAATAGATTGAGACGCATCCAATGCAAAAAAAATGTTTATCTCTAGTTTAAACTGACAGAATTGTTTTCTTATGCATATATTGATCTTAATGGTTTAACTAAAAAGCATTTATTATTACTATGAAATGTAAGTACAGTGTTATGTATATCCAAATATAAAAAGCCTCAAAATCGTATCTGGATGTCAATTCCACACTGATACAGCATTATCAAATGTTTGTCCATCAACATCAAGCTCCTCAAACCTCCCTCCTCCAACATGCTCTATAGGAGCTCAGAAGGCAAAGCTCAGTTGGAATCCACAAACATTCCCTCGTGGTCCAGTGCATTAGGGAAGATATTATCACTTATCCACTTCTCCTTCAGGTGAAGTCCTTTCCATATGGGAGCAATAAAACATGCTCCATAGGGATTCCCAGGGTCTGCTCATGGTCCATTTGCGTTCCAGATTAGGTGTATCTGCAGATTATCTTTGACAGGATGGCACAGCTCATACTTCTCTCTGTCCTGGTGTTTATGTGCTGTTCAGCTGCTCCCTCTCTCAGCCCCTTGGACACTGGACACACTCACACATACCCAAAAGAAAAAACACACACACACACTAAACCTCCTTTCTCACACAGCAAAGCAGACACATATTGACTCTGATACACACTCATTCCAGACAGAGGGCTCTATTTTCGACTGGGGTTAAGGCGGCACTAGTGTCATGCACGTTAGTTTGCAATTTTGTCATGTAAAAACTGGCGCTTTCCATCCCTAACGCCAGGTTTGGTAATTTCACTGTCTAGCATCAGCATGCTTGTGCTCAGAAGCGAGGGGTGGAAATGTTTGAGAAGTGTCCTTAAAAACATGATCCAAAGTGCTAATTCAGGCAGCGCTGGTTGGGATATTTAAGACCAACCAAAAGCTGGTTTTAGCAGTAACTCAGGTGGTTATGGCATTCATTTTGAAAGCAGAAACACAACCTATCCAGCGGTGACGCACACTGCCTTTCCACCGAGAGGTCATATTAGTGTGTAGCCCAAACTGTTTGGATGCTACAGACAGAAGTTGGCAGATCAGCTGTTCTGACTTCAGACGAGTCCCAAGACACTTGTGGAAGTCATAGAGCAAAACAACTCCGTGTTCATGAGAGTCTCATCTTCCCATAGAGGGGTCACAATAGTTTGTAAACCATGGCATGAATTTTGACAGCCGAAACGCAACCTATCCAGCGGTGACACACAGTCCCCTATGACCATTGAACAAGATGTGATTTGGTGCCGTTATACTTAATATTTAGAAACTTAAAACCAAGCATAGACTCTCCTCCTCTAAGTGAAGTCTATTTTAGTTTTGTCCTGGCCAATGTAACCAAGTAGGTTAGTCAAGTCTGTCTATAAAGTCTCTGGCTTGTGAGACCGCTTGGAAATAAATCTTAATCATTAAAGCTTTATGAGCTGACATTCCCTTTTTTATTTGTGTATTGTAGCCAGGCCTACGTTAGTTTAGGCATGCTTTGGACCTTCATCAAACCCCCGCCATGATGTAGGCTACATGTGTCCATGCCTGTCATGAAACGAAGGATGAGAACCTAGGTGAATACCAGTGAACCACATATTTAAAAGTCATTTTCCTGTAACAATTGTTTGTTTTCCGTTTCATACTTTTAAAACCCAAGCGAAGGCTGGTTCAACAGCAATGCCTTGTCTTTTTTTATGCTGGCATTTTTATGATATCTTTACATTTTAAATTTATTGTTGAAAAAAAATGTATTAGAATGATTCACTGTCCTAGTTTAATGGTGAGAAAGTTCGTAGCACATGCAATGCAACTTCTGGAGAAGTGTTAATACAATCTGTAAGATGGTTCCAAAATGTATAAAAAAAACATATTTGGGAGCAATATAACAGTGTGGACATTCTCCCTTTTTCTTTTTATTGGATCTTTTTCCTGCTACTGTGAAGAGTTTGGATGTGCGTAAAACCCTCCGTAGTCTGCGTTGTTTTAATATTATATGTCCACGGGAAGCAATTATGGTGCCTGTAAGTGTATTTAGACATAGCCTACTTAAAACAAGTTGTTTCTGTCACGTATACTCCCTCACTGACCTCAAGGTCATCAGGCTGCTGATTATCCCGCACACCTGCCACCATCGTCTCGCGCACCTGTGCCTCATGACACTCACCTGGACTCCATCACCCCTTTGATTATCTTCCCTATATCTGTCACGCCCCTTGGTTCTTTCTGCAGGTGTTATTGACTCTGTTTTAATTAATGTCGGTGCGTTGTATTCATTGTTTATTTTATTTATTAAAACGCTCACTCCCTGAACTTGATTCCTGACTCTCAGCGCACTCGTTAGTTTCATTTTGTTTAGATTTTGATTTGAATAATTAGCTCTTTTTAGGCCTTATCAATTATGAATTTAATCTTCCTTATTGTAACGAGTGCGCTGATTCGGAAAGCAAGTTCAGGAAGTGTGTTTCAATAAATGAAACAAACATGTAACACAAACACACTGACGTGAAAGAGTCAACACCTGAGGAAAGAACCAAGGGGAGTGACAAATAATCAAGGAGGTGATGGAGTCCAGGTGTGTGTCATGTGGCGCAGGTGTTGTCACAGGTGTGCGGGATAATCAGCAGCCTGATGACCTAGAAGCTGGGGAGGGAGTATACGTGACACTTATTGACAACATTTGGCATGTCCATGCCCAACCATAATGCAATTTAGAGTATCCCTAGCCCTTATATATATCAGTGCGAATGCTATGTATACATTTCTACATTGAAGCCAATCAATTACTAAGAATGATGAGGACTGCAAACAGCTTCAAATTAATTTTTTTAGCAAAGATTGGATAGGTACATCATTTTGTTTCTATAAACTTAACAAAATATAACAGACTAACATTGGCATTGGAGTGGTTTTCAAGGCAATACAAAAAAAATATGTAAATACCCAACTTGAAGCAACAACATATGTGACCCGTTTCAGGAAACTAGGCGTATGTCGCAAGTCATCCTGTCAAATGCGGCTTTAAAAAAAGTGTAGCTCCTTAAGTGTTGCTCTCCACTTTCTGGAGGTTCGAGTTTTGAAATCAGTGGAATTAGAGAATGATGGCTAAAGAGATGGTGAAAACAACTGTTTTCGGATTACATCTTCAAACTAAGGATATTTGTGGCATGGATCCGTGACAGGGAGACGTGTCCATCATGCATGATGATGTATACGGTTACGATAGTCTAGCTAGCTACATTTTCAGATATTACACATTTAATTTTGACAGTGGTTTCATTTCAAGATAAAGTTTACTGTTAGCTAGCTGGCTCCCTAGCTAACGCTACGTGTAAGATATTATTCATTGTTGTTTAACTAGCCAACGTTAGCTGACTGACTCATGTGTGTGATATTACACGTTGTTTACCTAGCTAACATTAGGCTCTAACTAGCAAAGCTATTGGATCTGGGAAACAAATAATAATGCCATACATGCAACGTTAGCTAACAAGCCAGCCACCTAACAATCATGAACAGTGCCAAATCATGTCATCTCTACCCTGCATGTACCTGATGGGAACTAACCAACCAGGTTCAATGTTAGCTAGCTAAAATTAGCCTCTAACTAGCAAAGCTAACAGATCTGGGATGTGAATAATAACGTCATACACGCAAAGTTAGCTAGCCTGCAACATTAGCTAAAGACATGTAGCTAGTTAGGTAAACAATGAACCTAGCTAAGTAAACAACATGTAAAGTCACATGTCACAACGTTAACTAACAAGCCAGCCCCCTAATATTAGCTAGCTAGAACCTGGTTGGTTAGCTCCCAGTAGATTAATGTAGGGTAGTAATGACATAATTTGGCACTGTTCATTGATGTTTAACTAGCTAACGTTAGGTGGCTGGCTCGTTAGCTAACGTGACGTGATGTGTGATTTTACATGTTGTTTACCTTGGTAGCTAGCTACATGTCTTAAGCTAAAGTATACAACACCTGTTGAATATGGCTGGTGTCAGTAAACATCGGCAAATTATAATTGTTGCTAGCAGAGGTAAACAAAACATCGGCCAGAGCATCAAATGTTAGGCTGGACAATAGAGTCAAATTTCACCCAAGGCTGAAAATGGCAAAATAACGTTGGCTAAGCTGGAACACTAGCGCGAGCCCATAGCAAATTAATGGAATCGAATGTTCGCAGAGCCTGTTGACTGGAATGCGGCTTAGAATTCCATTTCACCTAAATGGCAGCAAAAAAATGTCCCTTTTTATTTTACCACTACAATCTGTTCTTAGGACGAAACTGAAAAATAATAACTTATGTAGAAAGTCAACATCCACACCTCGATGGCACCAAGTGTGCTTATGTCTGCATAATGAGGATGTGGGTGAAAAAATGGCAACTTCTGACAATTTCTGATCTGGCGTTTGATGACAACAGAATACGCTGCCCAGCCTTACACAATTAGAAAGAGATTAAAATGGTGTGTAGAACAATGAGCTGGGAATAGAACGTTCGGAAGGCGAGTTGGTGCCATGGTGCTAAATAGATCTAATAGGAGCTGGCAAGGTAAAATAATACCTGTTTTTTTTCGTGATTACTTCAAAACTATGGTAGGCAACTGGGACATATGGTAATATTATGAAACTGGGCTCCACGGCGGAGGCAATGTACTAGTTATCAGAAAAAAACCATTGTTAAAAATTGTGTCCAGTCTACACGTGTACGCTCTGAACGCTCCAAGAAAGAAATTAGATGGGTGGGGCTAAAGCTTAAGAGGGTGTGAACAATGCTGAATGGATGTAGACATAGAGCTCTCTCACCGAAACACTAAAATGCCATTTTCTCAAAAGGGAGTTAACAAGTTTATCAACTTTCTAAGCAGAATTACTTTCCCCATCGTTGCTCAAATGCAGTGTATGATATACCATTTTGTAGCTCTGGGTCTCTACTTACATTAATTGTAAAAAACAGAAATTTAAATCTTGCTACATAAAACCGAATCCAGGTGGTGAGTTACATATTTAGTCATGGAGCACGTTCTGATTGGCCAGTAAAGGGCCAAGCCTCAACACACCCACAATTTGTTTATTCATCAAAATCCGACCCTTTCACGCCAATGCCAGCAACTTTACCGATAATAGTGGTTGTGACAATAGCATAAATATTTGACACACCCCAAACCTATAGGGCTACCACCAGCGCTTAGATTTACCATTGCATTCATTTTATTTTAAAATTTTATTTTTTACTTAGAGGCAGGGCTTTGAAATACCATCAGAAAAAGCTAATTTGTGTGCAAGTGTGTGTAAACTTTGCCACATTGGCCAGTGTTTATGGGCTTGTGGTTTTCCCTTAGTCCCCAAGGTTTTTAATCGTAAACAATACTTTAATAATCTGTGTTTATTTCAAGTGCCGAGCATTGTAATCCATCATCTTGACTAAATGCAGCTTCTGTTTTACTCTGTTTTACTCTGTTTAATTGTGTATGTTTACACTGTGTGGATGATAAAAGGCATGCAACACTGGGAAACACTAGGGACTCTTATGTACACAGTGGCATAATGAGAGATACAGAAGGGGATTTCCTTGACTGTTTTAAGTTAACATACAGTACAGGCTTTTTATAGTGAGCGAAGTTGGGAAATTGAGGTCTTTAGACTGAGGGTCAATGGAAAGTGTTTAATCTTTAACTTTTTTGCAGTGTAACTCCTTGTTCAAAGGAACTTGATTGTGGCATTTGCATAGCGCTAATATAGAGTAATATGCAACACCTACACTGTAAAACATAACACTTGATTTAGCATTAACTGGACTCAATTTGCGTAGTGCTGATGCTGTTACACTTTCTCAGTGTAAGAAATTAACACCTGTATTCTTACATTTAAATCATTTTGGGATGTTTTGACACTGTATGGTGTAAAGCCTAATTTGCATATTTCCCAGGGTACCTTTGTAACGCGTATGCTGGGAGTCGGGAAGCAAGTTCAGGGAGTGTATTTAATAAATAAATGAACACAGAACAAAACAAGAAACACGGGTAGCATACAGACATGAACACTGGAACAGACACAGTCAATAACGCCTAGGGAATGACATTTGTAGGGTAGGTAATCAGGCAGGTGATTGAGTCCAGGGGAGTCTGAGACGCTGATGAGCGTAACAATGGTGACAGGTGTACATAATAATGAGCAGCCGGACAGCCTCAAGTGCTGGAGAGGGAGTGTACCTGAAAGCCTTTTCTTTTGAGTAAATTGTAGAGTTAAAGTTTCTCAATTAAACGCAATTTCTGAAACCTTGCTCAATTTCCTGAAAACGTTAAACACAAAACCTCATCTTCAAGCACTATCTACATAACCTCTGACTCTTACAAAATGAGCCATTCGCCTCAATACAGTTTTACCTGTGTTCAAAATCAAACACTGCTCTCAAATCATAAACAAAGTGATCAAAATGATTTACACCCTCAAGCAGTCAGTAAACAATACACCGAAAAATAGAAAACACATTGTTCAAAACATACAATTCTCAGGGAGAAGTACATTTTTTATCTAAACAAAAAATCATATTTTTCCATCATTGTCTTTTGATGAACAAAAACATGTTCATAGTAGCTCAAAATTGATCAGAAATTACTACTCTGCTTTGTTCTTTGCAATTTTGTTTTTTGTTCTTCCTCCTCCTTGTACCTCTATTTTTACAGTACTGTACCCTGCATCTCACAAACTTGTCCTTTGTCTCTGTGATACTGTAATTCTTGTTCTTTGTTGATATGAACCTGCAACCAGTCAAAATCTATTGAGCAGTCAGTACTGTTAATAAATGGAAAGCACAATGTTCAGGGCCATACAATTAATCCATTTTACAGTAGACAGCCTACAATGCATTGTACTACACTATCCCTTCTCAGACTTTCTCCTTCCCACCTTCAACAACCTTTTTGCTCTCAGAACTGGCTTATATTGGTTGTGTCGCATCATTTGAAACAGGTTAAATCAGTTTTGAGTGGTTGTGTTCAATCAATGACCGATGTTCTCTATTTGTACTTGATTGTTGCCACTTGTGTTTACCAGTATGGATGACATGTGCATTAGAGTGCAGAATGTGTTTTGAGAATGAGAATGTGTTTAGAGTTTTGCTGAAAAGTCTAAGTGAGATCTGCAAATTGTGTTTTATCATGTGAAATGGTTTAAGGTATTGACAACAGACTGCATAATTAGCTAAATGAGTCCAGGCAACTGAGAACTTTGTTCAGCCAATGGGTTTTAGTGTTTTAGCAATTGAGAAAAACTGTAAGAACATGACCATTTTTTTTCACCTTCATTTAACCAGGTAGGCCAGTTGAGAACAAGTTCTCATTTACAACTGCCACCTGGCCAAGATAAAGCAAAGACAAACAACACAGAGTTACACATGGAATAAACAAATGTACAGTCAATAACACTATAACAAATCTATGTATAGTGTGTGCAAATGTAGTAAGATTAAGGAGATATGGCTATAAATAGGCCATAGAGGCGAAATAATTACAATTTAGCATTAACACTGGAGTGATATATGTGCAAAAGATGATGTGCAAGTAGAGATACTGGGGTGCAAAAAATAAAATATAAAAAATAACAATATGGGGATGAGGTAGTTGGGTGTGCTAGTTAGATGGGCTGTGTACAGGTACAGAGATCAGTAAGCTGCTCTGACAGCTGATGCTTAAAGTTAGAGAGGGAGATAAGTCTCCAGCTTCAGTGATAAAAAAAAAAATCGTTCCAGTCATTGGCAGCAGAGAACCGGAAGGGAAGGCAGCCAAACGATGAATAGGCTTTGGGGATGACCAGTGAAATATACCTGCTGGAGCACGTGCTACAGAGGTTTTACCTAAGCAAAGAGTTATAGATGACCTGGAACCAGTGGGTTTGGCAACGAATATGAAGCGAGGGCCAGCCAATGAGAGCATACAGGTCACAGTGGTGGGTAGTACATGGGGCTTGTTGACAAAATAGATGGCACTGTGATAGACTACATCCAATTTGCTGAGTAGAGTGTTGGAGGCTATTTTGTAAATTACATTGCCGAAGTCGAGGATCGGAAGGATGGTCAGTTTTACTAGGGTATGTTTGGCAGCATGAGTGAAGGAGGCTTTGTTACGAAATAGGAAGCCGATTCTAGATTTAATTTTGGATTGGAGATGCTTAAAAACCTCTTGGAACCAACCATCCCGGATCCGGGATAATTGTGATCAACTACGCTAAATAGCATAGAGCAACGGTCAAATAATCTTACTAGAAAATATAAATAATCATGAAATCACAAGTGAAATATAGCGAAACACAGCTTAGCCTTTTGTTAATCACCCTGTCATCTCAGATTTTGTGTAAGTTTATCGATATTTTCCCAACAAAACATTATGTACACCTAGCGGCAGGTAACTTGGTCACGGAAATCAGAAAATAAATCAAATTAATTGTTTACCTTTGATGACCTTTGCATGTTTTCACTCACGAGACTCCCAGTTAGACAGCAAATGTTCCTTTTGTTCCATAAAGATATTTTTTATATCCAAATACCTCCGTTTGTTTGTCGCGTTATGTTCAGAAATCCACAGGAAAGAGCGGTCACGACAAATTCCCAAAAGTTTCATAATGTCCACAGAAACATGTCAAACATTTTTTATAATCAATCCTCAGGTTGTTTTTAAAATATATAATCGATAATATATCAACCGCAAATGTCTTTCACAGTGGGAGAGGGAAAAACAATAGTTGTCCAAATTCTGTTGCACGAGCAAAACTCATGCGACCACTTGACTCGATGTTATCGTTCTGGCTCATTTTTCAAAATAAAAGCCTGAAACTATGTCTGAAGACTTTTGACACCTTGAGGAAGCGATAGGAAAAGGAATCTGGTTCATATCCCTTTAAATCCAGCAAAGGGAGCATATGGAACATGGAGTTTTCAAAATAGAAGCCACTTCCTGTTTTGATTTTCCTCAGAATCTCAAAAACACTGTTTTGGTTACAACATGATTCCATATGTGTTATTTTATAGTTTTGATTTCTTGACTATTATTCTACAATGTAGAAAATAGTCAAAATAAAGATATTTTTTGAATTAGTAGGTGTTCTAAAATGTTTGAAGTAGATTGCAAAGAAGATTAGCCTGCTCAGAAAAGTGAACAAACAAATGCGGGAGCTGCCCCCCTCTGCGCACAACAATATACCAGCAGAGCTGTATTCCACATCAGTGATGGAGAGTGTTAAAGAAACACTTACGGTGTACAGATGTTAAATAAATAATTGCATTTGCATCCTCCGCACCACACATCCCACATGTGGCCTTTATGAGAACCAAATGAACGCAAAGTAAGAAGCTATAGCTGCAAATGTCTCTTTCTGTCAAAATTAGAAACGTGCCATATCGGAAAATGTCGCAAGCTAATCATCCCCGTATACAGTGATTCCTCCTTTAAACTTGTTATGGCTAGGAGTCCCCCAAAGGGAACATCCCCCCCTCCCCATTTAGCTGAAAAGGTGGCGCGGGAAATTCTAAATTATTATTTTAATAGAAATATTTAACTTTCACACATTAATAAGTCCAATACAGCAAATGAAAGATAAACATCTTGTTAATCTACTCATCATATATATTTATGTTAGACAACCACCAAATCCCCCAAAAAACAAAGGCATTTTTCCCAGCCAAAGATAGTCACAAAAGCAGAATTAGAGATAAAATGAATCACTAACCTTTGATAATCTTCATCAGATGACACTCATATGACGACATGTTACACAATACATTTATGTTTTGTTCGATAATATGCATATTTATATCCACAAATCTCGGTTTATATTGACGCCATGTTCAGAAATGCCTCCAAAATATCCAGAGTAATTACAGAGAGCTACGCCAGATAACAGAAATACTCATCATAAACTTTGACGAAAGATACGTTTTACATATAATTAACGATACACTGGTTCTTAATGCAACCGCTGTGTCAGATTTTTTTTAAATGTTATGAAAAAAGCCTACCACCGCGCTAAGAAGTAAATATATTTCTCCGCCATGTTGGAGTCAACAGAAATATGAAATTACATCATAAATGTTCCCTTACCTTTGATGATCTTTCATCAGAATGCAGTGCAAGGAGTCCTAGTTCCACAAGAAATCGTTGTTTTGTTCCATAATGTCCATTACTAGTGTCCAATTAGCTGCATTTGCTACCACTTTCAGCTCACGTGCCCAAAAGCTGACGCTGGTCCAGGCGAACTCGGACGAAAACTTAAAAAATATCTATTCCAGGTCGAATAAACTGGTCAAACTAAGTAGAGAATCAATCTTCAGGATGTTATTTTCATATATATCCAATAACGTTCCAACCGGAGCGTACGTTTTCATCTGCAGCCAAATGGAACGATGGTGATATCAACAGACAAATGCGCAACAGGGAAATTGCATTCTGCCAAGACAGTGACTCATTCCCCTACCATTTGGTCAAAATTCACACCAGAGGCTCCATTCCACGTTCTACTGAATGATGACATCTAGTGGAAGGCGTAGGAAGTGCTAACAGATCCATATCTTGTTTGGAAGTGAAGAGGCGATGACTTAAAATTAGACCTGCATTCAGAATTTCACTTCCTGTTTGGAAGATTGCCTGCCCTATGAGTTCTGTTATACTCACAGACATAATTCAAACAGTTTTAGAAACTTCAGAGTGTTTTCTATCCAATAGTAATAATAATATGCATATACCGTATTAGCAATCTAGGACAGAGTAGGATGCAGTTCACTATGGGCACGCAATTCATCCAAAGTGAAAATACTGCCCCCTATCCCCAACAAGTTAAAGTAGAGACAACGTTTGTGGATATTTTTTTGTCATAAAGTTCATTTACGAAAATCGCTATTCAGCAAGTTATCTGACTAGCTAACATTAGCCAGCTAGCTAGCGTTAGGAGAATGAATTTGTTATTTGTTATTTAGCTAGCTAAAGCATTTACTGCAAATTCAATGTACAATTGTGTAAACTTGCCTTGCAATGCAGCTGAAGTAACACAACTGGCTAACTATTTACTTGCTTATTGTGTAGTGAAGGATAAAAATCAACTGGAATCCTGTGGATGTGTAGCTAGCTCAAGTATGTACCCAGGTCAGTTTGGATCACCACTTTACTGTCAGAATAATAGTAAAGAGAATAATTTATTTCAGCTTTTATTTCTTTCATCACACTCCCAGTGAGTCAGAAGTTTACATACACTCAATTAGTATTTGTTAGCATGGCCTTTAAATTGTTTAACTTGGGTCAAACGTTTCTGGTATCCTTCCACAAACTTCCCACAATAATTTGGGTGATTTTTGGCCCATTCCTCCTGACAGAGCTGGTGTAACTGAGTCAGGTTTGTAGGCCTCCTTGCTCGCACACACTTTTTCAGTTCTTCCCATATTTTTCCTATGGGATTAAGGTCAAGGCTTTGTGATGGCCACTCCAATACCTTGACTTTGTTGTCCTTAAGCCATTTTGCCACAACTTTGGAAGTATGCATTTTCCATTTGGAAGACCCATTTGCGACCAAGCTTTAACTTCCTGACTGATGTCTTGAGATGTTGCTTCAATATATCCATGTAATTTTCTCTCCTCATGATGCTATTTATTTTGTGAAGTGCACCAGTCCCTCCTGCAGCAAAGCACCCCCACAACATGATGCTGCCACCCCCATGCTTCACAGTTGGGATGATGTTCTTTGGATTGCAAGCCAACCCCTTTTTCCTCCTGACATAACGATGGTAATTATGGCTAAATAGTACTATTTTTGTTTCATCAGACCAGAGGACATTTCTCTAAAAAGTACGACCTTTGTCCCCATGTGCAGTTGCAAATCGTAGCCTGGATTTTCTATGGCGGTTTTGGAGCAGTGGCTTCTTCCTTGCTGAGCGGCCTTTCAGGTTATGCCGATATAGGACTCGTTTTAGTGTGGCTATTGATACTGTTGTGCCTGTTTCCTCCAGCATTTTCACAATTTCCTTTGCTGTTGTTCTGTGATTAATTTGCACTTTTTGCACCAAAGTACGTTCATCTCTAGGAGACAGAACGCGTCTCCTTCCTGAGCGAGATGACGGCTGCATGGTCCCATGGTGTTTATACTTGCATACTATTGTTTGTACAGATGAACGTGGTACCTTCAGGTCTTTGTAAATCGCTCCCAAGGATGAACCAGACTTGTGGAGGTCTCTTTCTGAAGTCTTGGCTGATTTCTTTTGATTTTCCCATGATGTCAAGCAAAGAGGAACTGAGTTTAAAGGTAGTTATTGAAATACATCCACTAGATACACCTCCAATTGACTCAAATGATTTGACAAGCTGTTTAAAGGCACAGTCAACTTAGTGTATGTTAACGTCTAAACCACCGGATTTGGGATACAATGAAATAATATGTCTGTAAACAATTGTTGGAATTATTACTTGTGTAATGCACAAAGTAGATGTCCTAACCGACTTGCCAAAACTATAGTTTGTTAACAAGAAATGTGTGGAGTGGTTGAAAAACAAGTTTTAATGACTCCAACATAAGTGTATTTGAAATTTGATTGAAAATAAAAAAGGTTTTGCTCTCGACAAAAATACACAAATGTTCCTCCATAGCATATAACAATTTGCCTGTGAATAACCACAACTTCATACAAATGTGCTACTGTATGCAGAATTCTTGATGCGCTGCCATATCCTGCCAGCACGCCTACAAGCGAGCCACTCAGAAGCAGAATGATGACACATGGAAGAGGGAAAGGAATGAGATATGTTGCAAGTTAGGGAGGAGGGCTAATAGCTGAACAATAGACTATTCAACCTTTACTAAAGAATAGTCTTATAGCTGAGCTTGGTGTGAAAAATCCCCCTCCTATCACAGACCAGATTTGCTACTCAATGTAATAAAGTAATGCATTTTCAAGTAAGTTAACTTACACTTTATGTTGGCTGACAATTTGTTAGCTATGCTGTCCTTACAAACCACATAGCATATCATTACAGAAGTATGTATCGTTATGTTAGCTAGCTACCTAACGTTAGTAATTATATATCAAACTTGCCAGTATATTAGGCTATCTAACTACCCAACGTTTATTGACTTGATTATTCTTGTCATTCTTAGCTTAGCTAAATGGTATAGTAATGTGCTTTCTCAATGGATATTCAGGTGCTTTCATAAATTCACTCTTGCTTATCTATAGGCTGGACAATAGAAAGAGTCAAAATTCACCCAAGGCTGAAAAACTGCTTAATAACGTTGGCTAAACTGGAAAACTAGCGCGAGCCTATAACAAATTAATGGAATCGAACGTTCGCAGAGCCTGTTTTGACTGGAATGATGTTTAGAATTACATAAAACATCTCTTTTTATTTTACTACTACAATCTGTTCGTCGGACGAAACAACAACTTGTGTGGAAAATAAACATTCGCACCTCGATGGTGTCAACTGTGCTTATGTCTGCGTAATGAAAAAGTAGGGAAAAAAATAAAAATTTCAGACTATTTCTGGTCTAGCGATAGATGACAAACGAGCTCCCTGCCCAGACTTACACAATTGCAAAGTGGAGATTGTCCTGATTTATAATAGTGCCCCTGGGCTCAAACCAGGGACCCCCACACAGACAACAGCTATCTTCGAAGCATCGTTACCCATCGCTCCACAAAAGCCACGGCCGTTGCAGAGCAAGGGAACTACTTCAAGGTCTCAGAGCGAGTGATGTCAACGATTGAAACGCTAACTAGCTAGCCATTTCACACTGGTTATACCCGACTTGAAAAAAATTGAAATATACACAATGCGAGATATTTGGCGAAATAGACAGACATGCCTATATTTCCCCCATAGGAAACAATAGGAAGATGACAGAGTTCCAATGTTATTTTCGTTGTTTACATTTTAACTATAAAACGACGTGAGCTGGTCTCATTGCCAACAATAGCGAAGCAGGCATTTTGATGTTGAACAATAAGCTGGGAATAGAACGTTCGGAAGGCGGGTTTGTGCCATGGTGTTCAGTAGAACTAATAGGAGCTGGCAGGGTAAAAAATGCAATAAAATAAGGCCATTTTTTTCACGATCTTGGTCCCATTGAATTGCTACTCTACTTTGTCTCTATATTGACGCTTTGCTTGTTTGATAGCCTTGTGGAGGGAATAGCTACACTGTTTCAATTCGGTCATGTTTCCAGGAACTTTGCCATGATTAGAAGTGTTCAGTTTTGAGCGAATTCTGCCATCTATCCACGGTTTCTGGTTAGGGAAGGTTTTAATAGTCACAGTGTGTACAACATCACCGATGCCCTTGTTAATAAACTCGCTCACCGAGCCAGTGTATTCATCAATGCTGTTGTCTGAGGCTACCCAGGACAGATTTGTTTGATCAAAGCAGTCTTGAAGTGTGGAATCCGATTGGTCAGACCAGCATTGGATAGACCTGAGCACGGGCATTTCGTGTTTTAGTTTTTGTCTATAGGCTGGGAGCAACAAAATGGAGTCATGGTCAGATTTCCCGAAGGGAGGGCGGGTGAGGACTTTGTATGTGTTGCGGAATGCGATACATTGAATATGCTGATTATAATTTAGGAAGCCTTGTTCTCAGATTAGCTTTGTTAAAATCCCCATCTACAATAAATGCAGCCTCAGGATGTATGGTTTCCAGTTTACATAGAGTCCAGTGAAGTTCAGTTTAGGTATCTGCTTGGGGGGAAATACACAGCCATGTTTCCGTGAAACAGAGAATGTTACAATCTCGGATGTCTCTCTGAAAGGCAAATCGTGCCCTAACTTTGTCCACTTTGTTGTCTAGAGATTGGAATTTGGTGAGTAATATGCTCGGGAAGCAGTGTATTGTGTACTCGTCCTTCTAAGTCTGACCAATAGGCCGCTCCGTCTGCCTCCTGCGGCAACCTCGTTGTTTTGGATCGGCCTCAGGGATAAGATCCCATGTCAAGGGTGGTGGTCCGAACAAAGGATTCGCTTTGGGAAAGTAGTCTTCCTGGTCATAATGTTGGGAACTTGACGTCACTTTGAAATCCAATAGTTCTTTCCTGCTGTATGTAATAACACTTGAGATTTCCTGGGCTAACAATGTAAGAAGTAATACATAAAAAAAATAATTACTGCATAGTTTCCCAAGGACCTGAAGTGAGGAAAACCATCTCTGTCAGAGGAGGAGGAGGTGTGTTGGTGCTTTGCTAGAGACACTGTTGGTGATTTATTTTCAATTCAAGGCAAACTTAACCAACATGGCTACTACAGCATTCTGCAGTGATATGCCATCCCATCTGGTTTGTGCTTAGTGGGAGTATAATTTGTTTTTCAACAGGACGATGACTCAACACACCTCCAGGCTGTGGAAGGAATATTTGATCAAGAGGGAGAGTGCTGTATCAGATGGCCTGGCCTCCACAATCACCAGACCTCAACCCAATTGAGATGGTTTGGGATGAGTTGGACCTCAGTGAAGGAAAAGCAGCCAACAGGTGCTCAGCGTATGTGGGAACTCCTTCAAGACTGTTGGAACAGCATTCCTCATGAAGCTGGTTGAGAGAATGCCAAGAGTGTGCAAAGCTGTCATCAAGGTAAAGGGTGGCAACTTTGAAGAATATCAAATATAGTATTTTTTTACTATATGATTCCATATGTGTTTCTTTCATAGTTTTGATGTCTTTACTATTATTCTGCAATGTAGAAAATAGTAAAAATACAGTGCCTTGCGAAAGTATTCGGCCCCCTTGAACTTTGCGACCTTTTGCCACATTTCAGGCTTCAAACATAAAGATATAAAACTGTATTTTTTTGTGAAGAATCAACAACAAGTGGGACACAATCATGAAGTGGAACGACATTTATTGGATATTTCAAACTTTTTTAACAAATCAAAAACTGAAAAATTGGGCGTGCAAAATTATTCAGCCTCCTTAAGTTAATACTTTGTAGCGTCACATTTTGCTGCGATTACAGCTGTAAGTCGCTTGTCTCTATCAGTTTTGCACATCGAGAGACTGAAATTTTTTCCCATTCCTCCTTGCAAAACAGCTCGAGCTCAGTGAGGTTGGATGGAGAGCATTTGTGAACAGCAGTTTTCAGTTCTTTCCACAGTTTCTCGATTGGATTCAGGTCTGGACTTTGACTTGGCCATTCTAACACCTGGATATGTTTATTTTTGAACCATTCCATTGTAGATTTTGCTTTATGTTTTGGATCATTGTCTTGTTGGAAGACAAATCTCCATCCCAGTCTCAGGTCTTCTGCAGACTCCATCAGGTTTTCTTCCAGAATGGTCCTGTATTTGGCTCCATCCATCTTCCCATCAATTTTAACCATCTTCCCTGTCCCTGCTGAAGAAAAGCAGGCCCAAACCATGATGCTGCTACCACCATGTTTGACAGTGGAGATGGTGTGTTCAGGGTGATGAGCTGTGTTGCTTTTACGCCAAACATAACGTTTTGCATTGTTGCCAAAAAGTTCAATTTTGGTTTCATCTGACCAGAGCACCTTCTTCCAGGTGGCTTGTGGCAAACTTTAAACAACACTTTTTATGGATATCTTTAAGAAATGGCTTTCTTCTTGCCACTCTTCCATAAAGGCCAGATTTGTGCAATATACGACTGATTGTTGTCCTATGGACAGAGTCTCCCACCTCAGCTGTAGATCTCTGCAGTTCATCCAGAGTGATTATGGGCCTCTTGGCTGCATCTCTGATCAGTCTTCTCCTTGTATGAGCTGAAAGTTTAGAGGGACGGCCAGGTCTTGGTAGATTTGCAGTGGTCTGATACTCAATCCATTTCAATATTATCGCTTGCACAGTGCTCCTTGGGATGTTTAAAGCTTGGGAAATATTTTTGTATCCAAATCCGGCTTTAAACTTCTTCACAACAGTATCTCGGACCTGCCTGGTGTGTTCCTTGTTCTTCATGATGCTCTCTGCGCTTTTAACGGACCTCTGAGACTATCACAGTGCAGGTGCATTTATACGGAGACTTGATTACACACAGGTGGATTGTATTTATCATCATTAGTCATTTAGGTCAACATTGGATCATTCAGAGATCCTCACTGAACTTCTGGAGAGAGTTTGCTGCACTGAAAGTAAAGGGGCTGAATAATTTTGCACGCCCAATTTTTCAGTTTTTGATTTGTTAAAAAAAGTTTGAAATATCCAATAAATGTCGTTCCACTTCATGATTGTGTCCCACTTGTTGTTAATTCTTCACAAAAAAATACAGTTTTATATCTTTATGTTTGAAGCCTGAAATGTGGCAAAAGGTCGCAAAGTTCAAGAGGGCCGAATACTTTCACAAAGCACTGTAAATAAAACCCTGGATTGAGTAGGTGTCCAAACTTTTTAGTATGTGGGAACTGTACATATCAATCTTCTGAAACATAAAAATATGTCATACCTGCTGGAATACACACTCACTAAACACATTCTTCCAAGCACTCAGAAACAGTAGAATGCATTACAATATCCTAGCTCAATCTCTTGCAAGGCGTTGTCTGTAGCAAATCTTTTTATATAGCTGTTTGTTTATTTTGCTAACAAACAAGACACCCTGGCAGTACCCAGCAGTCCTTGCTCTCTGCGTTGTTGCTGTGTAGGCTCAGCTTGCCATTTGTGATCGTCGCCATGTGCAACAACATACAAACAGATGGGAACGTTCCAGCTTTGCCTACATTGGGTAAATAGCTTCACATTGTAGCCAATACATCGCAAAGGCAAATTTTTCTGCATCGACGCCATTGCTGAAAATACTTGAGACACACACGCAGCCATGGCACCTTGTAAGCAGATGTGCAATGGGTGGAAATGAGATGAAGTGAGAGGGTCTCTTTTTTCAGTGTTTCTCCTGAGCTCATTGCTGGGAGACATTAAGCTAACGATGGGCCCAGATAATCATAGGAAGAGTAATGATGATGGTGATAACAACCATTACTGAATCCATTTCGGGACCCATGGTGATACTTGTTTACCGTTATTACTCGGTGTGATGCTGCTACAGATTTAGATGTATTAATCTGCATGTGTGAGGAACAGGCGTGTGTGTGTGTGTCTGCGCGCATGTGCCATTTCCCCACACAGTGCTATGCTTCTGTTCAATGTCCAGCTGGAGTCGGAACATCCATCAATCTGTCGTCTCTAAAGCCATCCATTTCGCCTCCCCTATTTCTCTACACATTCCTCTCACCCCTTGCTTCTTTTATCTTGTTTTGCTCTCCGCTGAGGCCCTCATCCGTCACCTCCCTCGCAGTCTGACCAACCTCATGGCTGCCCATATCCCATCATTTTGGCTCCCATCCACCCCGGCTGCATCCTAAATGGCACCCTATTCTCTAAATAGTGCACTACCAGTGTAGAATGTAGAGAATAGGGTGTCATTTGGGATGCATTCCTTGACTAACCACCCTGGCCATTTCCTCCACTCTAGGGTGCAGCCGGTAAGGATTTAGCTGAGATCAGTGTAATTTTAGACCCCTTGATCAATGCTCATTTGCTGCTAGGCCGCTTCTCCCCCACAGCCAAACTCTAGCCGGGCATGCATCATTCATAAGGTTTGAAAGAAAGAGCACCTCAGCACTCTGCTATTTTGGCTGGAACATCCTACTAAGACTACTGACTAGGACTCATGCCCTTTGTGCTTTCTGCATCACTAGCCCTGTTTATACCTGGTTCTAACTAATCCAAGATGGCGTAGCAGTCGGACGTCTTGTTGTGTCGTGTCCCTTGTATATATCGTTTTTTTTAACATATTTTTCTTCGCATATCTTTTAAAACATTTTGCTAAACCTAAACTTCGAAATACTCTCCTGCAACCTGCCTCACCCAATGTAGCACGGATCTGCTTTTTTTTCTAAAGTATTTATATTTACTTCGGATCCGGAACCCCTCAACTAAAGCTAGCCAGCTAACTACCAGCAAACCATTGCTAGCGGTCATCAGCTAACCTTTAGCTCGGAAAGCTCTCGCCAGTTCGAACAACGCGACTCTAACCAGAGCATAACGGACCTATTATTTTTATCCCCGGATTCCCACCGGATTCCCACCGCAAACGGAAAATTTTCAGCTGGATCTTCACAACTAGCTAACTAGCTAACCGCAACCCCGGATGATTACTCCTGGCTAGCGTTTCCATCCACTTAGCTTGAAGCTAGCCCGGCCAGAGCTCCTGTGCTACCACCGAAGCATACTCCTGGGCTACAATATCCGGACCCACGACCGGTCTATCGATGTCACCGCATGAAGAGGCATAAACAGACTCACCCCATCGTGACGTCCCCCAAAGACTAACTTTCCAGCCCTTGCTATCTGCTTGCTTGCTAATTCGGCCTGCTAACTGCTAGCTTGTTTAGCCCCGGTCCGCTAACTGCTACCTTGCTCAGCCCCGGCCTGCTAACTGTCTGAATCGCCGCGTTCCAACCACTCACTGGACCCATATTTACTTTCAATCTCTTTTCGATTTTTAATTTGATTATACCTTCCAGAAACCTGCCTCACCCAATGTGATACGGAATCGCTATTATTTTTAATTTTTAGAACACATTCAAGAACCTCCAGAAGCTAACCAGCTAACTAGCTACAAGCTATTTAGTCATTGTTAGCCACTGCTAGCGGCTTTACCTTCTGCACAGCCAGCCAGTTTTTTTTACCTGGATAATACTCGCCAGTCTAGCTTCCCTGCCCCATCCACCACTGCCCCCTGGACACTGATCACTTGGCTACATAGCTGATGCATGCTGGACTGTCCATTAATCACGGTACTCCATTCTGCTTGTTTATGTTTTATCTGTCGGCCCCAGCCGCACTCAGGCTCTGTGTGTAGTTAATCCGACCCTCCCTGCATAGTCAACGCCATTTTACCTGCTGTTGTTGTGCTAGCTGATTAGCTGTTGTTGTCTCACCTACTGTTTAGCTAGCTCTCCCAATTCAACACCTGTGATTACTGTATGCCTCGCTGTATGTCTCTCTCAAATGTCAATATGCCTTGTATACTGTTGTTCAGGTTAGTTATCATTGTTTTAGTTTACAATGGAGCCCCTAGTTCCACTCTTCATACCCCTGATACCGCCTTTGTCCCACCTCCCACACATGCGGTGACCTCACCCATTACAACCAGCATGTCCAGAGATACAACCTCTCTCATCATCACCCAGTGCCTGGGCTTACCTCCACTGTACCTGCACCCCACCATACCCCTGTCTGCGCATTATGCCCTGAATATATTCTACCATGCCCAGAAATCTGCTCCTTTTATTCTCTGTCCCCAACGCTCTAGGCGACCAGTTTTGATAGCCTTTAGCCGCACCCTCATACTACTCCTCCTCTGTTCCGCGGGTGATGTGGAGGTAAACCCAGGCCCTAAATGTCCCCAGGCACCCTCATTTGTTGACTTCTGTGATCGAAAAAGCCTTGGTTTCATGCATGTCAACATCAGAAGCCTCCTCCCTAAGTTTGTTTTACTCACTGCTTTAGCACACTCTGCTAACCATGATGTCCTTGCCGTGTCTGAATCCTGAAAAGGCCACCAAAAATTCTGAGATTTCCATACCCAACTATAACATTTTCCGTCAAGATAGAACTGCCAAAGGGGGAGGAGTTGCAGTCTACTGCTGAGATAGCCTGCAAAGTAATGTCATACTTTCCAGGTCCATACCCAAACAGTTCGAACTACTAATTTAAAAAATTACTCTCTCCAGAAATAAGTCTCTCACTGTTGCCGCCTGCTATACCGACCCCCTCAGCTCCCAGCTGTGCCCTGGACACCATTTGTGAATTGATCGCCCCCCATCTAGCTTCAGAGTTTGTTCTGTTAGGTGACCTAAACTGGGAAATGCTTAACACCCCGGCAGTCCTACAATCTAAGCTAGATGCCCTCAATCTCACACAAATCATCAAGAAACCCACCAGGTACAACCCTAGATCTGTAAACAAGGGCACCCTCATAGACATCCTGACCAACTGGCCCTCCAAATACACCTCAGCTGTCTTCAACCAGGATCTCAGCGATCATTGCCTGTATCCGCTACGGAGCCAAACGACCACCCCTCATCACTGTCAAACGCTCCCTAAAACACTTTTGTGAGCAGGCCTTTCTAATCGACCTGGCCCGGGTATCCTGGAAGGACATTGACCTCATCCCGTCAGTTGAGGATGCCTGGTCATTCTTTAAAAGTAACTTCCTCACCATTTTAGATAAGCATGCTCCGTTAAAAAAATGCAGAACTAAGAACAGATTTTGGTGAACCTTGGTTCACTCCAGACCTGACTGCACTCAACCAGCACAAAAAACATCCTGTGGCGGACTGCAATAGCATCGAATAGTCCCCGCGAAATGCAACTGTTCAGGGAAGTCAGGAACCAATACACGCAGTCAGTCAGGAAAGCTAAGGCCAGCTTCTTCAGGCAGAAATTTGCATCCTGTAGCTCCAACTCCAAAAAGTTCTGGGACACTGTGAAGACCATGGAGAACAGAGCACCTCCTCCCAGCTGCCCACTGCACTGAGGCTAGGTAACACGGTCACCACCGATAAATCCATGATTATCGAAACCTTCAACAAGCATTTCTCAACGGCTGGCTATGCCTGGCTACTCCAACCTCAGCCAACAGCTCCGCCCCCCCCGCAACTACTCGCCCAAGCCTCTCCAGGTTCTCCATTACCCAAATCCAGATGGCAGATGTTCTGAAAGAGCTGCAAAACCTGGACCCGTACAAATCAGCTGGGCTTGACAATCTGGACCCTCTATTTCTGAAACTATCCGCCGCCATTGTCGCAACCCCTATTACCAGCCTGTTCAACCTCTCTTTCATATCGTCTGAGATCCCCAAGGATTGGAAAGCTGCCGCAGTCATCCCCCTCTTCAAAGGGGGAGACACCTTGGCCCTGCCTATCTAAGGTCTTCGAAAGCCAAGTCAACAAACAGGTCACTGACCATCTCGAATCCCACCGTACCTTCTCCGCTGTGCAATCTGGTTTCCGAGCCGGTCACGGGTGCACCTCAGCCACGCTCAAGGTACTAAACGATATCATAACCGCCATCGATAAAAGACAGTACTGTGCAGCCGTCTTCATCGACCTTGCCAAGGGTTTCGACTCTGTCAATCACCATATTCTTATCGGCAGACTCAGTAGCCTCGGTTTTTCTGATGACTGCCTTGCCTGGTTCACCAACTACTTTGCAGACAGAGTTCAGTGTGTAAAATCGGAGGGCATGCTGTCCGGTCCTCTGGCAGTCTCTATGGGGGTGCCACAGGGTTCAATTCTCGGGCCGACTCTTTTCTCTGTATATATCAATGATGTTGCTCTTGCTGCGGGCGATTCCCTGATCCACCTCTACGCAGACGACACCATTCTATATACTTCCGGCCCGTCCTTGGACACTGTGCTATCTAACCTCCAAACGAGCATCACCATCCTGGATGGTTCCGACCTTGAATATGTGGACATCTATAAGTACCTAGGTGTCTGGCAAGACTGTAAACTCTCCTTCCAGACTCATATCAAACATCTCCAATCGAAAATCAAATCTAGAGTCGGCTTTCTATTCCGCAACAAAGCCTCCTTCACTCACGCCGCCAAACTTACCCTAGCAAAACTGACTATCCTACCGATCCTCGACTTCGGCGATGTCATCTACACTCTACTCAGCAAACTGGATGCAGTTTATCACAGTGCCATCCATTTTGTCACTAAAGCACCTTATACCACCCACCACTGCGACCTGTATGCTCTAGTCGGCTGGCCCTCGCTACATATTCGTCGCCAGACCCACGGGCTCCAGGTCATCTACAAGTCCATGCTAGGTAAAGCTCCGCCTTATCTCAGTTCACTGGTCACGATGGCAACACCCACCCGTAACACGCGCTCCAGCAGGTGTATCTCACTGATTATCCCTAAAGCCAACACCTCATTTGGCCGCCTTTCGTTCCAGTTCTCTGCTGCCTGTGACTGGAACAAATGGCAAAAATCGCTGAAGTTGGAGACTTTTATCTCCCTCACCAACTTCAAACATCTGCTATCTGAGCAGCTAACCGATCGCTGCAGCTGTACATAGTCTATCGGTGAATAGCCCACCCATTTTTACCTACCTCATCCCCATACTGTTTTTATTTATTTTATTTTCTGCTCTTTTGCACACCAATATCTCTACCTGTACATGACCATCTGATCATTTATCAATCCAGTGTTAATCTGCAAAATTGTTATTATTCGCCTACCTCCTCATGCCTTTTGCACACAATGTATATAGACTCTCCTTTTTTCTACTGTGTTATTGACTTGTTAATTGTTTACTCCATGTGTGTTGTTTACTTTACTGTGTGTTGTCTGTTCACACTGCTATGCTTTATCTTGGCCAGGTCGCAGTTGCAAATGAGAACTTGTTCTCAACTAGCCTACCTGGTTAAATAAAGGTGAAATAAAAAAAATAAAAAACATGCGTCCAATATCCTGATCTTGTCCACATTCTGATTGTGCTCACCACCTACGGAAGTAGTCGGAGATACATCTCGTACGGATACAGTTGGGCAAAAAAGTATTTAGTCAGCCACCAATTGTGCAAGTTATCCCACTTAAAAAGATGAGAGAGGCCTGTAATTTTCATCATAGGTACACTTCAACTATGACAGACAAAATGAGAAGAAAAAAATCCAGAAAATCACATTGTAGGATTTTTAATTAATTTATTTGCAAATTATGGTGGAAAATAAGTATTTGGTCAATACTTTGTTATATACCCTTTGTTGGCAATGACAGAGGTCAAACGTTTTCTGTAAGTCTTCACAAGGTTTTCACACGCTGTTGCTGGTATTTTGGCCCATTCCTCCATGCAGATCTCCTCTAGAGCAGTGACGTTTTGGCGCTGTTGCTGGGAAACACAGACTTTCAACTCCCTCCAAAGATTTTCTATGGAGTTGAGATCTGGAGACTGGCTAGGCCACTCCAGGAACTTGAAATGCTTCTTACGAAGCCACTCCTTCGTTGCCCGGGCGGTATGTTTGGGATCATTGTCATGCTGAAAGACCCAGCCACGTTTCATCTTCAATGCCCTTGCTGATGGAAGGGGGTTTTCACTCAAAATCTCACGATACATGGTCCCATTCATTCTTTCCTTTACACGAATCAGTCCCTTTGCAGAAAAACAGTCCCAAAGCATTACGTTTCCACCCCCATGCTTCCCAGTAGGTATGGTGTTCTTTGGATGCAACTCAGCATTCTTTGTCCTCCAAACACGACGAGTTGAGTTTTTACCAAAAAGTTATATTTTGGTTTCATCTGACCATATGACATTCTCCCAATCTTCTTCTGGATCATCCAAATGCTCTCTAGCAAACTTAAGATGGGCCTGGACATGTACTGGCTTAAGCAGGGGGACACGTCTGGCACTGCAGGATTTGAGCCAAAAATCTTGCTTGTTTGTAGGTGACCAAATACTTATTTTCCACCATAATTTGCAAATAAATTCATTAAAAATCCTACAATGTGATATTCTGGAATTGTATTTCTCAATTTGTCTGTCATAGTTGAAGTGTACCTATGATGAAACTTACAGGCCTCTCTCATCTTTTTAAGTGGGAGAACTTGCACAATTCGTGGCTGACTAAATACTTTTTTTGCACCACTGTATCATTGAAGTGTAAATGAATCCTGACAATGAAGCCACATACATTTAGCCAATGTTACATTGGGTTGAGGTTTGTCCAGCTCTCTTAAAGAAATCACAATGGCCAGTTGAGGTAGTAATTATGGATGATAACTCTACCATTCCTCTAGAATGAAGATCATTGTCCTCATCAGAAACCAGGTGCTTACTGGCACTGTGGTCAGATGCCACAGTCCAATTGAAATTAGATCAAGCACAGGCTATAGAAATACAGATATTTATGAAGGGTATCGTCCCGAGTTATGGAAAGAAGGTACTCCATTTCCAGTGCAAAACCAAATATTTGAAAACATTGTACAGAAAGTTTGACTGTAATAATGGGAGAACCCAATTCCCATTTTATTCAGAGCTGGACGCGGTGTTGGGTGAACATCCCATGCATCCCCAATACATTTGTAGTGCAGTTTAAATTATGTAATAACCAGTCTGTTAACCGTTGATGAGTGAAGTGACTCTGTTAGTGAATTATCAATGACTTAGAGGAAACCAAACCACAGTCGTTCTTCCAGAATGTCACATTTTCCCTTTGGTACTGTTTAGGCCTATACCAATTAAGAATCTGACCTCTGGACTATAATGCAGTCCTGCATATTATATTCTGTGAATCTTTTAGTATTTTCCAGACAAATCGCTATAGCAATAAAGTGCAAAAGATGTCCAAACTGATGTGTACAGGCGCATAGCTTTCTGTAAGCATGTAATGTACAATACGAAGAACTCTTTAGGCTACTCTTAGATTTACACCTTATTAATTTATACAATCATAGTATTTGCTTTAAATGCATGCTCCTTTGTAGGCTTACGTGCATGACAATTTCTTTAGAGAGTATCAAATATTTGCCTTTTCAATCATGAACATTATTATAAAAACAACGTATATAAACATCCATGCATAAAGATCAACCTTGTCCAGACCTGTTTGGATAAATGTGTTGGGCCATTCAGAGATGTGCTTTGTAGCCTACTCTGTAACTTAACCTGTTTCTGTTTCTACTGTGTGCATTAGGGTCTAAGTGTAATTTTGTATTTATATTGTATTTTGTACACACATCCAGATACTCAGCTTGTTCGTGACTTTTTAAAGGATGGGAGAGATTCCTGGAATATTTATGTGTATGACTGTGGACACGTTGAGGTTATCGGGACAGTAGCCTATTACGCCCAGCCTTAAGTAATTGAATAACAAAAGTAGGCTGTAATGATGAGTGTACAACTATTGACTATAAAAGTGTGCTGTTTTCTGTAGATTTTACAGGTTGTGTCAGAAGGGGTGGTCCAAAGCAGGCTGGATTCATTTGCATACAGGTATGGACCAGGGTATCTGGTCATAATACAGAGCAGTACGCAGATAAGAAACACATTTTATTACCATATGTACAATCAACAAATCTCAATCGGATGGTATAAACTGGTCAGCCGCTGGTCAAGAATGTCACTGAAACCAGTTACTAAGCTATGATACACCGGGTCAGATCAGAAGACTGGAAGTGTGGCTTAGTAGAGCCATGGCTTTCAGATAGTTATTTTTTTGCCACCAGTGAGAGTACATGTACAGTACCAGTTAAACGTTTTGACAGACCTACTCATTCAAGGGTTTTTCTTTATTTACTATTTTCTACATTGTGGAATAATAGTGAAGACATTAAAAACTATGAAACAACACATATGGAATCATGTAATAACTAAAAAAGGGTTAAACAAATCCAAATATATTCATAGTTGAGATTCTTCAAAGTAGCCAACCTTTGCCTTGATAACAGCATTGCACTCTACTGGCATTCTCTAAACCAGCTTCATGATGTAATCACCTGCATTTCAATTAACAGGTGTGCCTTGTTAAGTTAATTTGTGTACCTTCTTTCCTTCCTAATACGTTTGAACCAATCAGTTGTGTTGTAACAAGGTAGGGGTGGTATACAAAAGACCGATTCCAAATTATGGTAATAACAGCTCAAATAGGCAAAGAGAAATGACAGTCCATCATTACTTTAAGACATGAAGGTCAGTCAATCCAGAACATTTCAAGAACTTTGAATGTTTCTTCAAGTGCAGTTGCAAAAAACATTAAGCGCTTTGATGAAACTGTCTCTCATGAGGACCGCCACAGGAAGACCCAGAGTTACCTCTGCTGCAGAGGATAAGTTAGAGTTAACTTTTTATGGCTGCAGGGGCAGTATTGAGTAGCTTGGATGAAAAGGTGCCCATTGTAAACGGCCATCTCCTCAGTCTCAGTTGCTAATATATGCATATAAGTATTGGATAGAAAACACTCGTAAAGTTTCCAAAACTGTCAAAATATTGTCTGTGAGTATAACAGAACTGATATTGCAGGCGAAACCCTGAGGAAAATCAAAACAGGAAGTGGCTTCTATTTTGAAAACTCCATGTTCCATAGCCTCCCTTTGCTGGATTTAAAGGGATATGAACCAGATTCCTTCTCCTATCGCTTCCTCAAGGTGTCAACAGTCTTCAGACATAGTTTCAGGCTTTTATTCTGAAAAATGAGCCAGAACGATAACATCGCGTCAGGTGGTCACATGAGTTTTGCTCGCGCAACAAAGTTTGGATAGGTATTGCTTTTCCCTCTCCTCCTACTGTGAAAGACATTTGCGGTTGATATATTATCAATTATATATTTTAAAAACAACCTGAGGATTCATTATAAAAAAAACGTTTGACATGTTTCTGTGGACATTATGGAAACTATTTTGAATTTTTGTCTGCGTTGTCATGACCGCTCTTTCCTGTGAATTTCTGAACATAACAAACAGAGGTATTTTGGATATAATCTTTATGGAACAAAAGGAACATTTGTTGTGTAACTGGGAGTTTGGTGAGTGAAAACATCCGAAGATCATCAAGGTAAACGATTAATTTGATTGATTTTCTGATTTTTGTGACCAAGCTTCCTGATGCTAAGTGCACTTAATGTTTTGTCTTGCGATCGATACATTTACACAAACGCTTGGATTGCTTTCGCTGTAAAGCATAATTTCAAAATCTGACATGACAGGTGGATTAACAAAAGGCTAAGCTGTGTTTTCCTGTATTGCATTTGTGATTTCATGAATATAAGTATTTGTAGTAATATTTATTGCTATTTAGCGGTTGTTGATGACACTTATCCCGTTAGTGGGATTGCAGCCATAACAAGTTAACTGCCTCAGATTGCAGCCCAAATAAAAGCTTCACCGAGTTCAACTAACAGACACATCTCAACATCAACTGTTCAGAGGAGACTGCATAAAGGACTTCTGGGTCGAGTTGCTGCAAAGAAACCTCTACTAAAGGACACGAATAATAAGAAGAGACTTGTTAGGCCAAGATACATAAGCAATGGACATTAGACCGGTGGAAATCTGTCCTTTGGTCTGATGAGTCCAAATTTGACATATTTGGGTCTAACCTTGGTGTCTTTGTGAGACGCCGAGTAGGTGAACGGAGGATCTCCGCTTGGGGGATTTCCCACCGTGAACCATGGAGGAGTGGGTGTGATGGTGTAGGGGTACCTTGCTGGTGACACTGTCAGTGATTTATTCAGAATTCAAGGCACATTTAACCAGCATGGCTACAGTGCCTTGCAAAAGTATTCATCCCCTTTGGTGTTTTTCCTATTTTGTTGCATTACAAACTGTAAATTTAAATGGATTTTTATTTGGATTACATGTAATACACAAAATAGTCCAAATTGGTGAAGTGTAATGGCAGAAATTACTTGTATCTTGAAAAAAATAATATGGAAAATAGGTGCATGCATATGTATTCGCCCCCTTTGCTATGAAGCCCCTAAAAAAGATCTGGTGGAACCAATTACCTTCAGAAGTCACATAATTAATTAAATGAAGTCCACTTGTGTGCAATATAAGTGTCACATGATCTCAGTGTACAGTGGGGCAAAAAATTAGTTAGTCAGCCACCAATTGTGCAAGTTCTCCCACTTAAAACGACGAGGGAGGCCTGTAATTGTCATCATAGGCACACTTCAACTATGACAGACAAAATGAGAAAAAAAAATCCAGAAAATCACATTGTAGTATTTTAATGAATTTATTTGCAAATTGTGGTGGAAAATAAGTATTTGGTCACCTACAAACAAGCAAGATTTCTGACTCTCACAGACCTGTAACTTCTTCTTTAAGAGGCTCCTCTGTCCTCCACTCGTTACCTGTATTAATGGCACCTGTTTGAACTTGTTATCAGTATAAAAGACACCTGTCCACAACCTCAAACAGTCACACTCCAAACTCCACTATGGCCAAGACCAAAGAGCTGTCAAAGGACACCAGAAACAAAATTGAATTTGCAATAGGTAAGCAGCTTGGTTTGAAGAAATCAACTGTGGGAGCAATTATTAGGAAATGGAAGACATACAAGACCACTTACAATCTCCCTCGATCTGGGGCTCCACGCAAGATCTCACCCCGTGGGGTCAAAATGATCACAAGAACGGTGAGCAAAAATCCCAGGACCACGCGGGGGGACCTACTGAATGACCTGCAGAGAGCTGCGACCAAAGTAACAAAGCCTACCATCAGTAACACACTACGTCGCCAGGGACTCAAGTCCTGCAGTGCCAGACGTGTCCCCCTGCTTTAGCCAGTACATGTCCAGGCCCGTCTGAAGTTGGCTAGAGAGCATTTGGATGATCCAGAAGAAGATTGGGAGAATGTCATATGGTCAGATGAAACCAAAATATAACTTTTTGGTAAAAACTCAACTCGTCGTGTTTGGAGGACAAAGAATGCTGAGTTGCATCCAAAGAACACCATAACTACTGTGAAGCATGGGGGTGGAAACATCATGCTTTGGGGCTGTTTTTCTTCAAAGGGACCAGGATACTGATCTGTGTAAAGGAAAGAATAAATGGGGCCATGTATCGTGAGATTTTGAGTGAAAACCTCCTTCCATCAGCAAGGACATTGAAGATGAAAAGTGGCTGGGTCTTTCAGCATGACAATGATCCCAAACACACCGCCCGGGCAACAAAGGAGTGGCTTCGTAAGAAGCATTTCAAGGTCCTGGAGTGGCATAGCCAGTCTCCAGATCTCAACCCTATAGAAAATCTTTGGAGGGAGTTGAAAGTCCGTATTGCCCAGTAACAGCCCCAAAACATCACTGCTCTAGAGGAGATCTGCATGGAGGAATGGGCCAATACCAGCAACAGTGTGTGAAAACCTTGTGAAGACTTACAGAAAACGTTTGACGTCTGTCATTGCCAACAAAGGGTATATAACAAAATATCAAGATAAACTTTTGTTATTTTCCACCATAATTTGCAAATAAATTCATTAAAATTCCTACAATGTGATTTTCTGGAATGTTTTTCCGCATTTTGTCTGTCATAGTTGAAGTGCGCCTATGATGAACATTACATACAGGCGTCTCATCTTTTTAAGTGGGAGAACTTGCACAATTGGTGGCTGACTAAATACACTGCTCAAAAAAATAAAGGGAACACTTAATCAACACAATGTAACTCCAAGTCAATCACACTTCTTTGAAATCAAACTGTCCACTTAGGAAGCAACACTGATTGACAATACATTTCACATGCTGTTGTGCAAATGGAATAGACAGGTGGAAATTATAGGCAATTAGCAAGACACCCCCAATAAAGGAGTGGTTCTGCAGGTGGTACCACAGACCCCTTCTCAGTTCCTATGCTTCCTGGCTGATGTTTTGGTCACTTTTGAATGCTGGCGGTGCTTTCACTCTAGTGGTATCATGCGACAGAGTCTACAACCCACACAAGTGGCTCAGGTAGTGCAGCTCATCCAGGATGGAATATAATGCGAGCTGTGGCAAGAAGGTTTGCTGTGTCTGTCAGCGTAGTGTCCAGAGCATGGAGGTGCTACCAGGAGACAGGCCAGTACATCAGGAGACGTGGAGGAGGCCGTAGGAGGGCAACAACCCAGCAGCAGGACCGCTACCTCCACCTTTGTGCAAGGAGGAGCACTGCCAGAGCCCTGCAAAATGACCTCCAGCAGGCCACAAATGTGCATGTGTCTGCTCAAACTCCATGAGGGTGGTATGAGGGCCCGACGTCCACAGGTGGGGGTTGTGCTTTTAGCCCAACACCGTGCAGGACGTTTGGCATTTGCCAGAGAACACCAAGATTGGCAAATTCGCCACTGGCACCCTGTGCTCTTCACAGATGAAAGCAGGTTCACACTGAGCACGTGACAGACGTGATAGAGTCTGGAGACGCCGTGGAGAACGTTCTGCTGCCTGCAACATCCTCCAGCATGACCGGTTTGGCGGTGGGTCTGTCATGGTGTGGGGTGGCATTTCTTTGGGGGGCCGCACAGCCCTCCATGTGCTCGCCAGAGGTAGCCTGACTGCCATTAGGTACCGAGATGAGATCCTCAGACCCCTTGTGAGAACATATACTGGTGTGGTTGGCCCTGGGTTCCTCCTAATGCAAGACAATGCTAGACCTCATGTGGCTGGAGTGTGTCAGCAGTTCCTGCAAGAGGAAGGCATTGATGCTATGGACTGGCCCGCCCGTTACCCAGACCTGAATCCAATTGAGCACATCTGGGACATCATGTCTCGCTCCATCCACCAATGCCACGTTGCACCACAGACTGTCCAGGAGTTGGCGGATGCTTTAGTCCAGGTCTGGGAGGAGATCCCTCAGGAGACCATCCGCCACCTCATCAGGAGCATGCCCAGGCATTGTAGGGAGGTCATACAGGCACGTGGAGGCCACACACACTACTGAGCATCATTTTGACTTGTTTTAAGGACATTACATACCTTAAGGGAACATTTTGACCCAACTTTGATGTAGTGTGGTTTTCCACTTTAATTTTGAGTGTGACTCCAAATCCAGACCTCCATGGGTTGATACATTTGATTTCCATTGATCATTTTTGTGTGATTTTGTTGTCAGCACATTCAACTATGTAAAGAAAAAAGTATTTATTAAGAATATTTAATTCATTCAGATCTAGGATGTGTTATTTTAGTGTTCCCTTTATTTTTTGAGCAGTGTACCAAACAAGCGACACCATGAAAACCAAGAAGCTCTCCAAACAGGTCAGAGACAAAGTTGTGGAGAAGTACAGATCAGGGTTGGGTTATAACAAAATATGTGAAACTTTGAACATTCAATGGCGCACCATTAAATCCGTTATAAAAATATTGAAAGAATTTGGCACCTCAAGAAGTCTGCCAAGAGAGGGCCGCCCACCAAAATTCACAGACCAGGCAAGCAGGGCATTAATCAGAGAGGCAACAAGAGACCAACGATAACCCTGAAGGAGCTGCAAAGCTCCACAGCAGAGATTTGAGAATCTGTCCATAGGACCTCTGTAAGCCATATACACCGCAAAGCTGAGCTTTACGGCGGAACAGTGGCCAGAAAAAAAGCCATTGCTTAATGAAAAAAATAAACAAACATGTTTGGGGCTTGCCGAAAGGCATGTGGGAGACTCCCCAAACATATGGAAGAAGGTACTCTGGTCAAATGAGACAAATTGAGCTTTTTGGCCATCAAGGAAAACACCGTCTGGCACAAACCCAACACCTCACATCACCCAGAGAACACCATCCCCACAATGAAGCATGGTGGTGGCAGTATCATGCTGTGGGGATGTTTTTCTTTGGCAGGGACTGAGAAACTGGTCAAAATTGAAGGAATGATGGTTGGCGCTAAATACTGGGAAATTCTTGGGGGAAACCTGTTTGTCTTCCAGAGATTTGAGACTGGGATGGAGGTTCACCTTCCAACAGGACAATGACCCTAAGCATACTGCTAAAGCAACACTCAAGTGGTTTAAGGGGAAACATATACAGTACATGTCTTGGAATGGCCAGGTTAAAGCCCAGACCTCAATCCAATTGAGAATTTGTGGTATGACTTAAATATTGCTGTACATCAGCGGAACCCATCCAACATGAAGGAGGTGGAGCAGATTTGCCTTGAAGAATGGGCAAAAATCCCAGTGCCAAGCTTATAGAAACATACCCCAAGAGACTTGCAGCTGTAATTGTGGCTCTACAAAGTATTGATTTTGGGGGGGTGGATAGTTATACACGCTCAAGTTTTCCGTTTTTTTGTCTTATTTCAAATGGTAGGCATTTTATGTAAATCAAATGATACAAACCCCCAAAAAATCAATTTTAATTCCAGGTAGTAAGGCAACAAAATAGACAAAATGCCAAGGGGGTTGAATTTTTTTGTTCATTTTATTCAACCTTTATTTAACCAGGTAGGCTAGTTGAGAGCAAGTTCTCATTTACAACTGCGACCTTGCCAAGATTAAGCAAAGCAGTTCGATACATACAACAACACAGAGTTACACATGGAATAAACAAACATACAATCAATAATACAGCATGTGCAAATGAGGTAGGATAAGAGAGGTAAGGCAACAAATAGGCCATGGTGGTGAAGTAATTACAATATAGCAATTAAACACTGGAATGGTAGGGTGTGCAGAAGATGAATGTGCAAGTAGGGATACTGGGGTGCAAAGGTTCAAGATAAATAAATACATACAGTATGGGGATGAGGTAGACTGGATGGGCTATTTACAGATGAGCTATGTACAGGTGCAGTGATCTGTGAGCTGCTCTGACAGCTGGTCCATAAAGCTAGTGAGAAATGTAAGAGTCTCCAGCTTCAGAGATTTTTGCAGTTTGTTCCAGTCATTGGCAGCAGAGAACTGGAAGGAGGGGTGGCCAAAGGAAGAATTGACTTTGGGGTTGACCAGTGAGATATACCTGCTGGAGAGCGTGCTATGGGTGGGTGCTGCTCTGGTGACCAGTGAGCTGAGATAAGGTGGGGCTTTACCTAGCAGAGACTTGTAGATGATGTGGAGCCAGTGGGTTTGGCGACGAGTATGAAGCAGGGGCCAGTCAACGAGAGCATACAGGTCGCAGTGGTGGTTAGTAATGGGGATTTGGTGACAAAACGGACGGCACTGTTATAGACTGCATCCAATTTGCTGAGTAGAGTGTTGGAGGCGATTTTGTAGATGACATCGCCGAAGTCGAGGATCGGTAGGATCAGTTTTACGAGGGTATGTTTGGCAGCATGAGTGAAGAATGCTTTGTTTTGAAATAGGAAGTCGATTCTAGATTTATTTTTGGAATGGAGATGTTTAATGTGAGTTTGGAAGGAGAGTGTACAGTCTAACCAGACACCTAGGTATTTGTAGTAGTCCACATATTCTAAGTCAGGACCGTCCGGAGTAGTGATTCTGGACGGGCGGGTGTGGGCAGCGAAAGGTTGAAGAGCATGCATTTAGTTTTACTTCCATTTAAGAGCAGTTGGAGGCCACATAAGGAGAGTTGTATGGCATTGAAGCTCATCTGGAGGGTTGTTAACACAGTGTCCAAAGAAGGGCCAGAGGTATACAGAAGGGTGTCATCTGCGTAGAGGTGGATCAAAGAATCACCAGCAGCGAGAGCGACATCATTGATGTATACAGAGAAGAGAGTCGGCCCGAGAATTTAACCCTGTGGCACCCCCATAGAGACTGCCAGAGATCCGGACAATAGGCCCTCCGATTTGACATACTAAACTCTATCGGAGACGTAGTTGGTGAACCAAGCGTGGCAATCATTTGAGAAACCAATGCTGTTGAGTCTGCCAATAAGAATGTTCTTATTGACAGAAAGCCTTAGCCAGGTTGATGAATATGGCTGCACAGTAATGTCTCATATCGATGCCAGTTATGATATTGTTTAGGACCTTGAGCGTGGCTGAGGTGTACCAATGACCAGCTCTGAAACCAGATGGCATAGCGGAGGTGGTACGGTGAGTTTCGAAATGGTAGGTAATCTGTTTGTTAAATTGGCTTTCAAAGACCTTAGAATGGCAGGGTAGAATAGATATAGGTCTGTAGCAGTTTGGGTCTAGAGTTTCTCCCCCTTTGAAGAGGGGGATGACAGCAGCAGCTTTCCAATCTATGGGAATCTCAGATGATACGAAAAAGAGGTTGAACAGGCTAGTAATAGGGGTTGCAACAATCTCGGCAGATCATTTTAGAAAGAGAGGGTCCAGTTTGTATTGCCCGGCTAATTTGTAGGGCTCCATATTTTGCAGCTCTTTGAAAACATCAGCTATCTGGATTTGGGTGACGGAGTAGTGGGAGAGGTTTGGGCGAGTTGCTGTGGGGAGAGCACGGCTGTTGACCGGGGTAGGGCTAGCCAGGTGGAAAGCATGGGTAGCTGTAGAAAAATGCTTATTGAAATTCTCAAATATTGTGGATTTATCGGAGGTGACAGTGTTTCCTAGCCTCAATGCAGTGGGCAGCTGGGAGGAGGTGCTCTTATTCTCCATGGACTTTAGTGTCCAAGAATTTATTTGAGTTTCTACCTCAGGATGCAAATTTCTGTTTGAAAAAGCTAGCCTTAGCTTTCCTAACTGCCTGTGTATATTGGTTCCAATCTTCCCTGAAAAGTTGCATATCACGGGGGCTATTCGATGCTAATGCTGAACGCCGCAGGATGTTTTTGTGCTGGTCAAGGGCAGACAAGTCTGGAATGAACTAAGGGATATATCTGTTCCTGGTTCTACATTTTTTGAATGGGGTATGATTATTTTAGGTGGTAAGGAAGGCACTTTTAAAAACCTCTTCATCCTACCCCCTCCTTTTTCGAACATTCTGTTAAAAATCGTGCAACATTTCAGCGTCCTGCTACTCATGCCAGGAATATAGTATATGCATATGATTAGTATGTGTGGATAGAAAACACTCTGAAGTTTCTAAAACTGGTTAAATCACGGCTGTGACTATAACAGAGCGTGTGTTTCATCGAAAAGCGCAAGAAAAACTGGTCACTGAAAGCTGAAAAAAGTATCCATGCGCCCCTTTCATGAATTGTTTAAAGGACACCAAATTTAATATGGACACGGATGCAATTCCTACAGCTTCCACACGATGTCACCAAAAACGTCATTTTCATTGACAAAAATCCTTTGAGACATTACCAATAGATCCGTCATTCCATCCAGCCTACAACAATCGATTTTGGAAGATTGAAAAATGGACATTGTTTTCTTGAGTAGCTGCTATTGAATACAGATCGCCCAGTGATCAATTTGATCGCTTATTAACGTTTACAAATACCTAAAGTTGGGTTACAAAAGTAGGTTGAAGTGTTTTGTCAAAGAATATAGGCAACTTATATAATTTTTAAAAATGACGTTGCGTGTTGGAAGAGAGCTTTTTTCCTGAAGCAGACAGGCTATACAAATGGATATTTTGGGCAAACATGGACGGATTTAATCGGGAAAAATACCAATTTGTGATGTTTATGGGACATATAGGAGTGACAACAAAGAATATCATCAAAGGTAATGAATGTTTTATATTTTATTTCTGCGTTTTTGTGTAGCACCGGCTACGCTAATTATTTTGTTTACGTCCCCTTCAGGTATATTGGGGGTGTTGCATGCTATCAGATAATAGCTTCTCATGCTTTTGCCGAAAAGCATTTTAAAAATCTGACTTGTTGGCTAGATTCACAACGAGTGTAGCTTTAATTCAATACCCTGCATGTGTATTTTAATGAACGTTTGAGTTTTAACGAGTACATTTAGCATTTAGCGTAGTGCATTTGCATTTCCAGGTGCCTACTTGAGACGTCTGCGTCTCAAGTAGGATAAAGAGGTTAAAGAATAACCAGGAATCCTCTACTGATGGGATTAGGTCAGTGTCATTCCAGGATACTCCTGCCAGGTCGATTTAGAAAGGCCTGCTCGCTGAAGTGTTTTAGGGAGCGTTTGAAAGTGATGAGGGGTGGTCGTTTGACCACAGACCCATTACGGATGCAGGCAATGCAAAGGTGTATTTGGAGGGCGAGTTAGCTAGGATGACATCTATGAGGGTGCCCATGTTTGCGGATTTGGGGTTGTACCTGGTAGGTTCATTGATAGTTTGTGTGAGATTGAGGACATCAAGCTTAGATGGTAGGATGGCCGTGGTGTTTAGCATGTCATAGTTTAGGTCACCTAGCAGCACGAGCTCAGAAAATAGATGTGGGCAATCAATTCATATATGGTGTCCAGGGCACAGCTGGGGCAGAGGGTGGTCTATAGCAAGCGGCAAGGATGAGAGAGATATTTCTGGAAAGGTGAATTTTTAGAAGTAGAAGCTCGAATTGTTTTGGTACAGACCTGGATAGTAAGACAGAACTCTGCAGGCTGTCTAGATTGCAACTCCGCCCCCTTTGGCAGTTCTATCTTGGCGGAAAATGTTTCAGGGGTTTCGGTGGTTTTCCTAAACTATGATTCAGACTCAGTTAAGACATCCGGTTTGGCAGAATCTGCTAAAGCATTGAATAAAGCAAACTTAGGGAGTAGGCCTCTAATGTTAACATGCATGAAACAAAGGCTTTTACGGTTACAGAAGTCAACAAATGAGAGCACCTGGAGAGTAGGAGTGGAGCTAGGCACTGCAGGTCCTAGATTAACTTCTACATCACCAGAGGAACAGAAGAGAAGAAGGATAAGGGTACGGCTAAATGCTATAACAACTGGCCGTCTAGCACGTTCGGAACAGAGACTAAAAGGAGCAGGTTTCTGGGCACGATAGAATAGATTCAAGGCATAATGCACAGACAAAGGTATGGTAGGAAGAGAGTACATTGGATGATCGCGTATGTGGGAGGTGGAACAACATGGTTGGTTAAGGCATATTGAGCAGGGCTAGAGGCTCTACACTGAAATAAGACAGTACTCCCTAACCAGGACAGTAATGGACAAGGCATATTGATATTAGGGGGAGGCATGCGCAGCCAAGTGAATCGTATGGGTCCATTGAGTGTGTAGTAAAACGCCAAATGGATCTACCTCCTGGTCCTCTTCCCCTGCCTTACCCACCAATGGTAGAGACCGAGATGACCACGCCTACTGAAATACCGGATTGGGCAACGTCACCAGAAGATGACTCAAGCCAAACCAACTACTGAACAAGACTGGTGTCAGGAAGAACCACCCTCTGCCTCAAGTGACACCTCTGAATGGGAATAGCTGTTAGACTAATTTGCTGATAGAGTAAGGGCACTGTCATAAACGGATGCCCATATATGTACTGTTATAAGAGTAAGGGCACGGTCAAAAACGGATGCCCATATATGAGCTGTTGTTAATGTGTGGTAAAGCAGTTGTGTGTCCTCCAAGTGTGTAGAGGGGAGGACACTCACGTGACCTCGAGTGAGGGATAAAAAGGTATATATAGAGAAACTGCCGATACTTCGGCGCTGACTTCTGAATTCATTTAGACAACCATTTGACTTCGGATAATTGGCACCTGACTCAAATTACTTAAAGATTCTAACTTGTTGGATCTGAGAAGTGTCTCTCCGATATACCGTTTAACTATTGAACAGCTGTTCTGTCGCCTGCGGCCTTGGTGTGTGTATACTGACGCAAATTACATTAAGAGAAAGTCTCAGTAACTTAACCTCTCGATTGAGCTCAGTACCTCACCCTCGTTGCATGGCACGGACGTTCAACGGGACTGAGAGTCACTCTAGTCCTTTAGTTGATCCCCTGCTTATACCTATGGTTATCCGAATTGACCCTGTCGCCTGCGGCCTTGGTGCGTGTCTACTGACGCAAATTACATCCAGAGAAAGTCTCAGAAACTTAACCTCTCGATTGAGCTCAGTACCTCGCCCTTGTTGCGAGGCACAGACTCTTCGATATTCCATTGGGGCAGGGAATCACCAGCGGGTTCTCTCATCCAGTCCAAACTTGAATCTCTAAATTTAGTAAAGCACCGACTACAATTCAACCTCTCAGCCAGTAGAGGGGAGTCACTACCTAACTAAATTCTTAAAAGATCTCTGACCGACTGAAACACCGCTCCTGAGCTCGTGGGTCTCCCTGTCATCTTTTAAAGGTAATTAAGTTGAAGTATTATATTTTATTAGAGATAAGTGTTATCATTGTACCAGACATGGTAGAGCATTAAGGCATTTGTGTGTTTTTGATTAACGCTGTGTGTAACCAAGTAACAAATTGTGTATTTTGAAGTGTGTTTGATTGTAAAAAACAAAAACAGAGTGTTTCCAAAAATAAACGGTAGCCTTATTTTGTCTCGAGTAAAACGCCCTCCCAAGACAGTTAACGGCACGGGAGATAACAACTCTGACACTCCCCTCTACCGGGACACTGGAAACGGAGACCAATACTCCATGACAAAGTGAGTTACCATTAAAAGACAAGGAGGAAGGTGTGTCCAGTAGTGATTCATTAATTGTCTTATTGATCTAAGTTTTATTATCCAAGCGATACATAGCCGATGGGCAGAGTAGTGAGACTAAGTTGACTAAAGGTCTTCACACTTTAAACTAGATACATCACAGAAGGAAAATACTCAACCTGAGGGAAATCATATAGAGACTGGTAGGAAGAAGGCTTAATAACAACTCAAGGATCCATTAGTGGTGTAAAAGGAGTCTAGAGGATAAACGTGGAGTTCACACATCCCAGCTAGAGCTAGACCGTTGAGAGTGACAAGGCAAAAGACCTCTCTACGCGGACAACGTATCGATAAAGAAAGAGAGGCAGGGCTATGCGAGCGGTCCTGGTTATACCAAGATAACCTGAAGTATCTATAGTGCCCTGTCCAATCCAGGGAACGGGACGCTAACCACCTCTAGCACCCCGCTGCCGGCCAAGGGGCGGGGCTGAAGGTTTCGTATCGCGGCAAGTGGTTGGGCTGGCAGGGGACACGGCAATTCAGACAGTTAGCAGGCCGGGCTTAGCAAGTTAGCAGAAGAGCCTTAGAGGGACGTCGCGATGGGGGAAAGTCTGTTTTTGGCCTCCTCATGTGGTGATGTCGACAGACGTGGAATTAGTAGGGTTCCAAGTAGCAGAGGGGTCCAAGTCCAATTGGCAAAATGGGTATAGTGGTCCAAAAAACTGGCCGATGTATCTGCTAACAGTCCAAAATGCTCTAGATAGCTAGCAGGCCGTGGTGTGTCCCAACTTCTTACTGTTACTCTAATTCCAGTTAATCTGTTCTGTTGTACTGTAAACACATGTTAAGATTGAGCACCGACACTTTCATAGCTCAATAAAGCTGACAAGTACCTTTGTGTATCCCAATGTTGGGATATATATATTTTTATTAAAGGGATACATTTTCAATGTACTAACATAACATGATGAACAGTAATGACAATTACTCTCACAGCTGGCCAACAATATTTATATCTAAGCCACTCCCCAATAGGCAACGTCTCCTGATCATTACCTATGGATTACATTAAAGACCATTCTGCTGCTTCAACCCAGCATGAAAGTGACTGACTAAAAACCCAACTGATGTTTGGTTATTACACATTAATAACATTTTATAACAAAGCAGTAACTATTCCAACATTGCGATATACATAGGCACTTAAGGAACTCATACTCTTATTAAAGCTACAAAAGCGTCAGTGCTCAACCTTAACATGTGTTGACAATACAACAGAACAGAATAACTCTAAATGGAGTCCAAAACCAGCTACATGAAAGCCACTCCCCCTGTCTTCTGATCTGGCATCAACAAACCAACTTAAAGGAAACAACTGGCTTGGTCAAAATAACCCAATGTGTGTTGCCCAATATTTACTCAAATTGGGTTGTTTTTAACCCAGCATTTTTTTAAGAGTGCAGGTCAGGTGAAGTGTTATTGTAGTTGATTTGTAAAATAAATGCACAGACATGATACAAAGCATGTTTGCTCAAATCCAGGGAATCCAGGGAAATCCGGGAACCAAATCCAGCTACTTCTATAGTGAACAGTATATACCATTACGGGAAGGGTTATACTGTAGATTAATACCTCATTAGTATATTCTACTTTGCAGTAAATCAGGACATTTTCTCCTATTTCCCCTTTTTACTCTCCTCTTGCTACAGCATGCCAAGACCAACGCATAAACAACGTAAGAAAGCAGGCATGCATTATGCAAATGTATTCCCCCGCCGCCATGGAGGGAGCGATATGTATTTAAACTTTCCTGCTGCTCTCTCGTTTGGCCTCGGCTGGCATCTGCTTATTAGCCAGGCAACCCATTTGGTTGAGGAAATAGCAAAACGCATTATGGCGGTGGAAGATCAGTTGACAATTCCTCGAAACCACCAGCTTGATCGGGTAACAATGCGAAGCGTGGAGGCGCACAGTGTGCCATTTGAGCCCACGTCTTTTATTCCATGCTTCCCGCCTAGCGGATGGATGAAAAGGAGGGGGGATCATGAAAGAAAATGTAGGCTACACACACAGGCACACACAACACTGGCATGGGTATACAGTGCATACGTTTCCAGTAATCGGCAGGAATCTGAAAGGTGAAATCTCTGCAACTGCCTTTGGTTCTCTCTCTCTTTATCCTCTCCCTCCCTTTCTCTAACCTCTCTCCTTTGATCACTGCCCCTTCTCTTGCAGACGTCTCACACTCTGTCCCCCTCTCCCTCTCTTCCTCTATTCTCCTCCCTCGCTTGGTCTCATTTCGGCTTTGATCAGTATTGCAGGCTCAGATGAACCCCCTCCTCCGCCTCCCTATTTCTCTCTTTCATGCATCTTGAAAGTATGCAGTTTGGTTCCTCTCTGGGGATTTTTCTACCTTCCTTCGCTCCACCCCCTGGACACCCTCTCTCTCTCATTCATCTATCCTGCGTCCGACAGATTCTGTCAGTTTGATCCCCTGCACTTTGGCCAACTCTGTTCAAAGCTTTGACTTGGTCATCAACTCTACAAAGGATAAAAACTGCATCGTAAAAAACAAATGGCCTTGGCACCGAACCTGAGTCAGTAATGACTTGAACTATCTATATCTAAGCCCTATAACAATTAGTTTTTTCAATAGCTCGCTGACCCCAGCCCAGGGAGTATAACACTTACACATCAAAGGGTATGCCATACAGAAATGTCACCTGTTTGCTATCTATCCTTTCCTTTAATTGAAAACTAGAATGAGATATAAGAGAGAAAATGAAAGGCAAGGGTATTATGAGCACTGGCGTCCTCCGAAACTCTCCCCCCCAACCCTAGTCCCCCTATATCTCTGCCATAAATTACAGTAGCCATGGTGACAGAAGTGAGAGAAACGGGGGAGAGGTGGAGGGAGAAAGGGGTGCGACAGAAGGGTCATCTCTTCAGAGGAGTGACCCCCAGTAAAAAATAGGTCCTTCCTGTTGAGTTAAGACACCGCAACCATGGTGTGAGTGACATAACCAGGCGTTAAGTCCCACGGGGAGCAATTTCATTGACACCGTGCCCCAGCTATTACAGCTTAGATTTACCAAATTCCACCCTGGCGATGATGTGAGTGACTTCAGTCTCTGTGCTCGCCGTTTTCTCCAGTTTTGCTCTATTTTTTCTCTCTGCAGTGTCTCCTGTGGTTTTGATACCTGCTATCATCTCTGACACACACACGTGGGCACTCACGCATTCTTATATACTGAATAAAAATATAAATGTAACATGCAATAATTTCAGTTAGAAGAAGGAAGGAAATCAGTCAATTGAAATAAATTCACCAGGCCCTAATCTATGATTTTCACAACTGGGAATACAGATATGCATCTATTGGTCACAGAACTTTAAAAAAAAATAGGGATGTGGATGAGAAAACCAGTCAGCTTCTGGTGTGACCAGCATTTGCCTCATGCAGTGAGACACTTCTCCTTTGCATAGAGTTGATCAGCCTGTTTGGGACCAGTGGAATGTTGTCCCACTGCTCTTCAATGGCTGTGCGAAGTTGCTGGATATTGGTGGGAACTGGAACATGCTTTCGTGCATCCCAAACATGCTTAATGGTTGATTTGTCTGGTGAGTATGCAGGCCATGGAGGAACTGGGACATTTTCAACTTACATGTCTTGGGGCTGTGGTGGCGGACGAATTGACATGAAAATGGGCCTCAGGATCTCATTAGGGTATCTCTGTGCATTAAAATTGCCATCAATAAAATGACAATGTTCATTGTCCATAGCTTATGCCAGCCCATACCATTACCCCACCGTCACCATGGGGCACTCTGTTCACAATGTTGACTTCAGCAAACCGCTAGCCCAGACGACACCATTCACATGGTCTGCCGTTGTGAGGCAGGTTGAACTTGCTCCCAAATTCTCGAAAACGATGTTGGAGGCAGTTTATGGTTAATCTGGCCATCCAGAATCACAACAGCACGCTGACTTACGCCTCATGGAAAATTGGAAAGCCATCATTATTCACCATCATTATTCACATCCCTTGACTTTTTCCACATTTTGTTGTTACAGCCTGAATTTTAAATGAATTACATTTAGATTTTGTGTCACTGGCCTACACACAATAGTGGAATTATGGTATATATATATTTTTTAAGTAAAGCTGGAATGTCTTGAGTCAATAAGTATTTCACCTCTTTATGGCAAGCCTAAAGTTCAGGGGTAGAAATGTGCTTTACTAGTCACAATAAGTTGCATGGACTCACTCTGTGTTCAATAATATTGTTTAACATGATTTTTAAATGAATACCTTGTCTCTGTACCCCAGACATACAGATAATTGTAAGGTCCCTCACTCAAGTAGTGAATTTAAAACACAGATTCAACCACATAGACCAGAAAGGTTTTCCAATGCCTCACAAAGGACACCTATTGGTAGATGGGTAAAAAATATATACATATATATATATATATATATATAATATATATATATATATAATATATGTATATATATGTATACAACCTGCACCACAGGTTGACAAACACTGCACCACACCAACAGCAAGGCTCTCTGCTAGCTACAGCACTCCAGATCCTACCTAGAGACTGCATGGGGCAGACAGAGGATGGTTTGTTAGACCGGTTCTTCTTTGTTATTGTCTTATCTTTTAGTAAGAGTAGACTTCATTTCAAGGTTGAGTTAACTTCTTGGTGACAGGGGGGCAGTATTGAGTAGCTTGGATGAATAAGGTGCCCAGAGTAAACTGCCTGCTACTCTGTCCCAGATGCTAATATATGCATATGATTAGTAGTATTGGATAGAAAATACTCTGGAGTTTCTAAAACTGTTTGAATGACGTCTGTGAGTATATCAGAACTCGAATAGCAGGCGCAAACCTGAGACAAATCCAACCAGGAAGTGGGAAATCTCAGGTTTGTAGTTTCATTTAAGTGATTGCCAATCCAATATGCTGTGTCTATAGGACCAGATTGCACTTCCCAAGGCTTCCAGCAGATGTCAACAGTCGTTAGAAAGTGGTTTGAGGCTTCTATTGTGGAAGGGTGTCGAATAAGAGCTGTTTCAACAAGTGGACTAGGCTGAGGCCAATCAGTTGTTTACTGCCCGGGTGCGCTGGTCCTTCTTTTTCCTCTGTAATGAATACTCTATTGTCCGGATGGAATATTATTGAAGATTTATTATAAAAAGACCATAAGGCTTGATTGTAAACATCGTTTGACATGTTTCTTCAAACTGTAATGGAACTCTTCGTCTGGATTTTGCGCTCGCACATTGTGCCTTTGGAATAGTGAACTAAACAGAGGTATTTGGACATAAATATGGACGTAATCAAACAAAACGAACATTTCTTGTGGAAGTGGGAGTCCATTCCGACGAAGATCAGCAAAGGTAAATTAAGATTTATAATGCTATTTGTGACTTTTGTTGACTCCACAATTTGTCGGGTAACTGTATGGCTTGCTTTTGTGGCTGAACACTGTTCTCAGATTATTTAATATTTTGCTTTTACCGTAAAGCTTTTTTGAAATCTGACACAGCGGTTGCATAAACGAGAAGTGTATCTTTAAAATGGTGTAAAATACTTGTATGGTTGAGGAATTTTAATTATGAGATTTCTGTTCACTGGCTGTTGGCGAGGTGGGACGCTAGCGTCCCAAACGATCCCAGAGAGAGGTTAAAGAAAGGCATGTAGGTGAAGTCAGTTGATGTCCGTTTGGATGTCATCTGATTGTGCCATTACATTGTAGACCAAAATGATTTTGGCAGCAACGTTAAAAACAAGTGATTGTGTTATAAACCTACACCTGAGTGCCTATGGCATCTAAGATTATGATCGTTAGTGTTGGCTTACAGTAGGGTAGCTAGGGTAGAGTGTCACTCCTTATGGTTTAAGCTTTGGCAAATATGGATGATGGTTTTCAAAATCCTTAAAAAATATAAAAGAGATGAAGAAGAAAATTAAACTCTTTCATCTTATCACTCAGTAATTAAGCAGATCTCTCCCAAAATATTTTTGGGGGAACTGGTAATTACTTGTAAATTACTTTTATAAAAGCTTATTAATGATATCAAGTAAATTGTTCACATTAATTAACTTTAATGTGCGACATTGAGCGAGGATTACTTCAGCCTAGTTATGACAGGACTCTTAAAGGGCATTGCAACAGGTTCTATAAAGGCCCAGTCCGTAATTTGAAAAACATAAAAACGGCAGCCCTGAAACTTGGTAACCAAATAAAAAATGGAGCTATAGGGGAATGACAGTCCATGAGGTCAACATTTGATAATTTGATCAAAAATGGCTGTAAAAATCAGAGTGGGCCTTTAAATCCAGTTGGCAGAAGAATCACCTATCTGGCACCTTAAAAAAAAAATCTGTTTTCTTTGAGATGTTAAACCCAGCCCAACGCCCAACCCCGATTCAACAGTCAATGAACAGATATAACTGCAGCTGGACTTTAAAAAAAATATACTGTATATATTACAGGAGAGAACTTTCAGAACACGAAAACACACACAGGGGAGACCGCAAGACAAAGAGGTGTTGTGAACAGTACAGGTTCAACTTATAACAAGCTGTCAGAGTTATGTGCAGGAAGTCCAATTTGGTCTACGTCCCAAATTGCACGCTATTCCCTTTATAGGAAACTACTTTCAGTAGTTCACTATAAACACCAATAGGGTGCCATTTGGGAAACAGGACCCAAATTTAAGGTGAGTCTTCATTAGAGGAAGTGCAGCATGCAGTGCTGTCATTACCTGCTGTGTACTCCAAAGACCTGCGATCCAGATATACACAGTTGAATCCACACTGCTTGTCTGACACTAATTCAATATCAAGTCTTGAGGAATGGACTGCAAGATTTCCTGAGGCTCAGTGTTAGCTCTTATGATCATGTAATGCTGTTTGAAACATGTTTACTGACACCGGTAGTAAGAGGGAAATAAATTGCTTGTTTCTTATTGCTGAACAACTGATGGACGGCTGACATTGGCATTAATAAATCTTTTTCGGTAGATTTTCCTCGATTGTATTGTATTTTCTCTTTATATTATAAGATGCCCGAAGCAGGGGTTCCACCAGCGGTCCTGTTTTGGTGCTAAATGAATTGTTCCCCCCCCCCCCCCTCCTCCTTTTCCCCATAAATCTGTTTGATTGAACCGATGGCTCAGTAGTTCACAAACATGTCTGTGAAACTAGCCAACTTGTCCAGGTGCAGTGTGTGTGTGTGTGTGTTTGTGTGTGCACGCGTATCTGTAAAAGTAGAGAACATGTTGACTCACCCTACTTGTAAAGATACGCCAATGTTTCTCTCTATCAAGTTTCCGAAAAGGCCTCGTACTCATACAGTACATTCTTTTCGTTTTTGTTGTCCTAGGCTACCTTGCTAAAATGCTTGCTCGCTAGCCTAATTTCCTTTAATGTTAGCATTATCCCTTTACATCTAGCTACATATTGAACTTCCATCCTCTCAGGAATGCTAAAAGTTTAAGACGGAAGGATAATTGGTATAGATCAAGAATCAGCCACCAACCCCAACCTCCTAAAACTCCTAAAAAAGCATCATCCCCTTCACTTAAAATTCAGTCGCAGCAGCCAGACAAGTGGAAAAGAGTATTTAAATATTTCTAAAACTAAAAACATTGTACTTGGATCAAAGCACTCACTAAACCATAAACCTCAACTAAATCTTGTTGAGATGACCAAACTGCTTGGAGTAACCCTAGATTGTAAACTGTCATGGTCAAAACATATTGATGCAGTAGTAGCTAAGATGGGATAAGTCTGTCTATAATAAAGCGATGCTCTGCCTTACACCTCTTGGTGTTAGGGGGCAGTATATTAATTTTTGGAAAAAAAACATTCCCGTTTTAAACGGGATATTTTGTCAGGAAAAGATGCTAGAATATGCATATAATTGACAGCTTTGGATAAAAAACACTCTAACGTTTCCAAAACTATAAAGATATTGTCTGTGAGTATAACAGAACTGATGTTGCAGGCGAAAGCCTAAGAAAAATCCAATCCAGAAGTGCCCCAGATTTTGAAAGCGCTGCGTTCCAATGACTCCCTATTCAGCTGTGAATGTACCATCAACGAGCTTATGCTTTCTACGTATTCCCCAAGGTGGCTACAGTATTGTGACGTAGTTTTACGCATTTCTGTTGAAGAATAGCCATAGGCGGCCACATTGCGTAAGTGGTCACATGGTGGCTCCATTATTCCAATCGGTCCTAGTGAAAAACGAATTGTCCCAACGGATATCGAATAGATATTAGAAAAACACCTTGAGGATGGATTCTAAACAACGTTTGCCATGTTTCTGTCGATATTATGGAGCTAATTTGGAATATTTTTCAGCGTTGTGGTGACCGCAATTTCGGGCGATTTTCAGCCAAACATGAAGAACAAACGGAGCTATTTTGCCTACAAAAATATTATGTAGCTTGGTTTAACAACAAATTATTCACTCTGCAGTGATTTATAAATAGAGCATGCAGCAGCTGGAAAATAGTTGAGCATGGTCATCAGATCTTGGTACTTGTTTTTTTTGATGGGCAGAGGACTCTCAAATGCTCTAGGGCAGTGGCTTGCAAAATAGGGAGGTTGAGGAGTAGCTCCTTGTTTTTGTTTGGAGATCAGCCACAACTTCCATCCCTCAAATAGACTGTGGCTCTGTCTGGCGTACAGATTCCAAGGATCCTCAACTGAAATTAGAATTGAAACATTTTAAGTTCCTGACATCAATAAACAACTTTCACAGTCAAGCATTAGGATATTTTATTGTTAGAACAACATGTTGCATGTTGATGTGATGTTAGTAAACTATTCTCTGTGCAATACCTGTGACTTTTAACCACCTCACTGAGGGGCGGCAGCGTAGCCTAGTGGTTAGAGCGTTGGACTAGTAACCGGAAGGTTGCGAGTTCAAACCCCCGAGCTGACAAGGTACAAATCTGTCGTTCTGCCCCTGAACAGGCAGTTAACCCACTGTTCCCAGGCCGTCATTGAAAATAAGAATTTGTTCTTAACTGACTTGCCTGGTTAAATAAAGGTAAAATAAAAAAATAAAACTGAGGTGATCTGTAGTCCAGCTGGTCGCTTGAGGACAGAATCTGGGTGGTGCCTGAAGTCTTCACATTGCATCCTCATCCACCTTGAATGGTTTTGCTGGTTGTGCTTCAAGTATCAGCTTTGAAACATCATCAGGTGTATGAAGGACCTTGCGCCTCTTCTCGATGGAGGCAAAAGATCGATCACAAGGAAGAAAATAATGACAATGAACTTCTGCTCAACTTGGGTAAAGTAACCCATTGAGACGAGCATCGACATCAGATTGAGCAGCCGCCAGTTATTCTGCACACAGCATCTGTCACTGAAGATGATCAACTTGCGCACCTCTGGTTTGGTGATTGGCGGGAATTTTGTCTTCACCCACTTCAATATGCAGCTTGCAACCTCAATGGACCCTCGGTGTGCAATCCCCTCATGCCAAACACACATGTATGCAGGATCTTCTTATCCAAGTTCCTGGATGCAAAGGTTAAAATTTGACAGCTGCCGCTGGTAGTAGACATTGGAGTGGGTCAGATTAGGGGTGTACATCACTCGCTGTAGATCAACAGAAATGACATGGCAGTCAGCATTGGCTTTAGCCCACTCAGTGTCACTTTGAAGCTGTGTGTAGGCCTTTTCAGCTTTTTGATGGTGCAACTCACTTTAAACTGCAATCTTCCTCTTCTCCTCTTCAGATGTTGCTGCTGACATCTTAGTGAAGAATGTGTCACAGGTGTCACTCCTGGGTTGGCCGAAATTGAGACTCTTGCAGATGATGTGGTATTCTTCTCTTTCTAGAGTCGGTACATTCACAACAAATTCAGATCAGGGCGGAGGTATTCTCTGTGTACATCCCTCTTCATCCGAGGGTAGTGGTTCTGGGTTCTTGGGAAAGATAGAATGTGCTCCTTGATGCCCTCTTTCACCGTAGCATGTACCCAATTTGGCCTGTGAGGAGACAACAAGATGTTGTTAAACTTGTATTCTCTCAATGGTCCAGGGACCTGCATTAGAGTGCAACTGTGTCGCTATAACTGGGGTACAAATCCCGGTCACGCCATTGCCGTTTGTAGCCGGGGGGTCCTGTAGGGCGGCGAGAATTAGGCCAGTGCCGTCCGGTGGGTGGGGGAAGGTAATCGGCACTCATTCCTCAATGCTCAGGCTGTAGTTGGACAGCTTAGTTACCATAATTTTGTTTAAAAGTAATAAACATTTTTATATTTTTGTTTCAGAATTCACTATTCATCCATTCGATACTCTATGTTAATGTTTAGAAGATTGTTTAGAGCACTGCTATAGTGAAATAATCCAGGCTGGAATCCATAGGGCATTACCTATTGCTATGCTTTCCTCTTCCATCTTCCAGACCCGGCAACCTCACCTGCCTCAGCTTGAACTTTTCCTGAACAACCTGACCAAAACAATTACATTTCAATTAGCAGGTTCTTAAAAACTAGTACAGAGAATACAATATGTTTGTATTGACATTCATATAGACATTCAGTCATATTTTCACTTGCCTGAAGACGGCTGTTGGTTAGCTGGAACACAGACATGAAAGTGACCTTGCACACATTCAATCTCTGGCCTGCTTGCTGTACATGGTATTTGAAGGTTTGTTTCCGTCGTTTGTTCTCCTTTGTATCCTCAGGTTTACGTCTCCGTTTCACCTCATGCTCCAATAAATATTGACAATGATAAATTCAAAATGTAATATACTGTAGCACATTCAGGGTATTGTTTGATCAGGACCTCCATCTTTCACACACTCCCAACCTATACACAAAATGAGTTTGTATTGCACCATTGTGTAACACTGCACTTTTAGAGTTAACGTTAATGTACGTATCATTACTGTCAAAGTTAAACTATGCAAGTGTTCAATATAGCTATTATAATAATAGGCGTTTTATCTTATTTCTAACCTGTTCTAAGCCGGAGAGAATCAACGCTTGTTGTTTCTCGTATGGGACAGTGTAGAAACTTTTGAACAGATTGCTTGCCCTCATCAGTCAACTTTCCACAATCCTTTCTGCACGTCGTGGAACACGCTCTTCCCTGCAGGATACAGTGTAACGTTACATATAACTAGCAAGCTACTGTAGCCATGTCGAATCATCCGGTGGATGGAGAAAAAGTAGCTAGCTATGTTTCTTCTATAATCTAGCAATAACATTTGTAACGATAATGTATAAGTTAGTAGCCAACGAACTTTAGCTAATATGTTTTCTCTATAGTTACAAATTAGACAACCCAGAACATACATGTTAGTCACTGTACTCTATAGCTAGCTAGCTTGATTGTTTGATATACAGTTCTTCCACATACCTCTTTTGGACAGTTTTTTCTTGACCCTTACGATTTGCATAGGGTTTTCCCAGTAAGATCTTCCTTTGCCTGTCTTTCCTTTCTTTTAGTTTTGTTTTACGTTTCTTTCCCACATTTCAGCGATTTTCATCAGCAACGGAAAAGTTGTGTGCTTGTCCGTTCATTTTGAGTGGTGCATATAAACGGTTATTCCACGAGAGCCTATCTTTAAATTATTGTTAATTAGCGCGTGGAAAGCTTGTGAAACCGGTTCACTATAGAAAAAGGGTGTCCAAAAATTATTTTATGTATAGCTCTTTTTTTTTGTTTTATGTCACATATGGTTCTTCGTCTGTAGGATTCAAATAATGACTTTTAGGCCTTGAAACAATTGAGACATGGGTTGTGTATGTGTGCCATTCAGAGGGTGAATGGGCAAGACAAAAGATTTGTCCATTTGAACAGGGTATGGTAGTAGATGCCAGGCACACTGGTTTGAGTGTGTCAAGAACTGCAACACTGCTTTTTATTTTTTATTCAACAGTTTCCTGTTTGTATCAAGAATGGTCCAACATCCAAAGGACATTATGGGCCAGCTTCCCTGTGGAACAATTTTGATGCCCTTTAGAGTCCATGCCCAAACGAATTGAGGCAGCTCTGAGAGCAAAATATTAGGAAGGTTGGTGATTTCGGTGGCTCTGGCCTCACAATCTGCGTCGAGACACGGCAGAATTCGGATCATTCTGCATATTGTAATTGGGAGTTCGATGATGTAACGGCTGTCGTGGGTAGAAGAAGGTGAGGACCAAGGTGCAACGTGTTCATCTTTATTTATGAATTGAAAACTGAATGAAAAAACAACAAACGAGAATGAACAAAACCGAAACAGTTCTATCTGGTACAGAATACAAAAACAACTACCCACAAACACAGGTGGGAACAGGCTACCTAAGTATTGTTCTCAATCAGAGACAACGATTGACAGCTGCCTCTGATTGGGAACCATACCAGGCCAAACACAGAGATACAACACACAGAACAAAACAGAATGAAAAACATAGAATGCCCTCCCCCACTCACGCCCTGACCAAACCAAAATAGAGACATAAAAAAAGAACTAAGGTCAGGACGTGACAGTACATCCCCCCCCCCAAAGGTGCGGACTCCGGCCGCAAAACCTGAACCTATAGAGGAGGGTCTGGGTGGGCATTTCACTGCGGTGGCGGCTCTGGTGCGGGACGTAGACCCCACTCCACCTTAGTCTTGGCCCACTTAGGTCGCCTCTGGAGTGGCGACCCTCGCCGCCGACCCCAAACTGGGGACCCTTACAGCTGGCCCCGAATAGGAGGGAGACTGGCTGCGCTAGACAGGTGGGAGACTCTGGCAGCTCCAGACAGGAGTGCGGCTCTGGCAGCTCCGGACAGGAGTGCGGCTCTGGCAGCTCCGGACAAGAGTGCGGCTCTGGCAGCTCCGGACAGGAGTGCGGCTCTGGCAGCTCCGGACAGGAGGGGGGCTCTGGCAGCTCCGGACAGGAGGGAGACTTGGTTCTGGGAGCAGGCACAGGACTCACCAGGCTGGGGAGTCACACAGGCGGCCTCTTCCTTGGGCGAGGCACCGGATACACAGGGCCGTGGAGGCGCACTGGCGGTCTCGACTGCATAGCTGGCTACCCCCGTTCTGGCTGGATGCCAGCTTGCACCCGGCAAATGCGGGACACTGGCACCGAGCACACCGGCCTGTGAATACTCGGCCGAGACACAGTGCGCATCACCCCACAGCACCTGTCACCTGCTCGCCCCGGTAAGCACGGGGAGTGGGCTCAGGTTTCCAACCTGACTCCGCCACACTCCCCGATTTACCCCCCATTTTTCAGGGGGGGGCTGCCTCTCGGGCTTCCTTGCCTACCGTGTTCCCTCCTACCGCTGGTTCCCTTCTCCTGCTGCCTCCGCTCTCCTGGCTGCCTCCACCTGTTCCCATGGGAGGTGATCCCTTCCAGCCTGGATCTCCTCCCATGTGTAGGATCCCTTCCCGTCCAGAATGTCCTCCCATGTCCATTCCTCCTTTTTACCACGCTGCTTGGTCCGTTGGTAGTGGGTAGTTCTGTAACGGCTGTTGGTGGAAGGTGAGGACCAAGGTGCAGCGTGGTACGTGTTCATCATTATTTAATAGAACAGAACACTGAATGACAAAACAACCGAAACAGTTCTGTCTGGTGCAGACACAAAAACAGAAAGCAACTACCCACAAAACCCATTTGGGCAAGAGCTACCTAAATATGGTTCTCAATCAGAGACAACGACAGACAGCTGTCCCTGATTGAGAACCATACCCGGCCCAAAACAAAGAAATACAAAAACATAGAAAAAAGAACATGGAATGCCCACCGTAGTCACAGCCTGGCCTAACCAAAATAGAGAATAAAAAGCCTCTCTATGGCCAGGGTGTGACAACCTGTTTATGTTATGAATAAGAGTGTCATATATTCCCCATTTGCACAAGGCTACTACTTTTTGCGTTCTTGCAATGCAATACTTCAACCACTAGAATCTGTGCGTAGGCTACACATGGTCTAAAGTTTGCAGGAGGAGAAGCACATTCTCAGGTCAAGTTCAGTTTTTGTAAATGCCATCTTTTGCGTGAACTGGCGCATTCATGTTTTGGGGCATTTTTGTACGTATGCAACATTTTAGGCCCCAGGTCTCTTCTAAAACTGTGTTGGCATGCTATGATTGATTCAATAGGAGTGAAACAGCAGGACACAAAGAAAAAGGCTGATTACTGTACAAAATGCACAAATGTCTGGAAGATTCATATTCAAATTAGTCAAATAAAACAGATCATCAAAACAATTTGAAAGCAAAGCATAAATACAATAATTTGGCTAAGAAATAGCTAAAATACCTTACATGAACAAAAATTTGTGGACATGTGCTCGTTGAACACCTCATTCCAAAATAGGCATTAATATGGAGTTGGTCCCCCCTTTGTTGCTATAACAGATTCCACTCTTCTGGGAAGGCTTTCCACTAGATGTTGGAACATTGCTCCGGAGACTTGCTTCCATTCAGCCACGAGCATTAGTGAGGTCGGCACTGATGTTAGGCGATTAGGCCTGGCTCGCAATCGCGTTCCAATTCATCCCAAAGATGTTCGATGGGTTTGAGGTCCAATGGCGGCGAGCTTTACACCACTCCAGCCGATGCTTAACATTGTGCATGGTGATCTTAGGCTTGTACCCCACTGCTCGGCCATTGAAACCCCTTTGATGAAGCTCCCGACAGTTATTGTGCTGACGTTGCTTCCAGAGGCGGTTTGGAACTCGGTAGTGAGTGTTGCAACCGAGGACAGACAATCTTTACACGCATCAGCACTCGGCGGTCCCATTCTGTGAGCTTGTGTGGCCTACCACTTCGCGGCTGAGCCAATGTTGCTCCTAGATGTTTCCACTTCACAAAAACAGCACTTACAGTTGACAAAGGCAGCTCTAGCAGGGCTAAAGGCAGCTCTAACTGATTTGTTGGAAAGGTGGCATCCTGATGGAGCCATTTTGAAAATCACTGAGCTCTTCAGTAAGGCCATTCTACTGCCAATGTTTGTCTATGGAGATTGCATGGCGATGTGCTCCATTTTATACACCTGTCCGCAACGGGTGTGGCTGAAATGACCATATCCAATCATTTGAAGGGGTGTCCACATACTTCTGTATATATAGTGTTCCAAGGTTTGTCATGATTATGCATTGTCAAAGTTCCATTTCATTTTACAATGACTGCATCAATGACAGTTTCCATTTTAGGCTCCCTCTTACCAGTGTCTTGATGAGTCAGCTTAACTCAAACCCAAGAAGCTCTCACTGCAGAATCAAACGTCCAAACTCTTGTCCATAGGCTAAACATTTCAAAGGTTAAGTTTAGGCATAATTACTGAATAGTTCATTTAAGGGTCAAAGTTTGGGATAGGGGTAAAAAAAAAAAGTCTGCCTAGCACTGGGATTGAACAAGCTGCAAACCTTGTGGGTTTGCAGGGGCACAAGTGGATCCCTGGCTGCAAATATATATACAGATATACGTATATATATATACACAGTGCATTCAGAAAGTAATCAGACCCCTTCACTTTTTCCACATTTTGTTATGTTACAGCCAAGTTCTAAAATGGATTAAATAAGAAAATGTCCTCAATCTACACACAATAACCCATAATAACAAAGTGAAAACAGGTTTTTTAGAAATGTTTGCAAATGTATTACAAATAAAAAACATACCCTATTTACTTAAGTATTCAAACCTTTTGCTATGAAACAAAAAATTGAGCTCAGGTGCATCCTGTTTTCATTGATCATCCTTGATGTTTCTACAACTTGATTGGGGTCAACCTGGGGTAAATATAATTGATTGGACATAATTTGGAAAGGCACACACTTGTCTATATAAGGCCCCACAGTTGGCAGTGCATGTCAGAGCAAAAAGCAAGCCATGAGTTCAAGGAATTGCACGTAAAGCTCAGAGACACAATTGTGTTGGGGAAGGCTACCAAAAAATGTCTGCAGCATTGAAGGTCCCCGAGAACACAGTGGCCTCCATCATTCATAAATGGAAGTAGTTTGGAACAACAAAGACTCTTCCTAGAGCTGGCCGCCCTGCCAAACTGCACAATCGGGGGAGAAGGGCTTTGGTCAGTTAGGTGACCAAGAACCCAATGGTCACGCTGACAGAGCTCCAGAGTAACTCTGTGGAGATCGGAGAACCTTCCAGAAAAACAACCATCTCTGCAGCACTCCACCAATCAGGCCTTTACGGTAAAATGGCCAGACTTGAAGCCACTTCTTAGTAAAAGGCACACGACACCCCACGTGGAGTTTGCCGAAAGGCACCAAAAGGACTCTCAGTCCATGAGAAACAAAATGTTCTTGTCTGATGAAAACCAAGATGGAACTCTTTGGCCTTAATGCCAAGTGTCATGACCTGATTTGTTTTTCCCACTGCTAACTACCTACGGTGAAGCATGGGGGTGGCAGCATCATGCTGTGGGGATGTTTTTCTGCGTCAGGGACTGGAAGACTAGTCAGGATTGAGGGACAGATGAACGGAGCAAATTACAGAGAGATCCTTGATGAAAACCTGCTCCAGAGCACTCCGGTCCTCAGACTGGGACAAAGGTTCACCTTCCAACAGGACAACAACCCTAAGCACACAGCCAAGACAACACAGGAGTGGTTTTGGGACAAGTCTCTGAATGTCCTTGAGTGGCCCAGCCAGATTCTAGACTTGAACCAGACTTGAACCCGATCAAACATCTCTAAAGAGACCTGAAAATAGCTTTGCAGCGACACTCCCCATCCAACCTGACAAATCTTGAGAGGATCTGCAGAGAAGAATGGGAGAATACAGGTGTTGCAAGCTTGTTGCGTCATACCCAAGACCCGAGGCTGTAATCGCTGCCAAAGGTACTTCAATAATGTACTGAGTAAAGGGTTTGAAGACTGATGTAAAGGTGATACCAAAGTTTTTTAATATCATTATGGGGTATTGTGTGTAGATTGATGAGGGGAAAAAAACTATTTAAGCAATTTTAGAAGAAGGCTTTTAGAAGAAGGCTGTAATGTACTAACATTTGTAAAACGTCAAGGGGTCTGAATACTGAATGACTGAGTAATTTGTCAGTGCACCAGTACATGTAAATACAGCTCAGGCATGATGGCCTGTCAAACACTTTCCTGTGGGTCTGAGCTCACTTGTTCCCCACTTCTAAACATTCTCCTCCTATCCTGATGCAGCTTGGCTTTGTTTTGTAATGGGACTGCACTGGCTGTCGGCAAGATAGATACCATTTGTGTGGTTACCTGAATGTTTTGGCGGGGAAACAAAGTAAAACACTCCTGCTCTGGTCATCTATTGGGACAGACCTGTCAAGCGTGTAGGTGGTAATATTTACTCATCACCCCGGGGTGAACGACAACAGGGGTGTCTGCCAATAACCCAAGTTATTTTTGACTGTCTGCACAACTATTATAAGTGACAAAACTGAAGTTATTGCTCCGACATGACTCTACACATGTAAATAAGACCAAAGACACCAACGCAGTTACACATTGCCCAACATCCAAAGACGCAAATAACAAGACAAATCATCCAAGACATGCCTCAAACGTGGATTCAAACATTCAACTCAGTTTATCCTCTGTGTCATATTTATTTTTGTTGTGTGTCATTTAGCAGACTTACAGGAGCAATTAAGGTGAAGTGCCTTGCTCAAGGGCACTGACAGATTTTTTACCTAGTCGACTCAGGGATTCGAGAAGTTATATAAAAGATCCTGAGACAAAGGTCTCTATTTTGAAGGTAGAGTCAGCGATATGACGTAGATGCAGAAGGTAAACAGCATAGTGGGTAAACTTCCACAAAATTAATAGCGTTGAAGCGCTAGTGTCAACTTCTCTGCTGTTTTGGTGCCCCGGCTAACATGCTGTGAACAGCCTGAAGCGAATTGATGCACATTATCAGATACTGTGCGTGACTTTGTGAGAGCGAAGTCTTGCATCTCGCTCATCTCAATATCTGCAATGTCGCTAGTGGCAACATCATTTCGCTGAATCTACCTTTAACAAACCCAACGCAATGGTACATCTAAACACTGGCGGTAGTGCTATAGCTCTAGGGGTATGTCAGAAATATGTTATCTATTTTCACAGCTGGAATTATGAGTGCAATAGCTAGCAGTGGCGCGAAAAGCATGGGTTTTGATGAATAAAGAAGTTGTAGGTGTAATGAGGGCTTGGCCATTCACTAGCCAATCAACACGTTCCATGGCTTAATACTGCATTTGTCTCAAGGTTGTTCACAGTCTATGCATTGTCATCAACTCCACTTGGGCTCAGGGCACGGAATATTCTAGTCCTAGACCATTGTTTATTAAATAGCATAGGCTATAGTAATGAGTAATAGCAACAGTAAACAAATGTTTTTGCTCAATGGTCCCTTGTGGCTCAGTTGGTAGAGCATGGCAATTTAAAATAAAAGTTTACAATGTAGGGTTCGTTTGCTTCCGTTTAAGAAATATTTTTCAGCAGAATTGGTGGAATGAATCGCACATAAACACAGTTCACTTTCATAGCAGTCACATTGTATTCATTCTAGCCTCTATGCACTCTCCTCCTCTCACTTTTTCCTTAGTTTGTGGACTTCAATGAACAACGCATCAGCTGTATGTGACCAGGCAAAAAAAACGTTCCAAACCATGTCATAACCGCTACACACAGCATACATTGTTGTCCCCATACTGGATAATGTAACATCCTAGTCAACATAGCTAATTTAACTAATGCGTTAGTAAACCCGCTACAATCATGCAGTAACGTTACAGTGTATAGTCAGTAAGCAGTTACACCGGCTGGCCCCGTTGGAAATAAATTAATAAAACAAAAAGCTTATCTGACTTGGAAGAGTTTCAGTGTCGTGTTGGATAGCCAGCTTTGCTAGTATTGCATCCCTTGGTTTGAGCCTGGTGTTTGAGTAACTTATAGCCAGCTGCATTTGCTAGCTAAGTAAGTGAAACTGAAAGTGAAAAAAAAATCACTATTTTTCTGGTCCTGGTTCATTGTGTATTAATACCACAGTTTATGAAATAGCATAGGCTACAATAATGAGTAATAGCAACAGTAAAAAAAATTATTTTGCTCAATGGTCACTTGTGGCTCAGTTGATAAAGCATGGCACTTGCAACGCCAGGGTTGTGGGTTTGATTCCCACGGTGGACCAGGATGAAAATACATGCACTCACTACTGTAAGTTGTTCTGGACAAGAGTATCTGTTAAATGAATAAATGTAAAAATGTTTGAAGTCAACATTGTTGTAATTGGCTTCAACAAGCCTATAGCCTACCCTTACATGTCTTTACGCATTGCACTTCTCCTCAAATAAAAACATATTTTATTATATGTGTGAGGCATGTTCTCAATAAGCTAAATATTGCTTAGGCCTACTGTTGATACTGCACTTATAGGCCTGAATAATTTTAAATATGTTTGGAGGAGCGTGTCTTTGATAACCAGATGAGGTGCTCTTTGGAGATGGGGATGCATACTTGAACAAGCAAAATTAAGTTTGCAGGTAAGCATATGTGTCTATGCTTTAGAATGTGCAGTATATTTTCAATTCCAGGCACTTTGATGAATAGACCATTTAAACACCTTTTATGGATAAGCTACTTTGAAAGGCCAGGATAAAAAAGACAATGCAATGCTGTTGATCCAGCCTTAGTAGCCTATGTTAAGGGTAGTCTATGGATGGCTTAATATGAACCAGAAAACAAGCCATCCTTTTTTAAAACAACAGTATTTCTAAATAGCATGGGGTCAGAAGCATGTTATCATACTCTCGTTCTATGACATTGTGTGCACACGTAGGCCTAAATGTCTTTATGCATAACATTTGCACGTCTATACAATATGCTAGACTGTCAATCGTATCATTGCCAATATGCGAGGCAGATTAGTATTTTTTATGCAGTTGAAAGGCTTTATAGGACGACTGAATAGTTTTGGGGAGCATGTCTTTGGTAATGGACAGCCTACTTGACCAGGCGAAATTAAGTATGCAGGTATATGAATTGTGGGTCTTAACTTCCCATTAGCGTTGCATGAAATTGTCACTTTTGCTGTTTTTTTAAGGACTCAATAATTACCACCCCTCCCACCTCAATGCATGCAAGATGATGTTCGACAGGTAAATTGTCCAACTTGGCGTTAGAGATGAAAATGCCAGTGCGGCAGTTTTTACATTACGAAATTGCAAACTAACGTGTGTTTGACACTTGTGCCTCCTTAGCGCCAGCCAAAAATAGAGCCCAGAGATTTAAATGGATACATATTTTATTAATGTGACAAACTTTCTACCAAGCCGACACATCTGCCCTGTCGGCGACACACACAAACATACACACACACAGCCGTGCTTGGATGCTTCCGCGGGCACAGCCAGTCACTGTCAATCTGCCAACGTTGCCACCAAGGTGCCTGGAAGAACAAAGATACAGTTTGGATTGTTCCTGGGCTGCCATTCTCAAACACCTATGATGTTTTATACAACTGATCATTGCTATAACATCTGATCAAGCTTACCGCTACAGTAAACATTTCTTCCTTAGGGAGAATGTCATTTTCAATGATTTTGATGAAAACACTTATGTTGATGATTGGTTCACCTCAAACGCTTGCAGTTATCTTGCCATGGACTAGCTAGCTAGAGCTAAGAGTTGCAAATGTGACTGAACCGTGCGGTGTACATTTTAGGACATCCCTACTCCTGTATGTTCCACTGTTCTGTATTCTTCTGATGCAAGATCTTCTGTACTTATCTGAATAGCACTTTTGAGTATCTCTCTATAATCTCCACACTTCTCAAGCATTTTCCCTCCCCCCCCCTCATCTGTGGAAACGTCTAACATCAACAACGGTTCGATCGTGAAGTGGTAGGCCAGACAAGCTCACAGAACAATAAAAAGGAAGTAAGGAAAGTAAAACAAACACCTAGGAAGAATAGCAACATTTAGACTATTTTAGTAAAGGGGTGACTTGTGTAAAAAAAAAAATTAAATGGTAATTTGTCATTTCCTGTTGAATGTGGAATGAGGGAAAGCTTGGTTTGTTGTTTTGAAAGTCTATTGAAATGTTTCTTAGTAGCTAGCTACCTTTTGAGTTTGGATCCCACAATGTGATTACCATCAGTTGGGGTAGACCCGATCAAAGCCAGGTCTGGGGAGCTATTTCGCGTAGCATCTATTCTCGCTGCTACTGTAGCTAACTGACTATCAAGTTAGCAGCGTTTTCTTGAGGGCTTGAATGCAGCCCGTGACTCGGATAGCCATTGTGGCTGGGGCCGCAGATTGTCCCGGGGTTGTGGCTGTCTAGATCCCTGCTGTTTGTTGTCGTTTTCAATCTTCCTACCCTGTCTGGAACTCCGAGGATTAATAATGTAACCTATGTTGTTACCTTGACAAAGACCAAAAGCCAGTGGGAGTACCGTTGAAGACAGTATTTGTTGCTCTATCACAGGTGAAGGATATTTTAAACAAATAAAAAGTGTTCTACAAGCAGTTGTAACAACAACAAGAAAATATCTTCAAGTGTTTTGTCCAAATACTTGTGGAGTCAACAAATAAAGGAATGTACGGCCTGACCAGAGAGGTCCAGGACCTGGAGAACAGTTTGCAGTTCTCCCAGGGTCAGCTCGATGAGTTCAAACAGGAGAATGGCAATATGACAGCCATTTGTAAGTCCTTGAGAGAGGATATTAGTTCTGCATGTGAAACCATGATAACAATGATGGAGAAATCATATTCTCTGGAGGGACAATCAAGAAGGAATAACATGGTTGAGGACGGAATTTCAGAATCTACACAAGACCTGGATGGAGTCTGAGGACAAAGTGAGGGAAATTATTTCAGAGACACAGGATGAATGAGGTGGAGTGCGTCCACAGAACTGGAAAACCAACACCGGCCCAGGTGACAGGCCAAGGACGATTTAGTGGTAAAGTTCCTGAGGTTCAAGGACAATGTAGCTGTTCTAGAAAGAGCCAAAAACTTGAGAGGAAGGTATATCTTCCTCAATGAGTGTAACGGCTGTCGTGGGAAGAAGGTGAGGAGGACCAAGGTGCAGCGTGGTAACTGGTCACCTACAAACAAGCAAGATTTCTGGCTCTCACAGACCTCTTTAAGAGGCTCCACTTGTTACCTGTATTAATGGCACGTGTTTGAACTTGTTATCAGTATAAAAGACACCTGTCCACAAACTCAAACAGTCACAGAGGTCTGATAGGTTGGAGGACGTCCTCTAGAATTTGTCATAATTACTGTGTAAGTCTATGGAAGGGGGTGAGAACATTGCAAAACAGTGTGTTTTAATAAAATATTTTGTGACATGACTATATATAGTATAGTTGTATCTAAAAATGATAACTTTTTTAATGTTTTACCATTTTTATTTTTATGAAATTCACTGAGGAGGATGGTCATCCCCTTCCTCTGAGGAGCCTCCACTGATTCACAGCCACATCCCCAGTTTCTGTAATGCTTACATAACATATTTTGTCAAGTGCTATTGAAGTGTTGTTGCAGGTTCACTTGGCACATCTAAAGCCTTTTTTTTGTGGTGTTCCTCTAGGCCACGAAGTGCTAACTAAATATTTATTGTGAAATGTTTGATAGTGTACAATATATGATGGAAACAGAGAGGTTTACTTTCTTGGGGATCTGAATATTGACTGGTTTTCATCAAGCTGTCCACTCAAGAGGGAGCTTCTCACTGTAAACAGTGCCTGTAATCTGGTTCTGTTCATTAATCAACCTACTAGGGTGTTTACAAACACTACTGGAACAAGATCATCCACATGTGTTGATCACATGTTTACTAATACTGTAGAACCTTGTTCTAAATCAGTATCTGTACCCGTTGGATGGAGTGATTGCAATATAGTGGCTATATCCAGGAAAGCCAAAGTTCAAAAAGCTTGGCCTAAAATAACATATGAGATCATACAAATTATTTTGCTGTGACTCATGTGGATGATTTTCAGAATATTTGTTAGTCTGATGTGATTAATAAGGAGCATCCAGATGCTGCACTTGATGAATTTATAAAATTGATGCACCTGTTAAGAAACTGACTGTTAGAATTGGTAAGGCTCCATGGATTGGTGAGCAATTGAAAAACTGTATGGTTCAAAGAGATGGGGGCAAAAGGAGTAGCTAAAAACTCAGATGGATTATTCATCACAAAATGTAATTATTTGAATGATTACTTCATTGGCAAAGTGAGCAAACTTAGGCAGGAAATGCCAACAATGAACAGTGAGCCGTCATAATCATGTATAAAACAAAACAAATAATGAAAAAAACATTGCAAGTTTGAATTTTGCAAAGCTAATGTGGGAGAGGTGGAAAAATTGTTAATATTGTCAATAACGATCAATAATTACAAACCTCCTGTCATTGACAACTGAGGATGGTAGCTGACTCTATAGCCACTCCTATCTGTCATATCTTCAATCTGAGCCAAGAGGAAAGTCTGTCCTCGGGCCTGGAGGGAAGCCAAAATTATTCCGCTACCCAAGAATGGTAAAGCGGCCTTACTGGTTCTAAGAGCAGACCCATCAGCTTGCTGTCAGCTCTTAGCAAACTGCTTGATTTTTTGTTTTTGTTTGACCAAATACAAGGCTATTACTCTGTAAACAAATGAACAACAGACTTTCAGCATGCTTACAGAGAAGGGCAATCAACATGTACTGCACTGACAGAAATGTTTGATGATTGGTTGAAAGAAATTGATAATAAGATTGCGGTGTGGCTTTTGACATTATTGACCATAACCTGTTGTTGAGAATACTTGTGTTATGGGTTTTCAATCTCTGCCATATTGTGAATTCAGAGCTATCTATCTAATAGAACTCAGAGTGTTTTCTTTAGCAACTCTTGAAGCTAGGGGGCACTATTTTTATGTTTGGAAAAATAACGTTCCCAAAGTAAACGGCCTATTTCTCAGGACCAGATGCTAGAATATGCATATAATTGACAGATTAGGATAGAAACCACTCTAAAGTTTCCAAAACTGTCAACATTTTGTCTGGGAGTATAACAGAACTGATATTGCAGGCGAAACCCTGAGGACAATCAAACCAGTAAGTGGCTTCTATTTTGAAAACTCCATGTTCCATAGCCTGCCTTTGCTCCATTTAAAGGGATATCAACCAGATTCCTTTTCCTATCGCTTCCTCAAGGTGTCAACAGTCTGCAGACATAGTTTCAGGCTTTCATTTCGAAAAATGAGCTAGAAAGATAACATTGCGTCATTGTATGGCCGGATGCCAGCAGTGTTTTGCTTGGCGCAACAGAGTTTGGGCAGCCATTGCCTTTCCCTCTCCTACTGAAAAAGACTGTTGCGGTTGATATATTATCGATTATATATTTTAAAAACAACCTGAGGATTGATTATAAAAAACGTTTGACATGTTTATGTGGACATTACGGATACTATTTGGAATTTGTCTGCGTTGTCGGGACTGCTCTTTCCTGTGGATTTCTGAACGCCAAACAAACGGAGGTATTTTGGATATAAAAATAATCTTTATGGAACAAAAATAACATTTATTGTGTAACTGGGAGTCTTGTGAGTGAAAACATCCGAAGATCATCAAAGGTAAACGATTAATTTGATTGATTTTCTGATTTTCGTGACCAAGCTACTTGATGCTAGGTGTTCATAATGCGATCGGTAAACTTACACAAATGCTTGGATTGCTTTCGCTGTAAAGCATATTTTCAAAATCTGACATGACAGATGGATTAACAAAAGGCTAAACTGTGTTTTGCTATATTGCACTTGCGATTTCATGAATATAAATCGTTTTAGTAATATTATTTGAATATGCAATTCAGCGGTTGTTGATGACAATTATCAAGCTAAAGGGATGGGTAGCGTCAAGAGGTTAATGGAAGCTTCTCTAATGTCAAACATGTAAAGTGTGGTGTACCGCAGGGCAGTTTTCTAGGCCCTGTACTCTTTTCTATTTTTTATCAATGACATGCCACTGGCATTAAAGAGAGAATGTGTGTCCATGTATGCTGTTGATTCAACCATATACTCATCAGCAACAGCTAATGAAGTCACTGAAACCCTTAACAAAGACTTGCAGTCTGTTTTAGAATGGGTGGCCAGTAATTAACTGGTCCTGACCATCTCTAAAACTAAGAGCATTCTCTTGTGTAATAATACCCTTAGTTCTAGACCTCAGCTGAATCTGGTAGTGAATGATGTGGCTGTTGAACAAGTTGAGGAGACAACATTTATTGATGTTACCTTAGATTGTAAACTTTCATGGTCAAAACATGCACATTCAATGGTTGTGAAGATGGGGAGAGGTCTGTCCGTAGTAAAGAGATGCTCTGCTTTTATGACACCCAACTTCAAAAAGCAAGTCCTGCAGGCTCTAGTTTTGTCTTATCTTTATTATTGTCCAGTCGTGTGGCAAGGCAAGACGTGGTTAAGCTGCAGCTGGCCCAGAACAGAGTGGCACATCTTACTCTTCATTGTAATCAGAGGGCTAATATAAAAAAAATATGCATGCCAGTCTCTCTTGACTAAGAGTTGAGGAGAGACTGACTACATCTCATATTTTTATAAGAAACATTAATATGTTGAAAATTACAAATCGTTTACATAGTCAACTTACACACTGCTCTGACAAACACACTTACCCCACCAGGGGTCTTTTCAGAGACCCCAAATCCAGAACAAATTCAATAACGCGTACAATATTATATAGAGCCATTATTGCATGGAACTCCCTTCAATCTCATATTGCTCAAATGAACAGCAAACCTTGTTTCAAAAAACAGATAAAGCAATGCCTCTCCCCTATTTTACCTAGTTCGTTTGTGTGTATGTATTGATATGTAGGCTACGTGTGCCATTTTTAAATGTATGTAGTTCTGTCCTTGAGCTGTTATTGTCTATTAATGTTCTGTAATATGTCCTGTTTTGTTTGGACCCCAGGAAGAGTAGCTGCTGCTTTCGCAACAGCTAATAGGTATCCTATTAAAATATCAAATACCAAACATCCCACCCATGTCCTAGTGTCACTCCTGTCAAATTGGCTGCCAACCTCTGTTTTGTACTGTAACTCTGAAGCATAGGGGCCTGAGATCATTCACAGGGATGTTATGATTCCTCAGAAATGATTTGTTCAGAATGATAGTGCAGCCACTATGCTTCATTTGTAAATAAACAATTGTCTAATACCTGTGAAACGGTGCTGTTGAATTTGTTTGGGCATACAGCTTATACTGATATATATAGTCCCTAAACTACTGTAAATAACCTCATATTTGATAACCTGGAATTGATGTCTCCATTGAGCAGCTAAATGGATTTGTAAAAACTTTTTCAAAATGTAAATTTTTGTTTTGCGATTTCATGATATGGTGGCTCTAAGGAGCAATGTAGCTCTATATAAAACAGAACAGGGGCCACATGGGGACCAGGGTGGGAAAAGCATCGCTCTAAAGAGACAGAAACCTAATGTTTAGCTGGGAAGTGTGAAAAGACAAAACAGAGAAGAACTGGTTTGCCGAAAAACAAACTGAATGCTCAAAGGCTGCGAATATCTCTGATCCCGTGCTCTCTCTCTCTCTCTCCTTCCGCCTCCTCCATCCCTCCCTCATAGGGCTACTGCATTCTGGGGCGAGCAAACATGTATAGACAGAACTAAGGACATGGAAAGAAATAGAGAAAAATCTTTGCACTTGATAGCCATCTGAAACAATGAATGCACGCTGCAAGTATCTAGCATTTCTGCCCCGATAACACAAACATGGGCTTTTTCAAAAGAAGACTGGGTGGGGGTAGTTGAGAGAGACAGGGAGAGATTATATGATGTACTAGTATACAGAAACACTTGGGTAAACCCCATTTATGTCCAAAACAACACCGTTCCCACGCTCACATGCAATATGACAACAACCTATTTTCCCTGGCCTAGGTCAAGACACAGATGTTTGTGGCGAACTGCCTTTGTTGTTGTGTTTCTGACTCCCCCTCTGGGTATTTTCTCTGTCGTTGTCAGAACCCTGGCACACACTCAAATCAGCCGTGTGTTCTCTTTAATCTGATAGTGGCGAACCGTGACCCTCTCCCTCACAGTTCACATGGCAGCCATCCATTGACATCAGGGTGGACAGAGGCGCATGGAAGCATACGGAGGACCAAGGTGAGGGCCTTCTGGGTAAGTGCCGCACCGCTCCGGTATCCCAAGGAACTGACCTGCACTTTATCATCCGAACCTAAAATGTTGACCATGGGACTTTTCCACAATTTGTTACATTACAGTCTTATTCTAAAATGTATTAAAATGGTTGTTTGTCCCTCATCAATCTACACACAATAACCCATAATGACAAAGCAAAAACATATAAAGGACCAGTCAAAAGTTTGGACATGCCTACTCATTACAGGGTGTTTTTATTTGTACTATTTTCTACATCGTATAATAATAGTGAAGACATCAAAACAATTAAAGAACACATATGGAATCATGTAGTTACCCAAAAATTGTTAAACAAATCTAAATATATTTTAGATTTGAGATTCTTTAAAGTAGCCACCCTTTGCCGTGATGACAGCTTTGCACACTCTTGACATTCTCTCAACCAGCAATCTTGAAGGAGTTCCCACATATGCTGAGCACTTGTTGGCTGCTTTTCCTTCACTCTGCAGTCCAACTCATCCCAAACCATCTCAATTGGGTTGATGTGGGTTGATTGTGGAGGCCATGTCATCTGATGCAGCAGTCCATCACTCTCCTTCTTGGTCAAATAGTCATTACACAACGTGAGCGTGCATTACTATTCACGTCCCCAAAGTCAATACTTTGTAGAGCCACCTTTTGTAGCATTTACAGCTGCAAGTCTCTTGAGGTACAGTATGTCTCTACAAGCTTGGCACATCTAGCCACTGGGATTTTTGCCCATGCTTCTTTGGCAAACCTGCTCCAGCTCCTTCAAGATGGATGGGTTCTGCTGGTTGTCCACAATATTTAAGTCATGCCACAGATTCTCAATTGGATTGAGGTCTGGGCTTTGACTAGACCATTCCAAGACAGTTAAATGTTTCCCCTTAAATCACCCAAGTGTTCATTTAGCCGTATGCTAAGGGTCATTGTCCTGCTGGAAGGTGAACCTCTGTCCCAGTCTCAAATCTCTGGAAGACAAACAGATTTCCCTCAAGAGTTTCCCTGTATTTAGCGCCATCCATCAATCCTACAGTTCTGACCAGTTTCCCTGTCCATGCTGATGAAAACATCCCTACATCATGAATTTTCCACCACCAAGGTGTTCTCAGGGTGATGAGAGGTGTTGGGTTTGTGCCATACATAGCGTTTTCCTAAGATCAATTTTAGTCTCATCTGACCAGAGGAACTTCTCTCATATTTTTGGGGAGTCTCCCACATGCCTTTTGGCAAACACGTTTTTTGCTAATTTTTGTATATTTTTTCTGGCCACTCTTCTGTTAAGAACAGCTCTGTGGAGTGTACGGCTTAAAGTGGTCTTATGGACAGATACTCAAATTTCCGAAGGGCTTCTTGGTCTCCGTGGTGCCGCTTGCTTGGTGGTGCCCCTTGCTTAGTGATGTTCCAGACTCTGGGGCCTTATAGAACAGGTGTGTTTATATAAACTGAGATCATGTGACACAGATTGCACACAGGTGGACTTTATTTAACTAATTATGTGAATTCTGAAGATAATTGGTGGCACCAGATCTTATTTAGGGTCTTCATAGCAAAGCAGATGAATGCAAATGCACGCACCACTTTAAAAAAAATATCATTTTTTGAAACAAGTAATTTTTTTATTTTCACCTAACCAATTTGGACTATTGTGTATGTCCATTACATGAAATCCAAATAAAAATCAATTTAAATTACAGGTTGTAATGCAACAAAATAGGAAAAATGCCAATGGGATGAATACTTTTGCAAGGCACTGTACAGTGTCACCAGCAAAGCACCACCACACCATCACATCTCCTCCTCCATGCTTCACGGTGGGAACCACGCATATGGAGCTCCGTTCACCTACTCTGCGTCTCACAAAAACACGGAGGTTGGATCCAAAAATCTCACATTTGGACTTGTGGTTTTCCACGGTCTAATTTCCAATGCTCGTGTTTCTTGGCCCAACCAAGTCTCTTATTATTATTGCTGTCCTTTAGTAGTGGTTTCTTTGCAACAATTCGACCATGAAGGCCTGATTCACGCAGTCTCCTCTGAACGATGTTGAGGTGTGTCTGTTACTTGAACACTGTAAAGCATTTATTTGGGCTGCAATCTGAGGTGCAGTTATCCCAAATTAACTTATCCTATGCAGCAGAGAACTCTGGGTCTTCCTTTCCTGTGGCGGTCCTCATGAGAGCCAGTTTCATCATAGTGCTTGATGATTTTTGCGACTGCAATTGAAGAAACTTTCAAAGTTCTTGAAATGTTCCATCTTAATCTATTGATGGATTGTCGTTTCTCTTTGCTTATTCGATCTGTTCGTGCCATAATATGGACTTGATCTTTTACCAAATAGGGCAATCTTCTGTATACCCACTCACCTTGTCACAACACAACTGAATGGCTCAATTTCCACATTAACATTGAAAAAGGCACACCTGTTAATTGAAATGCCTTCATGAAGCTGGTAGAGGCAATGCCAAAGCTGTCATCATGGAAAAGGGTGGTTACCTTGAAGAATCTCAAATATAAAATATGTTTTGATTTGATTAAAACGTTTTTGGATAACATATGATTCTATATGTGTTATTTCATAGTTTTGATGTCTTCACTATTATTATAAAATGTAGGAAATCATCAAAATAAAGAAACTCTGGAATGAGTAGGTGTGTCCAAACTTTTGATTTGTACTGTATTTTTGTTTATTTTTGCATAGAAAGAAAAATGACTGAAATACCACATTTACATAAGTTTTCAGACCCTTTTCTCAGTACTTTGTTGAAGTACCTTTTAGCAGCGATTACAGCTTTGAGTCTTCTTGGGTATGACGCTACAAGCTTGGCACATCTGTATTTGGGAAGTTTCTCCCATTCTTCTCTGCAGATCCTCTCCAGCTCTGTCAGGTTGGGTGGGGAGAGTAGCTGCACAGCTATTTTCAGGTCTGTCTTGAGATGAAATCCAGGCTCATGCTGGGCCAGTCATTCAGTAAAAGGCACATGACAGGACTCTTAGACCATAGGAAACAAGATTCTCTGGTCTGATGAGTTCAATCTTGGTTTCATTAGACCAGAGAATCTTGTTTATCATGTCTGAGAGTCCTGTCATGTGCCTTTTAATGAGATGTGGATTCTGTCTTGCCACTCTACCATAAAGGCCTGATTGATTGGTGGAGTGCTACAGAGATGGTTGTCCTTTTGGAAGGTTCTCCCATCTCCACAGAGGAACTCTGGAGCTCTGTCAAAGTGACCATCCGGTTCTTGGTCACCTCCCTGACCAAGTCTCTTCTCCCCTGATTGCTCAGTTTGGCTGGGTGGCCAGCTCTAGGAAGAGTCTTGGTGGTTCCAAACTTCTTCCATTTAAGAATGATGGAGGCCACTGTGTTCTTGGGGACCTTCAATGCTCCAGAATTTTTTTGGTACCCTTCCCCAGATCTGTGCCTCAACACAATCCTGTCTCGGAGCTTTAGGGGCAGTTCCTTCACCTCATGGCTTGCTTTTTGCTTCCGACATGCTCTGTCAACTGTGGGACCTTATATAGACAGGTGTGTGCCTTTCCAAATCATGTCCAATCAATTGAATTTACCACAGATAGACTCCAATCAAGTTGTAGAACCATCTCAATGAAGATCAATGAAAACAGAATGCACCTGCACTCAGTTTCAAATTTCAAAGCAAAGGGTCAGAATACTTCTGTAAATACGGTATTTATTAGTATTTGTTTGTGCAAAAATTCAAAACTGTTGTGTGTATGTTGATGAGAAAAAACATTTATTTAAAACATTTTTGAATAAGGCTGTAACATAACAAAATGTGGAAAAAGTCAAGGGGTCTGAATTCTGAATGAGTATTTCCTATGTATTTCAGAGCTTGAATCATACATTGATAGCAGAATAGAGGTAGAGGAAGTCATGATATACATACAATTTTCTCTGGAGAATATGGAGGTTGATAATGATTCTCCATCTCAAGGCCCCTCAGACAATCAGACTGTAAACTACGTAATAAAATATCAATACTGTAATGTGGATTTATAACAATGTAATGACTCACATGAAAGTCATCAATAGTACCCCATATTAAACCTTGCTTGCATATCAAATAAAAACACACGGGTATGTCCATGAGCTTGATGTCGTAATAAATCTAAGTGCCCTCATTGAACTCAACTCAAGTCAAACCGGGGTTGTGTTCATTAGGACACACTGTAGCAAAACAATCTGGAAGGGAAAGCAAAACATTTGTTCCTTTTTGACTAGTTTATTCTTGTTTTTCCCCCTACTGTACATGACCCTGCACACCATCCTTACGGCTTCAACTCTCAATGTCATATAAGTGCTCTGCACTACAGACCGGGAGGGAGATACCAGTGACACAGCATACTGTAAGATGGAATCGTGCCTGTTCAGACAAGCAGATGTCTATGCAAAGAAAGGCTTCCATCCACGGCAAGCACCTCAGGGCAAAAGCCCTTTAACAATGCTTTAGTGTTTGATGTTTTCGCCCCTAGCCTTGGTCATCTTTAAACGTCTGTTTAAAAGTTATCTGGATGAAACATTTCATCCCCTTTAACATTTTCTATGTGCTATGATCATTTTGTTTTTAAACTGGAAATATCATGATTTGGGAAAAACCTGCATCCTTGTGTCTTATAATGAGAAGGAATATTGATGTCATAGAAAAAAATGAGACATATTGAAGTCATTGCTATTCTAGGATTTATCTTTCATACCATGTATAGTGTATAGGTAAGCTTCAGTGAATGTTGTTGACATAAAGATAGGGAAACTGTTCTTCACATTAAATGCTCTTTGATAGTCACCTATGACAATGTAGTTCATAATACCTCATAAAACCCTACGCTAAATAAGGTAATGTGATGTTTACCAAGGCTAAAATCACATCTACACATTCTCCACAACATTTATGGCAAATCTGAACAAGAGAATGACCCTTTTTTAACATGGCTGCAAGTTCACATCGGGTGAAACCTTAGCATGCTCCCCCCCCTCCCCCAACTAAGGTATTTCCATTTTGTGTTCTTTTAATTTACAGTAAATATTACTTTTCTTTCCAATTACTCAATACAGAAACATCCTGTAATTAATGGGTGGGTAAATATTCACTGTTGTGTTTTTAAGTCACTACAATCATTTCAGCTGTGAATATAACCTTCAGAATGGATTACAACCAAGCTAATTTATGGCTAAATGAAACAGGTTTTGTGCGCTTGTTAACTTCTCTAGGTCTTTTCCTAATCCTCTGTGTATTTAACGAGCAAACTGCCCGGGGAGCACTGAGGAGATTTGAGGATACCTGTACCTGCCACAACATTATTTGTGCTTTATATGAATAATAAAACTCTGTGGTATTTAAAATTGCCACTGAGCATTCCAAGAAGGCTGCCGCCAAGCACAAGAAACAAATTGTTCTGGGCACTAACACTTAATCTGGAATATGCAATGGGAGAGATCCCTATCTTGCCCCTTCAAAGAAAGGAGGCAGTTAGGCTTACTACTGCTGCTACACAGAGACCAACCTCTCCTCATGTCCTGAAATATTATGGGCATATTTCCCTTAATAACATGACTGGCTGCAAGCGTACAAAACCAGTTATTCTCTGTATTAGGAGAGCAGAATATGATGATAAAATAATAGTGCTCTGAGAAAATAGAGCATGTGTAGGATGCAGAATTCTCTGTGTGTCACGACTTCCGCGAAGTCGGTCCCTCTCCTTGATGTCAACCTCACCGACCTTCTAGCCAGCAATCCATTTTTCATTTTCCTTGTCTACCTTCACACCTGGTTCCAATCTCATCAATTACATATTGTGTATTTCACCCTTTGTATCCCCTCATGTCCTTGTCGGATATTGTTTGATCGTAATGTTTGTGTATTGTGTGTTGGTGAGCGACGGGTTTTGTACCCACTTTTTATTGGCCACAGAGGACTCTCACGGGGTGGTCGCGAGAGTGCTCAGGTAGGTGTTTAGGGGTTTCCGTTGGGGCTACTACGGTGGAGAGTCCAGACCAGGTCTCCACCGTGCGCATTCCCCCTGAATATGCTGATTTGGCTCTCGCCTTCTCTAAAAAGAAGGCGACTCATTTACCACCTCATTGACTTGGCGATTGTGCGATAGATCTCCTGGTAGACGCTGCACTTCCCAGGAGTCACGGCGGCGGAGACGGAGGCTATGGAAACATATGTCTCCGATTCCCTGTTTCAGGGGTACATTCGGTCCTCCACTTCACCCGTCTCCTCGAGTTAATTTTTTGTGAAGAAGGAGGGAGGTCTGCGTCCGTGTATTGACTACCGGGGTCTAAATAAGATCACCACCTCTGGGCACTATGAGCACCTCGTCATTCCGTACGGGTTGATGAATGCGCCATCAGTCTTCCAAGATTTTATAAACAAGATTTTCAGGGACCTGCACGGGCTGGGTGTTGTGGTGTCTATCGATGACATTCTGATATTCTTCGCTACATGCACAGAGCATGTGTCCCTGGTGCGCAAGTGCTTGGTTGCCTGTTGGAGCATGACCTGTACGTCAAGGCTGAGAAATGCCTGTTTGTCCAATAGTCTGTCTCCTTCCTAGGGTATCGCATTTCGACGTCAGGGGTGGAGATGGAGAGTGACCGCATTGCAGCCGTGCGTAATTGGCCGACTCCCACCACGGTAAAAGAAGTGCAGCGGTTCTTAGGGGTTGCCAACTACTACTGGGGTTTTGGTCAGGTAATGGCTCCCATACCTTCACTGCTGAAGGGGGGCCCTGTGAGCTTGCAGTGGACAGCTGAGGCAGACAGGGCTTTCAGTCACCTGAAAGCTATGTTTACCTCGGCTCTCGTGCTGGCCCATCCGGATCCCTCTTTGGCATTCAGAGTGGAGGTTGACGCGCCCAAGTCTGGGATAGGAGTTGTGCTCTCTCAGCGCTCGGGAACGCCACCGAACCTCCGCCCTTGTGCCTTCTTCTCGAAGAAGCTCAGCCCGGCGGAGCGAAACTATGACGTGGGGGACCGGGAGTTGTTGGCTGTTGTCAAGGCCCTGAAGGCGTGGAGACATTGGCTTGAGGCGGCTAGACACCCTTTTCTCATCTGGACTGACCACCGCAATCTGGAGTACATCCAGGCGATGAGGAGACTAAACCCTCGCCAGGCAAGGTGGGCCATATTTTTCACTTGTTTTGTGTTTACCATTTCTTAAAAACCAGGCTCCCAGAACGTTAAGGCAGACTCATTGTCCCGGCTGTATGACACAGAGGAGCGGCCCATGGATCCCACTCCCATACTTCCCGCTTCTTGTTTGGTGGCGCAGGTAGTGTGGGAGCTGGACGTGGACATTGAGCGGGTGTCACGTGCAGAGCCCGCTCCCCCTCAGTGTCCAGTTGGGCGTCTGCTGTCCGCGACTGGCTGATCTTTTGGGCCCACACGTCACTCTCCTCTGGTCATCCTGTGATCGGTCGGACGGTGCGCTGTCTTAGTGGGAAGTGCTGGTGGCCAACTTTAGCTAAGGATGTGAGGGTTTATGTTTCCTCCTGCTCGGTGTGCACCCAGTGCAAGGCTCATAGACACCTGCCCAGAGTTAAGTTACAACCCTTACCCGTTCCACAACGGCCGTGGTCGCACCTGTCGGTGTATTTCATAACCGATCTTCCGCCTTCACATGGGAACACCACGATCCTGGTCGTTGTGGATAGTTTTCTAAGTCCTGTCATCTCCTCCCTTTGCCCGGTCTCCCTACAAACGGCACTACGGGGTGCCTGAGAATATAGTGTCTGATCGGGGTCTGGAAGGCGTTCATGGAACGTCTGGGGGTCTCGGTCAGCCTTACCTCAGGTTTTCACCCCGAGAGTAACGGGCAGGTGGAGAGAGTTAACCAGGATGTGGGTAGGTTTCTGAGGTCTTATTGCCAGGACTGGCCGGGGGAGTGGGCGGCATTCGTGCCCTGGGCCGAGATGGCCCAGAACTCTCTCCGCCACTCCTCCACTAACCTTTCTCCCTTCCCGTGTGTATTGGGGTATCAGCCGGTTCTGGCTCCTTGGCATCAGAGTCAGACCGAGGCCCCTGGAGTGGACGACTGGTTACGGCGCGCGGAAGAAACATGGGATGCCGCCCATGCCTACCTTTAGCGCGCCGTACTGCGCCAGAAAGTTTGTGCAGACCGCCACCGCAGTGAGGTCCCAGTGTTCACACCGGGGGACAGGGTCTGGCTCTCGACCCGAAACCTAACCCTCCGCCTGCCCTGTCGGTACCTTGGTCCGCAGTTTGTGGGGCCATTTAAAGTCCTGAGGATAGTGAACGAGGAATGTTACAGGTAACAGCTTCCCCAAGATTACTGCATTAACCCCTCGTTCCATGTGTCTCTCCTCATGTCGGTGGTGGCTGGCCCACTCCAGGAGTCTGAGGTGCAGGAGGTTCCTCCACCCCCTCTGGACATCTAGAGAGCCCCAGCGTATTCAGTTCGTTCAATACTGGATTTGAGATGTCGGGCGAGGGGCCTTCAGTACCTCGTGGACTGGGAGGGGTATGGTCCGGAGGAGATATGATGGGTTCCAGTGGAGGACGTGTTGGATCCTTCCATGCTGCGATTTCCACCGTCTCCATCCAGATCGCCCTGCGCCTCGCCCTCCGGGTCGTCCCCGCTGCTGGAGCCGCGCGTCGGGGGGTACTGTCACGACTTCCACCAAAGTCGGTTCCTCTCCTTGTTAGGGCGGTCGACGTCACCGACCTTCTAGCCATCACTGATCCATTTTTCATTTTCCATTGGTTTTGACCTGTCTTCCTTCACATCTGGTTCCAATTCCATCAATTACATGTTGTGTATTTACCCCTCTGTTTCCCCTCATGTCCTTGTCGGAGATTGTTTGATTGTATGTTTGTGTATTATGTGTTGGTGCATAACGGGTTTTGTACCCACTTTTTATTATTTATTAATTTAGGTTTTGGAGTTTTGTGAAGCACTGATTAAACAACTCTGTTTATACCAAGTTCGATTCTCCTGCGCCTGATTTCCCTGCCACCAACACGCACCCATTACACTGTGGAGATGGGGTGGAGTTGGAGGCTGTATTTTGGCACTGGGTTGATACGTGTGTGTTCTAAATGGCATCGGGGTACCTGTCTAAAGCCGTTAACATGCTTCCTTTTTTCCCTGATCTTGACAGTGATGGAACTTAGTGTTTGAAAACACTTGTTAAAACAAGTGTTTTAACGATGCATCTTTCCTACAATGGCCGAAGATGTAACGTGCGTTTCTCAAAACACCATGAAGAGAGAGCGTTTGCTAAGTGCATCGTTAGACCATGTGTCGATACTGATAGGATCGAAAGGAAAACTGAGCTGCTCTTGTATCAGCTTAATCCATTTAAAATTAAATTGTACATTCACATGATAATTTTTCCTCAATACTGACAACGGATCAGCTACTAAAGCGATATTACCAGCTAGGCTGGAAATATTGAAGCTGTTTGCTATGCTTACCCAATATTAATGCACTAAATAACAAATGGGGCACATCATTGCGCTAGTACACATCATGACATATATTGAGGCAAAAATGTGACATTATTGGCAAAATATACCTCACTTGACTGAACATGATTTCATCTCGGCTTTCATTTGAAGCATAAGCATTCACTTGTGTGTAACAATTGCAAAGACTTGGCAACTTTGTATTTGTAGTCAACTTTGTTCTGAATTAATCACAGTCACAGTCAGACAAACTTCTTCATTTTATGTTTAGCGGAGATCTTCTGTGAATAAAGTGATGCAGAAGGGTGAATAAAGCATCTCACGACACACTGTTTTACAAGAGGTCTGAGGCAGTCGGTAAATAACGAGCATTTTCAAGTGCAACTTTAGTAACGATAGTTTTGGGAAACAGCTGGGAGATTTAATTCACTCTGGATAAGAGCATTTGCTAAATGACTAAAATATCAAATGTAAATGTCTTGCATACAGATCTCATTTTACTTTATTGATACATTTTTGTTATATACAGTGCCTTGCGAAAGTATTCGGCCCCCTTGAACTTTGCGACCTTTTGCCACATGTCAGGCTTCAAACATAAAGATATAAAACTGTATGTGTTTGTGAAGAATCAACAACAAGTGGGACACAATCATGAAGTGGAACGACATTTATTGGATATTTCAAACTTTTTTAACAAATCAAAAACTGAAAAATTGGGCGTGCAAAATTATTCAGCCCCCTTAAGTTAATACTTTGTAGCGCCACCTTTTGCTGCGATTACAGCTGTAAGTCGCTTGGGGTATGTCTCTATCAGTTTTGCACATCGAGAGACTGACATTTTTTCCCATTCCTCCTTGCAAAACAGCTCGAGCTCAGTGAGGTTGGATGGAGAGCATTTGTGAACAGCAGTTTTCAGTTCTTTCCACAGATTCTCAATTGGATTCAGGTCTGGACTTTGACTTGGCCATTCTAATATATATATATATATATATATATATATATATATATATATATATATATATATATATATATATATATTGATGTCAAATGTATTAATTGCATAGTTCTTTATTAAAAATGGAGTACTACTAGCAGTACTACTTGTTTCTCCAAGAGTGAGGCAGATATAGAGTTTTGCAAAAAAACATGATTATTTGTCTCTCTGAAATTAAACCAAGTGAGAGATTTCAAACAGATACTGTATATGTCTGTCATGTCTGTCATTGAACAACCCCATGCCATGATTTATAAGCTCTTTAAACATTAAAAGCTAATTTACCAACATTTCAGAAAATTTATATATAGCTTTTCAGAAAATAAACTATTAATTTGTTGGTCTTTGTAAACAGCCCACGACTACTGAAAAGGTGGCGTTTAAGATGAAATATGGAATTATACACTTAAGACACACAGGGATAATGTTTAATGTGTCGTTATTCATTTGGGAGGAGTCAAACATTTAACAACAATTCTATAAAATCCTATAGATGTATCAAAGATTCCACAGACCTTGTATCTTGACAGTGAGAAACTAACAAACCATTTGTTTTCTCTCCCGTCTGTCTGGTCTGTTCACACTCTAACAGTACGCTTGAAGGAAACACCTGTTGAGCCAAGGTGTACCAAGATCTGTTTTCAACTTTAAAAATGATTTATATCCCTGTTTTTACATACAATTCCACCCTAACCAACTGGCACTTCCTTACATCATAGGTGTTTCTCATACTAACCTTTTGACCTCACCTCATTACCTTGTATCAACAGTACCGGCATAATCAGGAATTGTCAACGGATTGGTTTACCAAATCTGTGAAGAAAAGACTAGAGCTCCAATAGGCTGACAGGGCTCCATGACTGACAGTGCATGGAAAACCCGCCGGCAGCAAAAAGGTTCTTTGGGGCCTCATTTGAGCCTTTAAACTAACTGCTCTTCTCTGCCAAGGAGGGTGCCGCTCTTTTGTGAGCGCTTGGCAGCAAGGTAAGTGAATAGGGGGATACATTTTAGGAGCTCATTTACAGAACACTGACCTCTATCAAGTTTTACACCTCCCAGTTGAGAAGTAAATCTAGGAGGTGTCTTTCACCATGCTAATTTATGTGTCCCTGCTGGCAGCTTAAGCTCTTCTCTCTTTTGAATTTGTAACAGGGCACCAGCTGGAGTCTCTTCCCTCTTGTGAAAGGAACGTTGTTGGAGCAGCTGAATCTTTTTTACACTTGTCCCCTTTTCTGACAGTGCCGGCTATCACGCAGCCGAGCGGTTCATTTAGTGGATCGGAGGCCTTTTTATTTATTTGAAGAGTCATATGCATTGTTAGGCTTCACCTGTACGTGTCCTTTTCTTAAGCCCTGTTTATACCTGGTTCTAACATGCAGCCTTTGTCCTGTTCTCATTCTGATTGTGCCCACATTTTTTGACAAATGTAGATGATTAAAAGACACATTGTGGTCTGATTGTGAGCAGACAAGAACAGACCAGATCACGGCCCGGTTTCCCAAAAGCATCTTAAGGCTTATCATTAGAACCTTTGCGGGAGCTATATATGGAAATAAACTATATATATATACTATATATAGATCCAGAAAACCTTGAAGGTTCAGCCAACATGATCTCAGGGCAATATATATATATATATAGTTTATTTCCAAAATGCTATGGCCTGATCTCAGATTTTGAACTTAGATTTCCGTTGTGTATTAAAAGGTTTTTTCCTCTCCCCAAAACACTATATATATTTTGGGGAGAGAATTTTTTTTTTTTAATACACAATGAAAATCTATGAGTTCAAAATCTGAGATCAACACTATTTTACACACACATGAAGCAATAATTTCTGATGAAAAAAACACAAAAGTGAAAATTGGTGGCCATAGCATTTTGGAAATAAATGTCATATTTTCAACATTCTGTTTTGGACAGCTTTATCGGAGGAGGAGAGATACAGATAATGGTTGTTGAAGTAGAGAGTTCAGCAGGTTGCTTTTTCATCAGTGGGCTAATTTAAACAGTGTAGTCGATTAACCAGGTCCTTGGCAGCCATTACACTCCTTTCTGCACTCCCTTCAACCCAAATATAACATTCTCCCGCACTGGTCTGAGATGTAGGAGAGGGTCATCACCAGAGAACTCTAGAAATAACAGATACCTCTAGCTTTAGTCCTGTCAGGGAGTCTCATGCCAGCTCTCCCAGGCTATGTCATCACAGTGTAAGTTTGAGTCTTTACCAAAGCTAGCAGGAATGGAGCGATGCATTTTACTGATTGGAGAGGAACAGAAGCACAGACCAATTAGGAATAACAAATATTTTGACATTCCTGTACAGTGTAAAAAAGCCAACTTTACCAATTGCATAATCAGCGTTATTCTCAACAAGCTCTGTCTCACTGCAAAATTAGACGTTCATCCACGTTCTCCAAATGTAATATTTCGAAGTTGCTCCAAATATTTAATTTCGAAGGGTTTTTGTTGCTCCTGCTGCTCTGTACTTTTCCATTTCTCCAAAACGTTAAGGGTTAGGATTAGGGACTATTTACGAATGGTTAAGGTTTGGGATGGGGTTTAAAAAAAAGCATCCTCCACGACTGGGATCCAACACACAACCTTCTGTTCCAGAGTCGTGCGATTGTTCAAGAACACCCTAGCAAACCCAAGCATACTTGATGGAAATAGCACACACTGTTGCACCTAGTGTCTGTTTTTTATTTATCTAGGCAAGTTAGTTAAGAACAAATTCTTATTTACAATGAAAGCCTACCCAGCCAAACCCTGACCCGAACGAAGCTGGGCCAATTGTGCGCCAACCTATGGGACTCCCAATTACGGACAGTTGTGATACTGCCGGGAATCAAACCAGGGTCTGTAGTGACACTTCTATCACTAAAATAGACTCGGGAGCCCAAATTTTAAGGCATTTCCTTATGTCCTATGGACATGAATAGACGTCTGGAACGACCTGGCTGGTTATTCTGCAAGATGAGTGGACTTCAAAGGACAAGAATTTTGAGCTAATGTGCTCAAGTTTGTTTACTCAACAAACTCTGCTTAATGTGAGAATAATTGAGTCACATTACAAATTCATGTATGCCTTTGGGAGGCAACAATGTAAAAAAGCCAATTTAACCAATTGCTTAATCAGCATTATTCTGTGAGTTTAGTAAAATCACAAATGTTTGTTTGCTCAAAACCACTCAATCACACCCATCATTATCATATTTCCCACCATGCTCTATTGCAGGTTGATTTTCTGAACTGTTTCTTTCAATACCTGTGTTTTTGCATGTACATTGTTTGGTTGATTAATCTTATGCTACACAAACATATATAATATACATGTTTCTAAACTAATCCAATCTGTTAATAATTGGATTTAATGTACCCATTACTGAAATGGCTGTTTCAATGTATATGATTCAGGTAGTTCCTTACACCCCACATTCACTCTTAATGCAGAATGTGAGTGATTTAAAAATTCTAATTGTTGGATATTCTCACTGGCTGGAGAACAATAGGAATTACATACTGTTTTGCAGGGATTTCAAACCCTTGTGCTAAAGTGTAATTACAGTGGCTCTTCCTTTAAAAGTGTTGAGTTTGTGGTAGATGGTGGCAGTTCGTGTCATTCTGGCAACAAAGACTGACACTTAAATAACGTGCCATGGAATTCTGTGGCACCCCGCAAGCTGTGCTGCAGTACACCACAACTTTTAAAGGAAGAACCACTGTAGGCCCTCAAAGAAAGGTCTTATGATATAATATATGTAACGTATTGTCATATAGAGTTTATTTTGAAACGTAACATATTCAATTAGACACTCACTTGTTGAAGGTTACAAGACTGAAAGCTATTGAATACAACAACCATGTCTCTGTAGCTAACAAATACAGTCAAGGGGGAAATTACGATTCACTCGAAAGTCAAGGCACACTGGGAAATATGCAAATAAGATAGACAAAAATGTAAGTTTATTTGTATGTTCACTCAACCTAAAATTCTAAGTTGATTGAACATACAATTCAACTTGAGAATGTAGTATGTCGGTTCAGCTATATGCCCAAATGTTGAGCAAACTGACAATCCTATCGCAACAGGTTTCCTTAGGATTGTAGTTGAATCAACATATATTTATTTTTACAGTATATAGCTATATACACTGAAGAAAAATCTCTGTGTTGGTACCATTGTTTTATGAGCAGATTAGTTTTTTCTGAAATTTTCCATATGCACAAAAAGTAGATTTCTCTCAAATGTTGTGCACAAATTTGTTTACATCCCTGCTTGTGAGCATTTATACTTTTCCAAGATAATCCATCTCCCTGACAGATGTGGCATATCAAGAAGCTGAATAAACAGCATCTTCATTACACAGGTGCACCTAATGCTGGGGACAATAAAAAGCCACTTTAAAATGTGCAGTTTTGTCACACAACACGATGCCACAGATATCTCAAGTTTTGATGGAGAGTGCAATTGGCATGCTGACTGCAAGAATGTCCACCAGAGCTGTTGCCAGAGAATTGAATGTTAATTTTTCTACCATAAGCTGCCTCAAAGTCATTTCAGAGAATGTGGCAGTACGTCCAACCACCTCACAACAGCAGACCACGTGTAACCACTCCAGCCCAGGACCTCCACATCCGGCTTCTCCACCTGCAGAATCATCTGAGGAGGGGTGAGAAGTATTTCTGTAATAAATCCCTTTGTGGAGAAAACCTTTTTCTGATTGGCTGTGGGTGGGCTCCCCAGTGGGTGGGCCTATGCCCTCCCAGGCTGCACCTCTGACTGGTCATGTGAAATCCATAGATTATGCATTTATGAATTTATTTTAATTGACTGATTTTCCTTATGTGAACTGTAACTCAATAAAATATGTGACATCGGTGCATGTTGGGGTTTTATATTTTTGTTAAGTATACCAATAAATTGGTGTTCCAATTTTTATAGGCAGGAAAAAACTTGGCCCTCGTACAATACTGTTATGCAATCCAAGTAGGTCTATTTCATGGGCTTGCTAATTAAGGCTCAAGTCTGCCTTAACAGTAAAACACTGGTGCTCATCTTATTTACTCCGATAGCAGTTGCCAGTACACAGGTTAGACAAATGTGTTTTGAGCCCCGGTCAACAGAACCAGAGCTTAGTTATTCCATTGCAACCATAGCATTTGGGTAAACATTTGAGCACATTAACTTAATAGCCCTAATGCTGGGGGCAGTGCATGCTTTCCCTGTTCAGAAAGGTAGTTTGCCAGACAATGTTTGTTCTGCCACAGGATCTTACACAGGAAGACGGGAGTCTTCAGTGTTTTCTATCCAAAGCTGTCAATGATATGCATATTCTAGCATCTTGTCCTGACAAAATATCCTGTTTAAAACGGGAACGTTTTTTTTTCCAAAACTGAAAATACTGCCCCTAGAGTCGCAACAGATTAAAATCCGTCAAGCGTACAAAGGGTATGAATTGTGAGAGGAATGTGTAAACGTTATATTGATTACTTTATTTTGTGGTGCCTAATGGAAGGGTAAAAGTGTTAATCTGTGATCAACTAAATGCTCTTAATCTATGAGCCTGAGATCGATTGCTCTGGTCTCCACCCATGTTCCTGGGGAAATCGCGGTCTTTTCTCATTGCACTAAAAGTTATTATTGAGGAAATGATACCGTATCATTATTGATATGTTATTGATGATAAAAAAAGGGTAATTTGAATGTAATAACTCGCTAACATGTCAAGAGTGTTTAAGGTGTGTTTTAGTAACATCTTGAGGAAGTTAGAATGAAGTTTGCAGAGAGTAATATGAGCCCTGCTCAGTTGTAGCGAAGAATAGCTTCGTACTGAGAGTAGCTGCCATTTTATGTCAATTGTGAATGAACATGTGTGTTGTTAACCTGTTAGAGCTCTAGGGGCGCTATTTCATTTTTGGATAAAAAACGTTCCCGTTTTAAGCGCGATATTTTGTCACGAAAAGATGCTCGACTATGCATATTCTTGACAGTTTTGGAAAGAAAACACTCTGAAGTTTCAGAATCTGCAAAGATTTTGTCTGTAAGTGCCCCAGAACTCATTCTACAGGCGAAACCAAGATGATGCATCACCCAGGAATTAGCAGAATTTCTGAAGCTCTGTTTTCCATTCTCTCCTTATATGGCTGTGATTGCGCAACGAATGAGCCTACACTTTCTGTCGTTCGCCCAAGGTCTTAGCAGCATTGTGACGTATTTGTAGGCATATCATTGGAAGATTGACCATAAGAGACTACATTTTCCAAGTGTCCGCCTGGTGTCCTGCGTCGAATTCGGTGCGCAATTGCCAGCTGCTTCAACTTTACCATTTGATTCAGGGGAGAAAGCATGTGTCCAAGAACGATGTATCAATGAAGAGATATGTGAAAAACACCTTGATGATTGATTCTAAACAACGTTTGCCATGTTTTCAGTCGATATTATGGAGTTAATTTGGAAAAAAGTTCGCGTTTTGAGGACTGAATTTTCAGATTTTTTTTGGTAGCCAAATGTGACGTATAAAACGGAGCTATTTCTAATACACAAGGAATCTTTTTGGAAAAACTGAGCATCTGCTATCTAACTGAGAGTATCCTCATTGAAAACATCAGAAGTTCTTCAAAGGTAAATGATTTTATTTGAAGGCTTTTATGTTTTTGTTAATGTTGCGTGCTGGATGCTAACGCTAATGCTAACGCTAAATGCTAACGCGAAATGCTAACGCAAGCTAGCTACTTTTACACAAATGATTGTTTTCCTATGGTTGAGAAGCATATTTTGAAAATCTGAGATGACAGTGTTGTTTACAAAAGGCTAAGCTTGAGAGATGGCATATTTATTTCATTTCATTTGCGATTTTCATAAATAGTTAACGTTGTGTTATGCTAATGAGCTTGCTGATAGATTTACACAATCCTGGATACAGGGGTTTTTTCATAGCTAAACGTGACGCAGAAAACGGAGCGATTTGTCCGAAACAAATAATCTTTCAGGAAAAACTGAACATTTGCTATCTGAGAGTCTCCTCATTGAAAACATCTGAAGTTCTTCAAAGGTAAATGATTTTATTTTAATGCTTTTCTGTTTTTTTGTGTAAATGTTGCCAGCTGAATGCTAATGCTAAATGCTACGTTAGCCATCAATACTGTAACACAAATGCTTGTTTTGCAATGGTTGAGAAGCATATTTTGAAAATCTGAGATGACAGTGTTGTTAACAAAAGGCTAAGCTTGAGAGCTAGCATATTTATTTCATTTCATTTGCGATTTTCATGAATAGTTAACGTTGCGTTATGGTAATGAGCTTGAGTCTGTATTCACGATCCCGGATCCGGGATGGGGAGATCAGAAAGGTTAATAAGATATTTTCCTGTGTTATTTGTATAATGGTTTTTCAAACACTTTATTGCCTGTTGATAAATTGAGTTATGGTTTACTGAGTTAAAGCTTTGTTAGTATCTGTTTCAGTGAATTACAGTGTATACTGTTGTGACTTGAATAAGCCTTGTACCCTAAACTATCTATTTCCTGTAGATTTGTTGTTCTGTAAAATGTGTTACTTTTGTAAAATTATTGCACTGAAAGTTATTATTGAGGAAATGATACCATATCACTCTCGTGATTATTTCTCCCCTTTTTCAGGGGCGTAACAATTTTGGAGGCTCTGCTGAAATTGCTGCTCAGATGTTCAGTTTCCACATCCTGGTCGCTGAATTCCGAGCCAGATAAATCCCCACATAACAACTCAGGCTGGCTGCAGTGAGGAAAGTGTTGCTGTTCGAGGGGAGCTGGAAGTTAGTGGTTAAGTATGTGTCAACTGAGGCCATTGATCGACCATCAGAGACAGTAAGGACCATCTAATTCAGAGTCAACTCCTGCACGGTAAAAGTTCCTTCTGTTCTGTCAACATGACAACCGCCTTGGAAGAACTACAGGAAGTGGAAGTAGGAGAATTGCACACCCTGACTAAAGACAAGTTACTAGAGATATGTGATTTCCTTGACATATCAGGTGAACAGAGAAGACATTTTCAAGACAAATCCCAAATATCATTGATGACTCACATTATGATGTTCCTTGAAAGAGAGGAAGTTGCAGAGTTAGAAGATGGCGGCATGTCGGAATTGTTGCTACTTAAAGACGAAATGACAGAGATGATCAGTGGCATAGATGAAAAACAGGGCAAACTGACTGTGATATTGAAACAGCCGGAACACATCACAGAATAAAGGAACTGAGAACACTAACCCCACAACAAGGGGTGGGAACTGAGCAGATTACTTCAGCCAAAGCCAGTGATTCTCAACCCCATGCCAATTTTCAGGGGAGCGTGCCGCTCTCACCCAATGCACAGCCCAGCTCATACTGGCGCAAAGAGTTTAACATTTCTGGTCAGATAGGTGAACCGGGTCAGAAAGAAAAACACATTTTTTCCAGCCTTACCCATCAGATCGAGAATGGACTTAGCAGAGGCTATCCTGAGGTAGAAATAGTAGACGCAGTAGTCAGGGCTATTTCTCCAGGCTCACAGCTACGCAGCTACTTGGAAGGTAAACCCCAGCTAACTCTTCCCACACTTAGATGTATCCTGCGTTCCCACTTCCAAGAGAAGAGCACAACAGAGCTACAAACAGCTAGCTTCAGAAGCACAGCATAGCAAGGAGACCCTCAAAGCTTCCTGATGCACATCTTAGATTTGAGGCAGAAAGTACTGTTTGCATCCCAGGAGTCAGAATCAGGCCTTAAGTTTGACCATGCTCTAGTCCAGAGCATGTCTTTACACACAGTCCTTACAGGTCTCCAGAGTGACAGTATCAGGATAGACGTGCAGCCTCTCCTGCTAGATAGCGAAACATCAGATGAGGTTTTGCTAGAGAAGCTTAACATTGCTTGTGCTAATGAGATAGAAAGACAAAACAAAAAGCGGTTTAATGCCCCACAGCCTGCTACAATGCAAGTGTAGTCCAGTTAGGAGATGCCATCCACAAAGTGTCCTGTGAAGGAAGCCAAAGCTAAGATACCCGCAGAACTGTTAACAGAGTTAGCTGAACTTAAGACAGGTGTAGCTTCTCTAAAAGGTCTCAGTGCAGAGATTGCTCAGATTAAGGAGACGTTACAGCAGCCTATGTTTCAGTCACCGCATTGTGCCTATGCCCACCCCCAGTTAGGAGGCCAGATAGGGACCCCCAGCCACCTGTTTTCCAGCAGCAGTATTACAGCAACTACAGTCGGTTCCCAAGCACCTGACCCTGCGCAGCATCGATATGCACCTAACCTGTATACCAACCGCTCTGCTCAAGCTCCAATGAGTTGTTTTGTCTGCCAGCAGGCCAGAACAGCTGCACACACTGCTACCGATGTGGGAGTGGAGAACATTTTAAAGCTGGATGTAAAATCCGGGGAGTCAGACCATCAAGGGAGGCCCCTTTAAACGGAAACGGGTTACCGCTGAGGGACGAGTGTTAATCGTAGCTACCAAAAAGTCCCCGAAATGTAAAAATTGTGCCAGAGAAGATTTATTTGAGAACCTGAAACAATGTTCATCATGTAAAGAGACACTGTACTGTTCCAAAGTATGTCAAAACCAACATTGGACTAAACATAAGGAAAAATGCACTCACCTGAACATTGACTCTACCAGTGAAAGGTTTTCCTGCACAGAGGAAAATGCCCACTCCTTACCATCCCTAGCTCAAGGTTGCCACCCCCATAAGGTCACCTCGCTAGTCGGCAGACAGTGCCTTATTGAGTGTCACCTAAATCGCCACCACCTCAAAGCTCTATGGGACACAGGCTCTCAGGTATCGGTCATTGATGGAAAGAGGATTCTCTCCCAAACGCAAGGCTCAGAGATGTTTCAGAAATCCTGGACTCACCTGATGATCTAAGGTTGACTGCAGAAAATGGGACTGAAATGCCGTACCTGGGATGGATTGAAACAACTTTTCGGCTAGCTTCCGAAACTGACCAATCAAAGGAACTGATCATCCCAGTGCTGGTAATGAAAAGCTGTCACCTATCTCATTCCATCATAGGTTTCAATGTTATCGAGCACATCCTGACAATGACCGAAAAGACTAAACGATACAGTACAGTAAAAACAGCTTTCCCAAGCCTCAAAAGAAACAAGGTGAGAGCTTTTATACAGGCTGTTAGCGCAGAACAGACAGATGAATACGCAGTGAAAACCAAGAAAGAGAAGGTTGCTGTACCAAAACACAGTAGCATTCAGATTGAGTGCCGTGTAGCTTCCCAGCCTTTCAAAGAGGACATGACAATGCTTTTCCAGCCAGACCTGAACCTGCAGTGGCCAGACGACATTGAGTTCTTTGACACACTAGTCAGAGTCAGAAAAGGTGTTTTTCCAGTTATCATGCTTGATGTCTCTAACCCCACTGACCACGACATTGCCCTGCTAGGACGCACAATAATCGGTACAGTACAAACCATTATGACTGCCCAAGCCTTTGAAAAAACTGTCACCCCAGCCATAGTGAATCACACCAGCGTTCAAACCCCATATACCCCATATACCCGTCGTGTGCGTTCGTAAGAAGGATGGGACCCTCCGGTTGTGCATAGATTACAGAGACCTGAACAGAAAGACACATCTCGACCGCCAGCCTATCCCTCGGGTCCAAGAGATCATGGACAGTTTAGGTGGTAATTCCTGGTTCTCCCTCTTAGATCAAGGAAAAGCGTATCACCAGGGGTTCATCTCTGAAAAAAGCAGACCACTTACAGCATTTGTGACCCCATGGGGACTCTATGAGTGGATACGCATGCCATTCGAACTCATGAATGCTCCTGCAGCTTTTCAGCGGTGTATGGAGGAGTGTTTGGAAGGGCTCCGGGATAACATCTGCATTCCTTATCTGGACGACACGCTAGTTTTCAGTAAAACTTTTGACAGCCATGTGAATGATGTGCGAAAAGTTTTGCAGCGTCTCAGAGAGTATGGCATTAAACTCAAACCAAGTATAAGTGTGATCTCTTTAAACCCCAGGTCTGTTATTTGGGGAGAATAGTGTCTGCAGAGGGCAGCCGAGTTGACCCAGGCGATTTTGAAGCAGTAAGAGCATTGAAAGAATTCAGACCAGAGACTGTGAGCCAGCTCAGAAAAATGCTTGGTTTACTCACTTACTACAGACAGTACATCAAATACTTTTCTAGGAGGGCCAGCTGCCTGTATGACCTCCTGGAAGCAGATTCAGAGAAATGACCTGGCCACCCACGGAAAACAAAAACAAAGAAAGTAAGTAATGTGGTTCCCTCAAACAAACCAATCATGTGGACTGACCAGCATCAACAGGCACTTGAACAGCTGATTGAGTGTTTGCTTCAACCACCAGTTTTTGGTTTCCCTGATTTCACTCAGCCATTTGTTGTACACAGTTCTTTATCAAAAGCAAGATTGGAAGCTTAGGGTCATTGCTTATGGCTCTCAAACCTTAACAGCAGCTGAGAAGAACTATCACTTCCCCCTCGAGCAAGCTAGAATTTCTAGCTCTAAAACGGGCAATCACCGATAAGTTCCATGATTATTTGTACTATGCTCCGACCTTCACTGTATAAAGCGATAACAACCCGCTCAGCTACATTCTGTCTACTGCAAAACTGAACACAACCACTTCCAGGTGGGTTGCAGACTTGGCTGATTTCCACTTTGCAATAAAGTACAGGCCAGGCAGAGAGAACGGTGATGCAGATGCTCTGTGAAGGATGCCCCTGAATGTATAGTTACTGATGAGAGAATGTTCTGAGGAGCTTCCACCAGACACCATTGCCGCCACGATACAAGCAGTTGAGGTACAGGAAGAGGCTGTTGTACCTTGGTCACTTTCAGCTGCATCTATGTCAGTATCAGCTGAAGGTGAGAATCACTGCAACAACCAGCTCGATCCCAAAAGATGGGATAAGAGAAGCACAAGAATCTGATCCGGTCATCCGTCCTGTGCTCAATTTCAAACTGTCTGGTTGACAATAGACAGTGATGGCATTCTGTACAAAATCACTACAGTCTGCAAGCAGTTAGTTCTACCAGAGCAGTACAAGGGTAAAGTGATGGAAGAGTTGCACAATAACATGGGACACCAAGGTACTGACCGCACTGTATCTAGTACGTGACCGCTTCTTCTGGCCATATATTCAATCTTACATCGACCACTATGTGACTAAAACTTCTAGCTGTGTCAAGCAGAAAAAGCCAGCCCATGAAAAAAGAGCTCCTCTGACAAACATTGTGACAACACAGCCATTTGAACTGGTATGTATAGACTCCCTTCATCTCGACAGATGCAAAGGGGATATGAGTACATCCTCGTGACTGTTGATCATTTTACACGTTTCGCTCAAGCCTACGCCACCACATCAATGTCAGGTAAAACTGTTGCAAATCTCATCTTCAATGACTTTGCCCTGAAGTTTGGGTTCCCGTCCCGCATCCACCATGACCAAGGGGGAGAATTTAAAAATCAGTTGTTCCATCAGTTAAAGAAACTCAGTGGCATGGCGGGGTCCAGAACAACACCCTACCACCCGTTGGGAAACGGTCAAGTGGAACGCATGAACAGAACATTGTTGCCACTGTGTGGCAACGTTAAATGTTAAAGACACTAACTGAGACACAAAAGTCAAATTGGAAGGAGTCTCTGAACAAACTGGTTTATGCCTATAACTGCACCCATTGTGTAGTGACTGGCTATTCACCATTTTATCTTCTGTTTGGGAGATCACCCAGGCTTCCAGTTGATATACTCTTTGGATTGTGCACAGCGGCGGGTTCCAGTAACCAGTGAGACTAGGGATGTAAGAAGCATAGCCATTGCAAATGAAAATGCTCAGAAAGCCGCTGAAAGAAGTAAGAAGTACTATGACACTAAAGTTAGGAGTTCAGTGCTACAGCCTGGCGAGCGAGTTCTGATTAAAAACCTGACACCAAGAGGAGGAACAGGCAAACTCTGTAACTATTGGAAGAAACAATTCACACAGTAGTGAGACAAATGGGTTCAGACCTGCCGATTTATGAATTGAGACCAGAAAAGGGTAGGGGACGGTCCAGGGTCCTTCATAGACACCTGCTCATGTCCTGTGACCACTTACCTTTTGAGACACAACCGGAAATTACCAAAGATGACAAAAGTCAGAAAAAAGGAGACATCAGCCTGCGTCACAGCCTCTAGATTCTGATGAAGACAGCGGGGATGAATATGACCTTCATCATGAGCCGCTACAGGTTCCCACATCTCCTACAGTACCTGAGGAGAGGAATGCGGAACCAGCGAGAGTAGGAACACAGGCCCCCACCAGTGAAACAGACAGTTGCGGTGCCAGTCCCTGATACGCCACCAGCACAGCCTCTTGTTGAAAAGCGGCTGGAGGAGACAACAACAGTTAAAGACCTGCCTGCTGTGGAGATGAACTTGTCTGCTGAAAATTTGCCTGACGATCGTCCACCAAGTGCCTTTCCTTCATTAGCTGATGCTGCTGAACCTGAGGAACCAGCCTACCAGCTGCCACGAAGAGAGAGACACCCTCCAAGACGTATCACCTATGATCAGCTTGGCATCCCTTCCTGCTACAGTATCCCCACAGCCACAGTTGTTCCCTGTCTACTTTGCACCACTGATTCCATGGCTGCCATCACTACAGCAATGTTACTTTCAGCCACCTTACATGTATGGGCTTCAGCAAACATAAGGCTACAGAGTTGACATGTTTGACCATGGAATACTGACTGATTTCACAGACTGTCACAATAGACAATTTGCAGACTATGCGTATAGATCATTAAAATTGATGGACTTTTGATCAATGGTATGAGAAAATAATGCTTATGTTATACAGCTGGTCAACAGATATGGACTGTGAATATAACTCGTTAGTTGTATTTGAACTGTGACCCTTGACCTCTGCTCAAGTACTACCCTACAGAAGAGGATTTTCTAGGTCCAGTGCATACAGACTGTTGAAGAAGACAATGTTGGGACAACATTTATTTTGTCGGTGAGAGTGTGACAGGTTAAAGGAAATATTCATAGCCATTAAAAAGTATTAGTAAATTCATAGTATGTGAGAATCTTAAAACATCTAAGGTTAAAAAGATCATGCATTCAGTATTAGTTGATAGAGATTGATAACATTCATATAATTGTGTTAAAGTTAAAAATCCATCAAGCGTACAAAGGGTACGAATTGTGAGAGGAATGTGTAAATGTTATATTGATTACTTTATTTTGTGGTGCCTACTGGAAGGGTAAAAGTGTTAATATGTGATCTACTAAATGCTCTTAATCTATGAGCCTGAGATCGATTGCTCTGGTCTCCACCCATGTTCCAAGGGAAGTTGCGGTCTTTTCTCATTGCACTAAAAGTTATTAGTGAGGAAATTATACCGTATTACTCTCGTGATTATTTCTCCCCTTTTTCATGTATGTTATTGATGATAAAAAAAGGGTCATTTGAATGTAATAACTCGCTAACATGTCAAGAGAGTTTATTTAAGGTGTGTCTTAGTAACATCTTGAGGAAGTTAGAATTAAGTTTACAGAGAGTAATATGAGCTCTGCTCGGTTGTAGCGAAGAATAGCTTCATGCTGAGAGTAGCTGACATTTTATGTTGATTGTGAATGAACATGTGTGTTGTTAACAAGATATTTTGCTGTTTTATTTGTATAATGGTTTTTCAAACACTTTATTGCCTGTTGATAAATTGAGTTATGGTTTACTGAGTTAAAGCTTTGTGCTTGACAGTTATTTTGAAATTAGTATCTGTTTCAGTGAATTACAGTGTATACTGTTGTGACTTGAATAAGCCTTGTACCCTAAAGTATCTATTTCCTGTAGATCTGTTGTTCTGTAAAATGTGTTACTTTTTTAAAATGATTGCACTAAAAGTTATTATTGAGGAAATGATACCGTATCACTCACGTGATTATTTCTCCCCTTTTTCAGGGGCACAACACTTACAGTGGAATGCAGTGTTTGGTTGTTGCCAGGTATAATGGGACCCATGTCGTGGTTTAGGTCACAATGGTTTAGGTTACAATGCATATAACTGATGTTCTTATGTACATCAGAAACCATACAGAACCGCATGCTACCCAGAATGCAGCTGCCATATACAGTGCCTTGCGAAAGTATTCGGCCCCCTTGAACTTTGCGACCTTTTGCCACATTTCAGGCTTCAAACATAAAGACACAAAACTGTATTTTTTGTGAAGAATCAACAACAAGTGGGACACAATCATGAAGTGGAACGACATTTATTGGATATTTCAAACTTTTTTAACAAATCAAAAACTGAAAAATTGGGCGTGCAAAATTATTCTTCTTTGCCTTCACTTACTGTGCAGTTCATTGCCTCCGATTAAGTGAAATGTATTGCGAAACGCAGATGTGCTGTTTGTTACGAATTTACACAGGATTATGCAAGGCATAAAATGAGTATCTTTGTACATTTTTTTTGTGTTTGTTACGTGTTATTTTTGTCTTTTTTCAGAAGTTTGAGAGTATGGAAGCACTACAGCTGTTATGACCAATTTGTGTTGATTTATGTTGTGCTTATACTGTAGAAAAGAAACGTATAAATTATGAATATGAGTTGATGTAAATCATTGACCACATTCTATTGCCATAGGGTTAACCAGCCAGGTCACACGTGAGTATGACCTGGCTGGTTAAGTATTAGATGTCCATCCATGTCTGAGGACATCGGAAGATGACATGGAAAACGTTTTACTAGGGTGTTTATGGATGAATGGGGATGGTGGATAGGTGTAAGCATCTACCTCTGGTGAAAAAGGTTGCATGTTTGAATCCAGCGATATAAAGTCGTTTTTGAGATTTTTGTTTTAAGTCTATCCCAAAGTTAATGCCTGAATTTAAGATTTTGGAGTTAATGCCTAAACTTAACCCTAAACACTTCTAAAGGTAAATTTGACGTTTTATAAACAAATGCATGAATGTCTAATTCTGAAATGAGACTTTGAGAGCTTGTTGGGGCTGACTGAACAAGATTTAAATGGATGCACAACTGGAAAAAACTCAACTGAATTTGAAAAGATGAATCTGTATGCGTAACTTGACAATGCGATTCATATCCTGGTCTGTATCTTTCATATTATTGAGTGTCTCCTTCAATTGAAGACAGGAACACTGAATTCAAATTGACTGAATGTCCACGTGAGAAATAGCTTTGCTCTGTTCTGTCTCGATATTTTGCTTGAGAATACGCATTTTTCTTTTCTAAGGAGGAACTTAAGCAGGAATGAGGAGTGTAGTGATCAATGGATTAGGCTTTGAGGAAATTAATTCAAATCAAATCAAAGTTTATTTGTCATGTGTGCCAAATACAACAGGTGTGGACCTTACAGTGAAATGCTTCCTTACAGGCTCTAACCAATAGTGCATAAAAGGTTTTAGGTGAACAATAGGTAAGTAAAGAAATAAAACAGTAAAAAGATTATATACAGTAGTGAGGCTATAAAAATAGCGAGGCTACATACAGACACCGGTTAGTCAGGCTGATTGAGGTAGTATGTACATTGGGGCAAAAAAGTATTTAGTCAGCCACCAATTGTGCAAGTTCTACCACTTAAAAAGACGAGAGGGGCCTGTAAATTTCATCATAGGTACACTTCAACTATGACAGACAAAATCAGGAAAAAAAATCCAGAAAATCACATTGTAGGATTTTTAATGAATTTATTTGCAAAATGATGGTGGAAAATAAGTATTTAGTGAATAACAAAAGTTTATCTCAATACTTTGTTATATACCCTTTGTTGGCAATGACAGAGGTCAAACGTTTTCTGTAAGTCTTCACAAGGTTTTCACACACTGTTGCTGGTATTTTGGCCCATTCCACCATGCAGATCTCCTCAAGAGCAGTAATGTTTTGGGGCTGTTGCTGGGCAACACAGACTTTCAACTCCCTCCAAAGATTTTCTATAGGGTTGAGATCTGGAGACTGGCTAGGCCACTCCAGGACCTTGAAATGCTTCTTACAAAGCCACTCCTTCGTTACCCGGGCGGTGTGTTTGGGATCATTGTCATGCTGAAAGACCCAGCCACGTTTCATCTTCAATGCCCTTGCTGATGGTAGGCTTTGTTTCTTTGGTCCCAGCTCTCTGCAGGTCATTCACTAGGTCCCCCCGTGTGGTTCTGGGATTTTTGCTCACCGTTCTTGTGTTCATTTTGACCCCAAGGGGTGAGATCTTGCGTGGAGCCCCAGATCGAGGGAGATTATCAGTGGCCTTGTATGTCTTCCATATCCTAATAATTGCTCCCACAGTTGATTTCTTCAAACCAAGCTGCTTACCTATTGCAGATTCAGTCTTCCCAGCCTGGTGCAGGTCTACAATTTTGTTTCTGGTGTCCTTTGACAGCTCTTTGGTCTTGGCCATAGTGGAGTTTGGAGTGTGACTGTTTGAGGTTGTGGACAGGTGTCTTTTATACTGATAACAAGTTCAAACAGGTGCCATTAATACAGGTAACGAGTGGAGGACAGAGGAGCCTCTTAAAGAAGAAGTTACAGGTCTGTGAGAGCCAGAAATCTTGCTTGTTTGTAGGTGACCAAATACTTATTTTCCACCATAATTTGCAAATAAATTCATTAAAAATTCTACAATGTGATATTCTGGAATTTGTTTTCTCATTTTGTCTGTCATAGTTGAAGTGTACCTATGATGAAAAATTACCAACCCCTCTCATCTTTTTAAGTGGGAGAACTTGCACAATTGGTGGCTGACTAAATACTTTTTTGCCCCACTGTACATGTAGATATAGTTAAAGTGACTATGCATATATGATGAGCAGAGAGTAGCAGCAGCTTAAAAATAGGGATGAGGGGGGAACACAATGAAAATAGTCTGTGTAGCCATTTAATTACCTGTTCAGGAGTCTTATGGCTTGGGAGTAAAAACTGTTGAGAAGCCTTTCTGTCCTAGACTTGGCACTCCGGTACCGCTTGCCATGCAGTAGTAGAGAGAACAGTCCATGACTGGGGTGGCTGGGGTCTTTGACAATTTTTAGGGCCTTCCTCTGACACCACCTGGTGTAGAGGTCCTGGATGGCAGGCAGCTTAGCCCCAGTGATGTACTGGGCCATACGTACTACCCTTTGTAGTGCCTTGCTGTCAGAGGCCGAGCAATTGCCGTACCAGGCAGTGATGCAACCAGTCAGGTAGCTCTCGATGTTGCAGCTGTAGAACCTTTTGAGGATCTCAAGACCCATGTCAAATCTTTTTAGTTTCCTGATTTGGACTAGGCTTTGTCGTGCCCTCTTCACAACTGTCTTGGTATGTTTGGACCATTCTAATTTGTTGTTGTCACAGAAGTCTTTGCATCGATTCACTTCTGATAAGATTATTTGACAATGCTTTGGTGTAGAATACATTCCTATTGTAGTGTTCAAATTCTCCAAGGTTTAAGAATCAGTAATGTGTTATTAACTGTGAAAATCAAAGTTCAAATGTCCACTTTAGAGACAGTAAAAATGACAACACTTGGTCTTAGACTCATGTGCTACTGTGAAAATATACTTTTACTAGCCTTTTCACACTACTCTCCTCACAGTACAAGAAAAATCTAAATCATGCCCTAATGTTGTTTTGCTCTGCAAATGCAATGTCTTGCAGTCAAACAATGCCACATTCATTCTTCTCAATAAAGTAAAGGCTGAGAGTTAACAAGGCAAGAGGGCGATGCAAATAAAAATTGCATTCATTTCATAAGCGGCGAAAGCTTGGGAAAAAAAACACAACGGCAGTGCTTCAGAGCAAATGGAGGTAGCCGCCGACGATACTTCTCTCGCCTGCAGCTGGTACAGAATGTATAAAAAGACAGAGTAATGACCCTAGAGATGGGAATTTTTCAGATGACAGCTTCTGGCTAATGTGATACTGAAGCCACTCTATTAACAGGCTGTGCGATTATGCATTCATAATGATGCTTCAAACTTTGTCATTCTCCACCATCCAGCCAATTCTCCTCTCCACTGACATAGGAACAAATTATCCAACAAGGCAGAATATAAATATTTAGGTGTCCTCTGATGGAAAATGAAAGCATTTAAAAATACAAAAGTGCTAACACTGTAGCCTACTGACTGGTCAGACGGTTTGTCAAAAGTGACAGTAGCTTCAGGAATAATTTTGTGTAAACAGAAAAGGCTTTTGTGTGACTATTATGTTGTATCTGCCATTCTTCCTGAGCAAATGGTGACTCTGCTTTTTCTGTGGCGGAACATCACAGACTGTGACTGGGCCCAGTTATTTTGGGTGTTTCAAATGTATGCAGCCTAGTGCTTGAGACTTAAGTCGTCTGCTGCAGTGAACCCAAAGGGAGGCAACTCGAACAAACCCTATTTTGTTACCCTTAAACTCAACGGTGTAGGAGCCGGTGCACTCAACGGTGTTGGAGCCTCCTACATGAGTTCATAGACTGATGATCTGTCATAGTGTGATCAATATCATATATTATCTCTGATGAAGTTATATCAGCTTAAGTCTAGAGGGTGTATTGCATGTGTTAAATTCATGCAAGGGAGAGGCAGCCATGACAATATTCAATATTTAATAATTGTGTAGAGTGGAGATTTCAGTTTGACCTTTCATGCCTACCTGTTTTATTTATTAAAACAGTTAACTGTAAAGGTTGCTGGTTATTATTACAGTATAGTAATTATTATCAGTTAAATATTATGTCAAGTTTCGAACCATACAGTACAGTTGAAGTCGGAAGTTTACATACACCTTAGCCAAATACATTTAAACTCAGTTTTTCACAATTCCTGACATTTAATCCTAGTAAACATTGCCTGTCTTAGGTCAGTTAGGATCACCACTTTATTTTAAGAATGTGAAATGTCAGAATAATAGTAGACAGATTGATTTATTTAAGCTTTTATTTCTTTCATCACATTCCCAGTGGGTCAGACGTTTACATACACTCAATTAGTATTTGGTAGCATTGCCATTAAATTGCTTAACTTGGGTCAAATGTTTTGGGCAGCCTTCCACAAGCTTCCCACAATAAGTTGGGTGAATTTTGGCCCATTCCTCCTGACAGAGATGGTGTAATTGAGTTAGGTTTGTAGGCCTCCTTGCTCGCACACGCTTTTTCAGTTCTGCCCACAAATTATCTATAGGATTCAGGTCAGGGTTTTGTGATGGCCACTCCAATACCTTGACTTTGTTGTCTTTAAGACATTTTGCCACAACTTTGGATGTTTGCTTGGGGCCATTGTCCATTTGGAAGACTGGTATCTTGAGATGTTGCTTCAATATAGCCACATAATTTCCTCCTCATGAAGCCATCTATTTTGTGAAGTGCACCAGTCCCTCCTGGAGCAAAGCACCCCCACAACATGATGCTGCCACCCCTGTGTTTCACGGTTGGGATGGTGTTCTTCGGCTTGCAAGCCTACCCCTCCAAACATAACGATGGTCATTATGGCCCAACAGATCCATTTTCGTTTCAACAGACCAGAGGGCATTCCTCCAAAAAGTATGATTTGTCCTTTGTTCTCATGTGCAGTTGCATACCGTAGTCTGGATTTTTTATGGCAGTTTTGGAGCATTGGCTGCTTCCTTGCTGAGTGGCCTTTCAAGTTATGTCGATATATAACTTGTTTAACTGTGGATTTAGATAATGTTGTACCTGTTTCCTCCAGCATCTTCACAAGGTCCTTTGCTGTTGTTCTGGGATTGATTTGCACTTTTCACATCAAAGTACGTTCATCTCTAGGAGACAGAACGCAAAACTATTTCTCTCAAATGCACAAATTAGTTTCGCTATTGGTCGCTATCGCTATTGGTAAGCATTTATTCTTTGCCAAGATAATCCATCCACCTGACAGGTTTGTCATATCAAGAAGCTGATTAAACAGCATCATCATTACACAGGTGTTGCCAGAGAATTTAATATTAATGATCTTCCATAAGTCGGTTCCAACACCATTTTAGATCATTTGGCAGTACATTCAACAGCCCTCACAACCGCAGACCATGTGTATGGCTTTGTGTGCGGGCGAACGGTTTTCTAACATCAATGTTGTAGCGGTGGGGTTATGGTATGGGTAGAAAAAGCTACGGACAACAAACACAATTGCAATTTGAATTCACAGAGATACCATGACGAGATCCTGAGGTCCATTGTTGTGCCATTCATCCGCGGCCATCACATCATGTTTCAGCAGGACAGTGCACAGCCCCATGTCGCAAGGATCTGTACACAATACCTGGAAGCTGGAAATGTCCCTTTTCTTCCACCGATTTGAGAATGTTTGGGATGCTCTGGATTGACGTGTAGGACAGCGCGATCCAGTTCCCGCCAATATCCAGCAACCTTGCACAGCAATTGAAGAGGAGTGGGACAATATTACACGGGCCACAATCAATAGCCCAATCAACTCTATGCGAAGGAGATGTGTCTCGCTGCATGAGGCAAAATATATATATTTTTAGGTGTATGTGGCCAACTGATGCATATCTGTATTCCCAGTCATGTGAAATCCATTGATTCGGTTCTAATGAATTTATTTAAATTGACTGATTGTTACCCAGTAAAACATTTCAAATTGTTTCATGTCATTTATATGTTTGTTCAGTATGCATTACAAAATGCAATAAACATAATTATATTCCTTTGCCTACATGAATATATTTAACTCCCTATGCCTAAAATACAAACTAGAAGGGGTTAAAAGCTATTCAAACTCATACCACCCTTAAATATCAAAGGCCAAGGTATGTTGTTGTGGCTTAAATAGCATTTTTGAGGTGTGCCAACCTGTTTGTCCAGTCAGTGGTTGGTTGGTTTTGTTGGTTTTGTGTGTGTAGTGGAGGATGGTGAAGGATGACTGAGGCACGAAAGACCAAATAAGCATTAGGGAAGCCTGAGTTAGACAGAGGAGTGGACAGATTTGAGATCAAATGAGATCCTATACTGTGAGCAGTCACGTAGCATCCATCCTTAAAGCCCTAAGATTCAATATTGAAATAATTAGCTTTCCGTTGTTCCGTGAGAAGTACAAACAGTATATGTTTAGCATTTTTTTAATAACCAAAGTACTAATTGAGTGTGCTGTTGACTGTTTTTGTGGGTAAGCTACCAGTCAGATTATTAGCAAAACTTCTATGACTAGTTGGTGGTTTGAATAATAATGAGACTGTGTAATAAAAGGTTCTTTGTAGACTTTTAACACGTGCGTTTAAGACTATAACTTTAACAGAGCTGGAACAGTGCAATGTACCAGAATAGCAACATGAAGGCTGAGAAAAAGAGCATGTCTGGTGGGTAATACCAACTATTTCACAACCTCTTCAATTTATGATTATGTAGGTTTTTTAGGGGACCCGACCAAATTCACATAGAAATATTAGTTATAGATATGCCATTTTCATTGAAAGCAAGTGTATTTTTGTTATATTTGCGCTATTTCTTTGCTTCCCGTTCTCAAGTTTTGTTTTTGCATCTTTCATTTTCTGTTTTGTACACCAGCTTCAAACAGCTGAAAATACAATATTTTGGGTTATGGAAAAAACATTTCACAGTGGTTTAGATGGTACAATGATTATCTACACTATGCTTGCTTGTTTTGTCACATAATCTGAAATTATGCAAACTATTAGAATTTTAGCAACCAGGACATACATAAAATATGTTTTATGTACTATATGACCTGACCAAGGTAAAATCGTATGGGTTGTCTTAAGTTTTATGATGAGTGGCATAATTATAGCACTATTGGTGAGACTCATGTTCTGACATCTTCACTCGTAGCCTAAAGATGAGGGTAAAACACTTAACTGGGTTAAATCAGGTAAAACTTCCCAAGGAGGAAATGGGGTTGACATGGATCAAACGCCTTGGGCCTTTTGCTTATTTAACAACCCATATTTACCCATAATGCCAAGCTCATTGTACCACTCCTGTTAAAACGTGAGAGCAAATCATCTCAACTCCTAGGCGGGTACAAAAATATCACATGATGCAACAGTTTAGTTTTTCCAACTTCACCTGCATTTACAGTACAGAAACCTCAGGGGGTAGAGCTAATTAGCTGGTAATTAGAACTGACTTGTTTGATGCCGATAATACAAATATCAGACAGTGAGGCTGGAGTGGGTTATTATGAGGCAAAAATAGGGACTTTTCCGTAGGGTGTAAATATTAGCGGCGGTACATTAAATATTTGTCAATGCAGATGAATCCCGATGAACTCTAAACTGAACCACTCGGCAGGGATCCTCCAATAACTGCAAGCTGTCAAAAATCTGTGTGATGCTAGTGTGATATGTGTGATATGTTCTAAACTTGTAAGGCCTTATGAGATATGTAAAGCATTGTCATAAAGAGTTTAATTACAGTATAATGATATTTGCCTAGGAAACTCACTCAAATGATTGCCCCCCCCCCCCCCCATCTATCTTTAGAGCTCGTTTAGGTGACCTAAACTGGGACATGCTAAACCTCTCTGGGATATTCGGGACGGTAGCGTCCCACCTCCACAACAGCCAGTGAAAGTGCCGGGCACCAAATTCAAAACAACAAAAATCTCGTAATTAAAATTCCTTAAGCATACAAGTATTTTACACCATTTTAAAAGATACAATTCTCATTAATCCAGCCACAGTGTCTGATTTCAAAAAGGCTTTACAGCAAAAGCACCACAAACAATTATGTTAGGTCACCACCAAGTCACAGAAAAAGACAACCATTTTCCCAGCCAAAGAGAGGAGTCAAAAAAAGCAGAAATATAGATAAAATTCATCACTAACCTTTGATAATCTTCATCAGATGACACTCATAGGACTTCATGTCACACAATACATGTATGTTTTGTTTGATAAAGTGCATATTTCTATCCAAAACTCTAATTTTACATTGGTGTGTTATGTTCAGTAGTTTCAAAACATGCGTTGATTTTGCAGAGAGCCACATCAATTTACAGAAATACTCATAATAAACATTGATAAAAGATACAACTATTAGACATGGAACTTTAGATAAACTTCTCCTTAATGCAACCGCTGTGTCAGATTTCAAAAACACTTGATGGAAAAAGCATACCATGCAATAATCTGAGTACGGCGCTCAGAGACCAAACAAGTCAAAAAGATATCCGCCATATTGTGCAATCAACAGAAGTCAGAAATAACATTATAAATATTCACTTACCTTTGATGATCTTCATCAGAATGCACTCCCAGGAATCCCAGTTCCACAAGACATGTTTGATTTGTTCGATAAAGTTCATCATTTATGTCCAAATAGCTCCTTTTGTTATGGCGTTTGGTAAGCAAATCCAAACGTGTGTGCAAGTCCAGCCGAGAGGTCGGACGAAAAGTCAAAAAAGTAATATTACAGGTTGTAGAAACATGCCAAACGAAGTATACAATCAATCTTTAGGATGGTTTTATCATAAATCTTCAATAATGTTCCAACCAGAGAATTCCTTTGTCTGTAGAAAAGCAATGGAACGCAAGCTAACTTTCACATGACCGCGCGTCACGAGCTCGTGGCAATCTGCCAGACACCTGGCTCAATCCCCTCTCGTTCGACCCCCCTTCACAGTAGAAGAATCAAAGAAGGTTCTAAAGACTGTTGACATCTAGTGGAAGGCTTAGGAAGTGCAACATGACCAATATCCCACTGTATCTTCGATAGCCTATGAGTTGAAAACCAAAAAACCTCAAGTTGTCGCCTGCCAATGAGTTCTGTTATACTCACAGACATCATTCAAACTGTTTTAGAAACTTCAGATTTTTTCTATCCAAATATACTAATTATATGCATATTCTAGCTTTTATGGCTGAGTAGAAGGCAGTTTACTCTGGGCACCTTATTCATCCAAGCTACTCAATACTGCCCCCCACTCACCAAGAAGTTAACACCTCGGCCATCCTACAATCTAAACTTGATGCCCTCAATATCACACAAATTATCAATGAACCTACCAGGTACAATCCCAAATCCGTGAACACAGGCACCCTCACAGATTTCATCCTAACCAACCTGCCCTCCAAATACATCTCTGCTGTCTTCAACCAGGATCTCAACGAACACTGCCTCATTGCCTGCGTCCGTATTGGGTCCGCAGTCAAACAACCACCCCTCATCACCTACAAACGCGCCCTAAAACCCTGGGGTATCCTGGATGGATATTGACCTCATTCCGTCAGTAGAGGATGCCTGGTTATTCTTTAAAAGTGCTTACCTCACCATTTAAAATAAGCATGCCCCATTCAAGAAATGTAGAACGAGGAACAGATATAGCCCTTGGTTCATTCCAGACCTGCCTGCCCTTGACCAGCACAAAAATATAATGTGGGGTATTGCATTAGCATCGACTAGCCCCGGCGATATGCAACTTTTCAGGAAAGCTTGGAACCAATATACACAGGCAGTTAGGAAAGCAAAGGCTAGCTTTTTCAAATAGAATTTGCATCCTGTAGCACAAACTCCAAAAAGTTCTGGGACACTAAAGTTCATGGAGAATAAGAGCACCTCCTCCCAGCTGCCCACTGCACTGAGGCTAGGAAACACTGTCACCACCGATAGAGCCACGATAATTGAGAATTTCAAGAAGCATTTTTCTACGGCTGGCCATGCTTTCCACCTTGCTACCAGTAGCCCGGTCAACAGCCCTGCACCCCCCACAGCAACTTGCTCAAACCTTGCCCATTTCTCCTTCACCCAAATCCAGATAGCTGATGTTTTGAAAGAGCTGCAAAATCTGGATCCCCACAAATCTTCCGGACTAGACAATCTGGACCCTCTCTTTCTAATATGATCTGCCGAAAGTGTTGCAACCCCTATTACCAGCTTGTTCAACCTCTCTTTCGTATTATCTGAGATCCCCAAAGATTGGACAGCTGCCACGGTCATGTCCCTCTTCAAAGGGGGAGACACTCTAGACCCAAACTGCTACAGACCTATATCTATCCTACCCTACCTTTCTAAGGTCTTCGAAAGCCAAGTCAACAAACAGATCACTGACCATTTACACTCCCACCGTACAGTCTCCGCTATGCAATCTGGTTTCCGAACTGGTCATGGGTGCACCTCAGCCACTCTCAAGGTCCTAAACGATATCATAGCCACCATCGGTAAGAGACAATACTGTGCAGCTGTATTCATCAACCTGGCCAAGGCTTTCGACTCTGCTGATAAGAATGTGGTGATTAACAGGCTCAACAGCCTTGGTTTCTCAAATGACTGCCTTGCCTGGTTCACCAACTACTTCTCAGACAGAGTTCAGTGCGTCAAATCAGAGGCCTGTTGTCCGAACCTCTGGAAGTCTCTATGGGTGTGTAACAGGGTTCAATTCTCAGGCTGACTCTTTTCTCTGTAAACATCAATGAAGTCGCTCATGCTGCTGGTGATTCTCTGATCCACCTCTACGCAGTCGACACTATTATGTATCCTTCTGGCCCTTCTTTGGACACTGTGCTTCTTAAGGTATAGGGGGCAGCATTTTCACTTTTGGATAAATAGCGTGCCCAATTTCAACTTCCTGCTACTCATGCCAAGAATATAAGATATGCATATTATTAGTCGATTTGGATAGAAAACACTCTGAAGTTTCTAAAACTGTTTGAATCATGTCTGTGAGTATAACAGAACTTATGTTGCAGGCAAAACCCTGAGGACTAACCATTCAGAATTTTTTGGGGGGGGTCTCTGTCTGGTCAGTGAGAAAATATATTTCTTAGACACTTGTTTGCAGTTCCTACCGCTTCCACTGGATGTCACCAGTCTTTGGAATTTGGTTGAGGTTATTCCTTTGTGCAATGAAGAAGTACGGCCATCTAGGAACTGGGTAAGACTGTTGAGAGTTGAGCAAGTCTTGAAAAGTAGCGTTGGTTTGTTGTCGTCCTGTATTGAACACAGATAGACCGGTCTTCAATTTGATCGATTATTAACATCTTGCGACTCCAAACCCGTATCCGGGAGCGTAATCATAGCCTCAAGCTCATTACCATAACGCAACGTTTCCAATTCATGAAAATCGCAAATGAAATGAAATAAATATATTGAAACACAAGCTTAGCCTTTTGTTAACAACACTGTCATCTCAGATTTTCAAAATATACTTTTCAACCAAAGCTACACAAGGATTTGTGTAAGAGTATTGATAGTCTAGCATAGCATTAAGCCTAGCATTCAGCAGGCAACATTTTCACAAAAACAAGAAAAGCATTCAAATAAAATCATTTACCTTTGAAGAACTTCGGATGTTTTCAAAAACGAGACTCTCAGTTAGATAGCAAATGTTCATTTTTTCCAAAAATATTATTTGTGTAAGAGAAATAGCTCTGTTTTGTTCATCACGTTTGGCTAAGAAAAAAAAATGAAAATGCAGTCAACACAACGCCAAACTTTTTTCCAAATTAGCTCCATAATATCGACAGAAACATGGCAAACGTTGCTTAGAATCAATCCTCAAGGTGTTTTTCACAATTCTATTCGATGAAAAATCATTCCTGGCAGTCGGTTTCTCATCAGAGGCAAACGGAAAAATACTGCAGCTAGAGATTCCGCAATAATTGCGACGGAGGACACCAAGCAACCACCTAGTAGATGTAGTCTCTTATGGTCAATCTTCCAATGATATGCCTACAAATACGTCACAATGCTGCAGACACCTTGGGGAAAACGTGGAAAACGTAAGCTGACTCCTAGCTCCTCCACAGCCATATAAGGAGTCATTCCCATGAGGCGGTTTAAAAAAATACGGCACTTCCTGATTGGATTTTTATCTGGGTTTCGCCTGTAACATCAGTTCTGTGGCACTCACAGACAATACCTTTGCAGTTTGGGAAACGTCAGAGTGTTTTCTTTCCAAAGCTGCCAATTATATGCATAGTCGAGCATCTTGTCGTGGCAAAATATATTGTTTAAAACGGGAACGTTTTTCATCCAAAAATTAAAATAGCGCCCCCTAGTTATAAAAGATGAACGTTTAAAAATACCTAAAGTTGTATTACAAAAGTAGTTTGAAATGTTTTGGCAAAGTTTACAAGTAACTTTTGAGATATTTTGTAGTGACGTTGCGCTAATTGGAAGCTGTTTTTTTTCTGGATCAAACGCGCCAAATAAACTGACATTTTGGATATATATGGACTGAATTAATCAAACAAATGGACCAATTGTGATGTTTATGGGACATGTTGTAGTGCCAACAAAAGAAGCTCATCAAAGGTAAGTCATGATTTATATTTTATTTCTGCTTTTTGTGTAGCGCCTGCAGGGTTGAAATATGCTACTCTCTTTGTTTACTGTTGTGCTATCATCAGATAATAGCTTCTTATGCTTTCACCGAAAAGCCTTTTTAAAATCTGAGATGTGGGTTGGATTCACAACGAGTGTCGCTTTAATTGAGTATCTTACATGTGTGATTTAATGAAAGTTTGATTTTTATGTCATTTTATTTGAATTTGCCGCGCTGCATTTTCTCTGGCTTCTGGCCAAGTAGGACGCTAGCGTCCCCTATCCTAGAGAGGTTAACAAACCTCCAGACAAGCTTCAATGCCATACAACTCTCCTTCCGTGTCCTGCAACTGCTCTTAACAATTCACATAACAAGGGCAATAATAGTGTTTAAAATGAGTTTAAAATTAGTTTAAAATGTTTAAAATTGGTGAATGACAGCCTCATCTCTGTACCCCACACATACAATTAAGTGATAATGCCAGAGAAGCTGGTGTTAGCATGGGTGTTATATTGGCATGGGTGTTAGGCCCGAGAAAAAGTCAAGGTCTTGCCAACCTTGCCAATATATCCTTCAAACACCGGCTTCTTTTATACACTTTTATACAGCGGGTTGCAAACATATTCAAATAGTGATTGACATATTTTCATAACACTCTTTATTTTGATTAATTTTTTCATCATATTTCATCTTTCCACAAGATATTGTCCCGACAGAAATCTAGGGTTGCTACCCAAGCCGGCTGGTCGTTCGTTCTATCGGTTCGGTTGCCAGAGACAGGACCCAGTTATTCAGTCTTTTTTTTTCTGTATCTGTATTGTCAGTTCTAAATGTTCCATTGCCATAATTATCTCTTGCTAGCTAGACAACTACGGCTAACTTACAGTCAGAATAACAGCAAAGTAGCTGCATTTGCATTTGTTTAAGGTGTTTTCTAGTGACATTTATTTGGATACATCCTTAAACAATGAGTTTATGAGGCACAATTTTGCCTGGCATAGAAAATGTGCTCACTCGTCAGGATAATGTTGTTCAGAGGAGCTAGCCAAAAACACAGCTAACACAGTCACCTCAAACTGAAACTGGAATGACCGCAAACTAGCTGCGCTTTGTTCAGTTTTAACTTTTTTCAATTTACATTCCTTTGTATATCATCAAAATTCTGACAGTTGATTCATGATTTTGACTGGCTGAGAAACGCTGCCTTCCTGTCTGTCTCATCTCATCTCATACAATGGGACAGTTGGAGATTGAACATTGAAACAATGTTGCAAATGTCGGAGAGACCGACAGCAAGATTTGTACAAATATCTGCTGTTAGTCAAAAAAAATGTGAGAATGTCAAAAGGATTTTTATAGTGGAGATAAAGTCTATAAATTGCCTAGTTGGGCTGATGAGAGAGTGGTTTGCGCAGTCAGATTGAACAGAGTGAATAGCCATTTTAACGTCATATATTTAGCTGGTGGTAACTTGTAGAATAGACACCAGCTGGAATGCGATATTAAACAATCAGCATTCAGGACTAGACCCACCCATTGTATAACTATCTGGAAAGTTCCCTAGTTCGGCAGTGAATCTCAAACACATATTCAACCACAAAGACTAGGCAGGTTTTCAGTTGGTGAATAGTGTATAATGTTCTTACCCTCATATAATAGTTTTACTGTGTGCTTTGTGTTTGTGCTCACAGTACATCCCTGAATTCCCTGAACTTTTTTCCTCAATTATGAATCTCTTTTGGGGAATTGTTTTTTTAATTTATTTTTTATTATAATTATCAGGCCCATGTTGAATATTTCCACAATTATCCAATGAGCTCTGTGACAGTTTATCCCTTTGACTCTGCAGTCGGATGCTGTCTATGTACAGTATATCTGCTGCCCACTGTGAGCGTCCAAGAGCCTGCAGAACCCAGTGATGCGCTGTCGTCTACTAGGCCTGTCAGGGTCACTGGGATTTGGTATTTGTTTAATCCCTGCCTCGACTCAACGTGATGTATGGCGCCCTCTCTACTCCCACACTGTCTCTTTCTCTTTGAATACCCCTGCCTCTCCTCTCTCATCACTCTTCTTCTTTGCAGTCTTCTAGGTGTTGGTATTCAGCCTCCCACCTAACTCCCCCTGCCTGTTTGCCATTAATGCACACAAAGGGTGCTTTGTCACTGCAGGGCCATGAATATCATGTTTTCTATTTTATTTCCATTTGCTCATGGCCCTCATGATTCCTGAAACCAAGCGGGATATTAAGCCTCGTTTGATATCTGGTGCTGACCTCGAACCAAGTAGGCCGGTGGGTGAGGTTACAAACTCAATGATTGGTCTCATGCAATGATGTCACAGTTTCGAGTATCAAGAGGCGACTGGATTGTTACAAATTAAAAGGTCTTAAAAAACATATTGAATACGTTAGCCAAGATGGGAATCCATCGGTCAGTAAAACAGTGCAGGGAACAAATTAAGAAACTCAAACAAGAATATAAATGGATAAGACCACAGCAAGAAAAGTGGATCAGACCACAAAACACACCGGTGGTTCAACACAGTCAATGCCGTGCTACAACGTTGTAGCTAGCTATTACAATTGCAATAAGGTGCAGTCCTGCAACATTACTTTTTCAGTATTCCGTGTATGATGTTAGCCTAGGTATGAATTTGGGCTCCCGAGTGGCGCAGCGGTCTAAGACCTCGTTTGATCCTGGGCTGTATCAACACCGGCCGTGATCGGCGCCAAAACAGTGTCAGCTTCCCCCTTGACTCTGTGGGACAAAGTGAAAAGCCTACACTGTATACCCCAATGTGCTGTCATTAATACAAACTTTTGAGGAAACCTTTTGAGTACACTTAATTAAAGTGATTTTGTAGTCATTACTCAAACCGATAGTCACTGTGACCCCGTAGGGGGTCCAGATTTTAGTTGTATCAGCTTGAAAAAAACAATGTAACGCCCCTACTAAGCTACGCCTCCATTTTAATTTCCCAATATGCCTTGCCTTTCTGAGTGAATTGTAGTTACCACCCATGACTTTGTTTGTTTGTAAAAGAGACATGGTTGTTGAATTCTTTGAGATTTATTCCTGTGGCCTTCAAGTTTTTAATTTAATGTTTAAAATTTCCCCTTAATTTAACAAAGGTAGGATAGTTGAGAACAAGTTCTAATTTACAACTGCGACCTGGCCAAGATGAAACAAAGCAGTGCGCCACAAACACAACACAGAGTTACACATGGAATAAACTGAACTGCCTCCTACTCTGTCCCAGATGCTAATATATGCATAGTATTATTACTATTGGATAGCAAACACTCTGAAGTTTCTAAAACGGTTTGAATTATGTCTGTGAGTATAGCAGAACTTATATGGCAGGCAAAAGTCCAAACAGGAAGTGGAAATTCTGGGGCTGGTTGATTTTCAACTTATCGCCTATTCACATCCCAGTAAGATATGGATCTGTTCACACTTCCTACGCCTTCCACTAGATGTCAACAGTCAGTAGAACGTGGAATGAAGCCTTTAGTGTGATGTGGGACCGGATGGCAGCCATGTGAGTCAGTGGTCTGGCAGAATACCAGTTCCTGGTCAGGTGCATTTCTTATGATATCGCCATGCGTTCCATTACTCTGTAGACAAAAACGAATGCTCCGGTTGGAACGTTATTGGATATATATGATAACAACATCCTGAATATTGATTCTCTACTTAATTTGACCAGTTTATTCGACCTGGAATATAACTTTTGAAGTTTTCGTCCGAGTTCGCCTGGACTGGCGCCAGCGTTTGGACATGTGAACTAAACGTGCTAGCAAAAGTAGCTAATTGGACACTAGTAATGGACATTATCGAACAAAACAACGATTTATTGCGGAACTAGGATTCGTGGCACTGCATTCTGATGAAAGATCATCAAAGGTAAGGGAATATTTATAATGACATTTCGTATTTCTGTTGACTCCAACATGGCAGAGAAATATTATGTACGTCTGAGTGCCGTCTCAGATTATTGCATGGTATGCTTTTTCCGTAAAGTTTTTTAAACATTTGACACAGCGGTTGCATTAAGAACCAGTGTATCTTTAATTATATGTAAAACATATATATCTTTCATCAAAGTTTATGATGAGTATTTCTGTTATATAATGTGGCTCTCTGTAATTACTCTGGATATTTTGGAGGCATTTCTGTAAACCGAGATTTGTGTATATAAATATGCATATTATCGAACATAACAAATGTATTGTGTAACATGATGTCCTATGAGTGTCATCTGATGACGATTATCAAAGGTTAGTGATTAATTTTATCTCAATTCTGATTTTGTGACTATCTTTGGCTGGAAAAAATGGCTGTGTGTTTTTTTTGTATTTGGTGGTGATCTAGCTGTAAAACATTTTAAAAATCAGACACGATGGTTAGATTAACAAGATGTTTATCTTTAATTTGCTGTATTGGACTTGTTAATGTGTGAAAGTAAAATATTTCTAAAAACATTTTTGAATATCCCGCGCTGCCTTTTCAGCGGAATGTTGGGGGGGGGTTCGGGGGTCCTAGACAGGTTAAGGGAGGTAAGGCAAAAAAAATAGGCCATAGTGGCGAAATAATTACAATTTAGCAATTAAACAATGGAGTGATAGATGTGCAAAATATTCATGTGCAAGTAGAGATACTGGGGTGTAAAGGAGCAAAAATAAATAAAAACAGTATATGAGGTAGTTGGATGGGCTATGTACAGGTGCAGTGATCTGTGAGCTGCTCTGACAGCTGGTGCTTAAAGTTAGTGAAGGAGATATGAGTCTCCAGCTTCAGAGATTTTTGCAGTTCGTTCCAGTCATTGGCAGCAGAGATCTGGACGGAAAGGCGGCAACAGGAGGAATTGGCTTTGGGGGTGACCAGTGAAATATACCTGCTGGAGCGTGTGCTACGGGTGGGTGCTGCTATGGTGACTAGTGAGCTGAGATAAGGCGGGGTTTTACCTAGCAGAGACTTGTAGATGACCTGGAGCCAGTGGGTTTGTCGACGAAGATGAAGCGAGGGCCAGCCTCGCAAACTCTGCTGGCACCCAGCCATCCACTGACGCGATGTGATCTTTCTGGCTCATTTTTCAGAATAAAAGCCTGAAACTATGTCTAAAGACTGTTCACACCATGTGGAAGCCATGGGGAAAGGAATCTGGTTGATATCCCTTTAAATGGAAGGAAGGCATGCAATGGAACAGGGAGTTTCGTTTCTCTTATGCACTTTTCCTTCGGTTTTCACCTGCAATATCAGTTCTGTTGTCCTCACAGACAATATTTTGACAGTTTTGGAAACTTTAGAGTTTTTTTTATCCTAATCTGACAATTATATGCATATTCTAGATTCTGGGCCTAAGAAATAGGCAGTTTCATCTGGGTATGTTTTTCATCCAACATCAAAATACCGTCCCCTACACTCAACAGGTTAAGCAAATTGTTACTCCTGAACTTATTTAGGCTTGCCATAACAAAGGGTTTGAGTACTCAAGACATTTCAGCTTTTCATTTTAAATTTCTAAAAATTGTAAAAACACATTTCCACTACGGGTATGTAGGCCAGTGAGACACAATCTCAATTTTAAATTAAATCTGTAACACAACAAAATGTGGAAAAGGCAAGAGGTGTGAATACTTTCTGAAGGCAGTGAATCTAATTATTGGCTCAGTATAGGTTTTCAGTATTGCTTCTTTTCTCTCAAATGATGGTTTTCATCCAGATTCAAGCTATATCAAGCCAAATTAAATTACAATTAGGACATATTACATGTTAAACATCAATTTGTTCTTGCTTCCAAAATGTAATTTGTTAATTCAAGAAAATAGACAAATTAATGTTTGCAATTGACCTCACTTACTTTTTAAAGATATATATTTTTTATTTAACCCAGTAAGTTGACAAAGAACACATTCTCATTTACAGCAATGACCAGGGAATGATTAGTTGACCGTATGAGGGCCAGATTGGGAGTTTAGCCAGGACACTAGGGTTAACACCCCTACTCTTACAATAAGTGCCATGGGATCATTAGTGACCATGGCAAGTCAAGATACCTGTTTAACATGAAAGAAAGACATCACCCTAACCAGAGCAATATCCCCAATCATTGCCCTGGGGAATTGGGACATATTCTTATAGACCAGTGGAAAGGATGCCCCCTAGTGTTCCTCCAACACCACTTCCAGCAGGATCTGGTCTCCCATCCAGGGACCAACGCTGTTCAGCTTCAGCAGTGGGATGCAGGGTGGTATGCTGCTGGAACAATGTGTTGTGTTGCCAAGTACAGGGAGAATAAATTAAGTGTTACTTCACAAATTTGTGAAAGCAACTGAGGCGTAGCAGATAATGTAGAAAATGTGTTTCCATCCCTAACCTGGCATCAAAATAGTTCAATATTGAAGGATTTTATAATGGCCAAAAAAGACATTTTCTTTGAAAAATGTATCCTAAGTTTGGATAATGTGAAGCTCTTGGAAGGTAGCCTAATGTGGTCGAGTGAACAATAGATCAAATGAAACCATACCATATAGAAACAATCTATTTGGAAAAATTTTAAATTAATCTTATGAGGCTACCACAAGGGAATTGAAACTACAGATTGCTGTCTCCCAACCCCTGAAACGAGTTAAAACATTGTCCAGACTTCCTCATTCTGTATCCTTTTTGCCCATGAGAGCTGACTTAATTTGCGCTGGTCCACTCGACAGATTGCATACCATTTTCTCATCAATTTCCCTCAGTGAACGCCCTCTCGTCTCCTCTTCCAGAGAGGAGCAAATTAAAAACCTAACAGCTCAAAATATGTGAATGGGCTCAGGTCTACATATGGGTAAGGTGGTCAGAGAATATGTCTTCTGTATTGTTTTATTTTTACTAAACATACATTTGTGTAAGACTGTATTCAACACCCCTATAAAGGGACGGAATAGCTCATATGATACCAATAACTGACGATATCGAAAGAGTACCCAAATAATGTTAATATCTAATGATTGTTTATTGTTCATTCTTTTATATATACAGTGCATTGCGAAAGTATTCAGCCCCCTTGAACTTTGCGAACTTTTGCCACATTTCAGGCTTCAAACATAAAGATATAAAACTGTATTTTTTTGTGAAGAATCAACAACAAGTGGGACACAATCATGAAGTGGAACGACATTTATTGGATATTTCAAACTTTTTTAACAAATCAAAAACTGAAAAATTGGGCGTGCAAAATTATTCAGCCCCTTTACTTTCAGTGCAGCAAACTCTCTCCAGAAGTTCAGTGAGGATCTCTGAATGATCCAATGTTGACCTAAATGACTAATTATGATAAATACAATCCACCTGTGTGTAATCAAGTCTCCGTATAAATGCACCTGCACTGTGATAGTCTCAGAGGTCCGTTAAAAGCGCAGAGAGCATCATGAAGAACAAGGAACACACCAGGCAGGTCCGAGATACTGTTGTGAAGAAGTTTAAAGCCGGATTTGGATACAAAAAGATTTCCCAAGCTTTAAACATCCCAAGGAGCACTGTGCAAGCGATAATATTGAAATGGGAGGAGTATCAGACCACTGCAAATCTACCAAGACCTGGCCGTCCCTCTAAACTTTCAGCTCATACAAGGAGAATACTGATCAGAGATGCAGCCAAGAGGCCCATGATCACTCTGGATGAACTGCAGAGATCTACAGCTGAGGTGGGAGACTCTGTCCATAGGACAACAATCAGTCGTATATTGCACAAATCTGGCCTTTATGGAAGAGTGGCAAAAAGAAAGCCATTTCTTAAAGATATCCATAAAAAGTGTTGTTTAAAGTTTGCCACAAGCCACCTGGGAGACACACCAAACATGTGGAAGAAGATGAAACCAAAATTAAACTTTTTGGCAACAATGCAAAATGTTATGTTTGGCGTAAAAGTCACCCTGAACACACCATCCCCACTGTCAAACATGGTGGTGGCAGCATCATGGTTTGGGCCTGCTTTTCTTCAGCAGGGACAGGGAAGATGGTTAAAATTGATGGGAAGATGGATGGAGCCAAATACAGGACCATTCTGGAAGAAAACCTGATGGAGTCTGCAAAAGAGATTTGTCTTCCAACAAGACAATGATCCAAAACATAAAGCAAAATCTACAATGCAATGGTTCAAAAATAAACATATCCAGGTGTTAGAATGGCCAAGTCAAAGTCCAGACCTGAATCCAATCGAGAATCTGTGGAAAGAACTGAAAACTGCTGTTCACAAATGCTCTCCATCCAACCTCACTGAGCTCGAGTTGTTTTGCAAGGAGGAATGGGAAAAAATGTCAGTCTCTCGATGTGCAAAACTGATAGAGACACTCCCCAAGCGACTTACAGCTGTAATCGCAGCAAAAGGTGGCGCTACAAAGTATTAACTTAATGGGGCTGAATAATTTTGCACGCCCAATTTTTCAGTTTTTGATTTGTTAAAAAAGTTTGAAATATTCAATAAATGTTGTTCCACTTCATGATTGTGTCCCACTTGTTGTTGATTCTTCACAAAAAAATACAGTTTTATATCTTTATATTTGAAGCCTGAAATGTGGCAAAAGGTTGCAAAGTTCAAGGGGGCCGAATACTTTCGCAAGGCAATGTATATTTCAAATGCGCCCTGTATAGTACAACGTACGTTTTTTATTCAAAAAGACCCAGCTGCTAGATCAAACCATTATCAGTGGTGGAGTGGAAGGTAAATGCAAGTGAATGCAAATGACCCACTTTATGTGAAAAAGCATTAAAGTTTTTTGAGAGTCACTTATTATTTCACCCCGAATGGCGGTCACCTATTTTTTTTACCACTACATCACTGCCCAACATGAAAGTAAAAAATGCCCAACTGATGATTAAAGGAACCCATATTCGGGTAATCCCATGTTGGGTTGTTCAGGCCACCACCATGGCAGGGTCAAAATAACCCAGGGTGTGTTCTGTCCAATATTTACCCAGTGCTGGGTTACTAAAGAACGTAAATTGGGTTGTTTTTAACCCTGCACTAGTTAGAGTGTGGGGCGATCTTTCAACTTTTGTGGATCTCAGCTTTAAGGCAATATTTTACATGCAATGCCTCCAGAAAGTGTTCACACCCAGGGCTGTTGTGGTGACTGTATTGCCGTCACACAGGCGGTCACGAGTCATGAAGGCAGTCAAATTCCACTTGATCGTTTAGTCACAGTAATTTCGCCATCTCCAAGCTCTGATGCTGCTGATGGTCATCAGTAGCCTACCAAACTTGCTAACTGCTTGGTACTCTATTGTCCCTCTAACCGAAAATCTAATCAAACACTTGATGAGAGCCTATGAGCTCATGTTGCTTAACATTTCTATAGACTGTACAATTGCATGAGAAAAAAGAGTAATGACCTATTAAAAAGAGGAGGCTCCCATCATCTTTCTATAGGCTAGGCCTACTATATGAATTTTGAACTTTAATAATATTAAGCACATTGCTTATCTTTACAACAGGAGTATAGCCTACCTGGCTGGCATGAAGCAACTTGCTTTTTGTCCTGAATACAAAGTGTTATGTTTGGGGCAAATCCAATGCAACATATTACTCAGTACCACGCTTCATTTTTTTCTAGCATAGTGGTGGCTGCATCTTATTATGGATATGCTTGTAATCGTTAAGGACTGGAAGTTTTTAAGGATAAAAAATAAATTGAATGTAGCTAAGCACAGGTGAAATCCTAGAGGAAAACCTGGTTCAGTCTGCTTTCCACCAGACACTGGGAGATGAATTCACCTTTCAGCAGGACAATAACCTAAAACACAAGGCCAAATCTACACTGGAGTTGCTTACAAAAAAATACTTTGAATGTTGCTGAGTGGCCGAGTTACAGTTTTGACTTAAATCTGCTTGAAAATCTGTGGCAAGACCTGAAAATGGTTGTCTTGCAATGGTCAACAACCTATTTGACAGAGCTTGAATATTTATTTAAAGAATAATAGGCAAATGTTGCACAATTCATGTGTGAAAAGCTTTCAGATATTTAACCAGAAAGACTCTCAAAGCTGTAATCGCTGCCAAATGTGATTCTAACACAAGAGTTTCCCAAAATCGGTCCTGGGTGCACTTTTTGGTTTTTGAGCTAGCACTACACAGTTGATTCAAATAAACAACTCATCGTCAAGCTTTGATTTTTTGAATCAGCTGTGTAGTGCTAGGGCAAAAACCACGTCAACAGATGTGGCGGGCCTGACACAGCTCCTGGTATATGTCAGTTGTGTTTATGGGGGGTCAATTAAGGAAGACATCCTCTTCTGCAAACCACTGGAAACCAGGACAATATCAGAGGATATTTTTTAACCTGATGACGGGTGAGGGTTCCCTTTTGGGAACGACCCCTCCCACGTTCAGCTGGAACGTGGCTCATGGAACGCAAAAATATTCGTAGAAATATTTAACCTCCACACAATAACAAGTCCAATACCTCAAATGAAAGATAAACACCTTGTTCATCTACCCAGCATGTCAGATTTTTTAAATGTTTTACGGCGAAAACACACCACATATTTATATTAGACCACCACCGAAACGAAGACAAGATGCAGCCATTTTGTCCCAGAAAATATAAAATCAGGATTAGAAAATAAATCATTCACTAACCTTTTGAAAATCTTCATCAGATGACAGTAATAGGACATGTTACACAGTAATTTAAAAACAAATAATATGCCATTTATATCCATAAATGTCCATTTACATTGAATTCATGTTCAGAAAATACTGAAAAATATCTGCAGAATATATAGATAGCGCTGCAAGATAACGTAAATAGACATCATAAATTTTGACTAAATATACATGTTCTACATATAGTTAGAAAGATACACTGCTTCTTAATGCAATCGCTTTGTTACATTTCTTTTTAACGTTACAGAAATCGCTCACTATCCAATATTCTGAGACGGCGCTCAGACATAAGCAATATTTCTCCGTTATGTTGGAGTCAACAGAAACACACAATTTCAGCATAAATATTCCCTTACCTTTGATGGTCTTCGTTCAGAATGTACTGGAAGGGTTCATACTTACCCAAAACATAGTTTGGTTTCAAGTCTTGTGTCTTTGTATTAGCATCTGCTAACAATATCAGCTGAAATGCACCCAAAATGTCCTCTGGTCCCGAAAAGTTGAGCATCAAAACTTCAAAATTACATATTATATGTCGACTAAACAGGTCAAACTAAGTGCAGAATCAAGCTTTAGGATGTTCTAAACGTACAAAACAATTTTCAATTCAACCGGTCATTGTTAGTTCTCCTCCGGAGTGCTGGAACAAAGGAATGAATGTAACCAATTCGCGCCCTAACGCACAGGTATTTTCTCGCGACACGCACTCAATTCACTCCCATAGGGCCAAAACTCGCGGGATTTGAACGATTAGTGGAAGATATCTTATATATATATATCTTCTAGTGGAAGATATAGAAAGTGTCCCCAGATCCATAGCTGGTTGGGAAGGGTGGGGGCGATCACGTCAAAGTTGCCCCAACTTTCATGATCCCAAAACTAGTTTGGAAGAATGCCTGCCCTGTGGGTTCTGCTATACTTACAGACATAATTAAAACGGTTTTAGAAGCTTTAGAATGTTTTCTATCCAATAATAATTATTATATGCATATAGTAGCAATTTTGGACAGATTTTTTTTTCAGTTTACTATGGGCACGCAATTCCTCCAAAGGGGGCAGTATTCTCCCTAGCTGGACAATGTGGCGTTGGTGGATGGAGCGAGACATGATGTCCCAGATGTGCTCAATTGGATTCAGGTCTGGGGAACGGGCGGGCCAGTCCATAGCATCAGTGCCTTCCTCTTGCAGGAACTGCTAACACACTCCAGCCACATGAGCTCTAGCATTGTCTTGCATTAGGAGGAACCCAGGGCCAACCGCACCAGCATATGGTCTCACAAGGGGTCTAAGGATCACATCTCGGTCAGGCTACCACTGGCGAGCACATGGAGGCCCCCCAAAGAAATGCCACCCCACACCATGACTGATCCACCGCCAAACCGGTCATGCTGGAGGATGTTGCCGGCAGCAGAACGTTCTCCACGGCGTCTCCAGACTGTCACGTCTGTCACATGTGCTCAGTGTGAACCTGCTTTCATCTGTGAAGAGCACAGGGCGCCAGTGGCGAATTTGCCAATCTTGGTGTTCTCTGGCAAATGCCAAACGTCCTGCACGGTGTTGGGCTGTAAGCACAACCCCCACCTGTGGATGTCGGGCCCTCACACCACCCTCATGGAGTCTGCTTCTGAACGTTTGAGCAGACACATGCACATTTGTGGCCTGCTGGAGGTCATTTTGCAAGGCTCTGGCAGTGCTCCTCCTGCTCCTCCTTGCATAAAGGCGGAGGTAGCGGTCCTGCTGCTGGGTTGTTGCCCTCCTACGGCCTCCTCCACGTCTCCTGATGTACTGGCCTGTCTCCTGGTAGCGCCTCTATGCTCTGGACACTACGCTGACAGACACACCGAACCTTCTTGCCACAGCTCGCATTGATGTGCCATCCTGGATGAGCTGCACTACCTGAGCCACTTGTGTGGGTTATAGACTCCGTTTCATGCTACCACTAGAGTGAAAGCACCACCAGCATTCAAAAGTGACCAAAACATCAGCCAGGAAGCATAGGAACTGAGAAGTGGTCTGTAGTCACCACCTGCAGAACCACTCCTTTATTGGGGGTGTCTTGCTAATTGCCTATAATTTCCACCTGTCTATTCCATTTGCACAACAGCATGTGAAATTTATTGACAATCAGTGTTGCTTCCTAAGTGGACAGTTTGATTTCACAGAAGTGTGATTGACTTGGAGTTACATTGTGTTGTTTAAGTGTTCCCTTTATTTTTTTGAGCAGTGTATAAACATCGTTTGACATGTTTCTATGAACTTTACAGATACAATTTAGATTTTTTTTGTCTGCCTGTTTTGACTGCGTTTGAGCCTGTGGATTACTGAAGAAAACGCGCAAACAAAACAATATTTTTGGATATAAAGAGACTTTATCGAACAAAAGGAACATTTATTGAGTAAACGAATGTCTTCTGAGTGCCACCATATGAAAATCAAAGGTAAGAGATGAATTATATCTCTATTTCTGAGTTTTGTGACGCTTCTGCTTGGCTGGTTACGGTTTGCAATAATTTGTCAACTGTGCTATGTTCTCAAATAATTGCAAGGTATGATTTTGCCGTAAAGCATTTTTTAAATCTGACACCGTGGTTGGATTCACAAGATGTTAATCTTTAAACCTATGTAAAATATGTTTTGTTTTCTGAAATTTTATAATGAGTATTTCTGTATTTGGCGCTCTGCAATCTCACTGGATGTTGGCCAGATGCGATGCTAGCATCCCACATACCCTAGTTAACTAAGCATGTGGGGGATGAACGTTAATAAGGGGGATGAATACTTTTGCAAGGCTCACAAGGATTCCTATATCATTGCTAAGAAACATGAAAATTACTGCAGTTTCTACTGGTCATTGTTTTCAGGCTGGTTGTATTGGTGCTGACTAGTTACCCCAGAAGTTGTGGTTGAACAAATTATGCTTTATTACCAATGCAGTACTGTAAACACATCGTTCGTGGCTTGTTTGCAGACTTTTTTGTACAGCTTTGACAGTGCTACTGTATCTTTTTCGGCGAAAACCAACATCACCCACGACAGAGAACGGTTCATTGTCAAGGGCAATCAATTCCATTATCTTGGCTTTAATGGATTTCGTCTTTTGAGTTGTCTCGCTGAAATGACTGTTCGACTTGTTGACTGCTCAATCCACACAGCAGACATTGTGGCTAGGTTTGGAATGCTGTGTTGCACGTGTAGTGCAAAATTGTACGTGGCATCATTACGTCACCTACGTTATATAGGTATGCAAGTCAACTTTGACATCAGTTTTGCACATCGGCGTTAAAGTAGACATCGGCTGATTCCGGCGTTGGCATTTTTAGCTAATATCGTCCGATTCCAACATATTGTGCATCCCTAGTATGTATCCTTGGTTTAGCATTAAAATGGTATAATAACCTTTGGGTTAACAGAATAAAGATCCATGTTCATTCCATATGTGTCCTTTATATGGAAAGGTGTGGTCATCATCCAAGGTCATTATCCACTGTTGAGCGATATGGTCTCTTCTCCATTGGTCAGTTGCTCAGGATGGGCCGAGTCTATTGTACAGGGGTCACCTCAATTGCTGCTTCGCTCATATCCTCATCTCATATCAGAATCATTAAATGCTAATGTAAGTGGAGCACTGAGAGAGAGTTGGAGAAAGAGAGAGGGTACTGAGAGATTATTCCACTAACAGTGAGACTGTTACTGTTTCAGCGGCACCGCCTTCGGAGGAGTTAAAAAAAAAAAAATCACCTTTATTTTTTTTATTTTATGAATTTTTACCCCTTTTTCTCCCCAATTTCGTAGTATCCAATTGTTGTAGTAGCTACTATCTTGTCTCATTGCTACAACTCCCGTACGGGCTCGGGAGAGACGAAGGTTGAAAGTCATGTGTCCTCCGATACACAACCAACCAAGCCGCTGCTTCTTTAACACAGCGCACATCCAACCCGGAAGCCAGCCGCACCAATGCGCCGGAGGAAACACCGTGCACCTGGCCACCTTGGCTAGCGTACACTGCGCCCAGCCCGCCACAGGAGTCGCTGGTGCGCGATGAGACAAGGACACCCCTACCGACCAAGCCCTCCCTAACCCGGGCGACGCTAGGCCAATTGTGCGTCGCCCCACGGACCTCCCGGTCGCAGCCGGTTACGACAGAGCCTGGGCGCGAACCCAGGACTCTGATGGCACAGCTGGCGCTGCAGTACAGCGCCCTTAACCACTGCGCCACCTGGGAGGCCAAAATCACCTTTATTTAACCAGGTAGGCCAGTTGAGACCAAGTTCTCATTTACAACTGCGTCCTGGCCAAGATAAAGCAAAGCAGTACGACAATGTCACGATCTCTACCGAAGGTGGCTCCCCTTCCTGTTCAGGTGGCGCTCGGCGGTCGTCGTCACCGGCCTACTAGCTGCCACTGATCCCTTTTCCCCCTTTTCTGTTTATTAGTTGCACCTGTGTTTAGTTTAGGCTAATTGGTTGGGCTTTATTTACCAGCCGTCCTGCCTGCTGGTAGTTCGGGATTATTTATGTGTACGTGTGTACACGGCTGTAGGTCACGGTTGTCCGAAGGTTTGTATTTTGCTGGACTGTTTAAGTTCCCCGTGTTAGGGGCAATTGTTTGGGTTGGCGTCTGTTTACCGTTGTGGTGCATTAAAAGTAACGCTACCCTGAACTCTCTGCTTCCAGCGCCTGACTTCTTCCTCCACTACACCCCGGGCGTTACAGACACAAACAACAACACAGAGTTAAACATGGAATAAAGACATGTACAGTCAATAACACAATAGAAAAAGTATATATACAGTGTGTGCAAATGGCGTAAGGAGGTAAGGCAATAAATAGGCCATAGTAGTGAAGTAATTACAATTTAGCAAATGAACGCTGGAGTGATAGATGTGCAGATGATGAAATACTGGTGTGCAAAAGAGCAAAAAAAGTAAATAAAAACAATATGGGGATGAGGTAGGAAGTTAGATAGGCTATTTACAGATGGGCTGTGTACAGGTGGAGCTTTGCTTTACCAAGCAAAGACTTATAGATGACCATGTAGCCAGTGGGTCTGGCGATGAATATGTAGCGAGCACCAGCCGACGAGAGCATACAGGTCGCAGTGGTGGGTGGTATATGGGGCTTTGGTGACAAAACGGATGGCACTGTGATAGACTGCATCCAGTTTGCTGAGTAGAGTTGTAGGCTATTTTGTAAATGACATCGCCGAAGTCGAGGATCGGTAGGATAGTCAGTTTCACGAGGGTATGTTTGGCAGCATGAGTGTATCAGCATTTGTTCTAGATTTCATTTTGGAGATGTTTAATTTGAGTCATTAAGTAGAGTTTACAATCTAGCCAGACACCTAGGTATTTGTCCACATATTCTAAGTCAGAACCATCCAGAGTAATGATGCTAGTCGGGCGGGCGGGTGCGGAATGCGATAGGTGGAAGAGCATGCATTTAGTTTTACTACCGTTTAAGAGCAGTTGGAGGCCACGGTAGGAGTGTTGTATGACATTGAAGCTCGTTTGGAGGTTAGTTAACACAGTGTCCAAAGAAGGGCCAGATGTATACAGAATGGTGTCGTCTGCATAGAGGTGGATCAAGGATTCACCCGCAGCAAGAACGACATCGTTGATGTGTACAGAGAAAAGAGTCGGCCCGAGAATTGAACAGTGTGGCACCCCCATAGAGACTGCCAGAGGTCCGGACAACAGGCCATCCAATTTGACACACTGAAATCTATCTGAGAAGTAGTTGGTGAACCAGGCGAGGCAATCATTTGAGAAACCAAGGCTGTTGAGTCTGCCGATAAGAATACAGTGATTGACAGAGTCAAAAGCCTTGGCCAGATCGATGAATAAGGCTGCACAGTACTGTCTTTTATCGATGGCGGTTATGATATTGTTTAGTACCTTGAGAGTGGCTGAGGTGCACCTGTGACCAGCTCGGAAACTGGATTGCAAATCGCAGAAGGTACGGTTGGATTCGAAATGGTCAGTGTTCTATTTGTTGACTTGACTTTTGAAGACCTTAGAAAGGCAGGGCAGGATGGATATAGGCCTGAAACAGTTTGGGTCTAGAGTGTCACCCCCTTTGAAGAGGGGGCAGCATTAGGAATCTCGGATGTTACGAAAGAGGTTGAAAAGACTGGTAATAGGGGTTGCAAAAATGGCGGCAGATAATTTTAGAAAGAGAGGGTCCAGATTTTCTAGCCCAGCTGATTTGTACGGTTCCAGGTTTTGCAGCTCTTTCAGAACATCTGCTATCTGGATTTGGGTGAAGGAGAAGCTGGGGAGGCTTGGACAAGTACGTAGCTGCGGGGTTGCGAAGCTGTCGGTTGGGGTAGCCAGGAGGAAAGCATGGCCAGCCATAGAGAAATGCTTATTGAAATTCTTGATGGTTACAATGTTTCCTAGCATCAGTGCAGTGGGCAGCTGGGAGGAGGTGCTCTTATTCTCCATGGACTTTACAGTGCCCCAAAACTTTTTGAAGTTAGAGCTACAGGATGCAAATTTCTGTTTCAAAAAGCTCGCCTTTGCTTTCCTTACTGACTGCGTGTATTGGTTCCTGACTTCCCTGAAAAGTTGCATATCGAGGGGACTATTTGATGCTATTTGACGTCCTCCAAACACGACGAGTTGAGGTTTTACCAAAAAGTTATATTTTGCTTTCATCTGACCATATGACATTCTCCCAAACTTCTCTCATTAAAAATCCTACAATGTGATTTTCTGGATTTTTTTTCTCATTTTATCCATCATAGTTTAAGTGTACCTCTCATCTTTCACCTCTCACCTCTCTACTGAAAAAAATAATATATATATACACACACATTTATATATATATACAGTGGGGAGAACAAGTATTTGATACACTGCCGATTTTGCAGGTTTTCCTGCTTACAAAGCATGCAGAGGACTGATATTTTTATCATAGGTACACTTCAACTGTGAGCGACGGAATCTTAAACAAAAATCCAGAAAATCACATTGTATGATTTTTAAGTAATTAATTTGCATTTTATTGCATGACATAAGTATTTGATTGTGGAGGTCAGGTCTTCTCATGCAACAATCCATCACTCTACTTATTTGGCAAATAGCCCTTACACAGCCTGGAGGTGTGTTTTGGGTCATTGTCCTGTTGAAAAACAAATGATAGTCCCACTAAGCGCAAACCAGATGGGATGGCGTATCGCTGCAGAATGCTGTAGTCACCATGCTGGTTAAGTGTGCCTTGAATTCTAAATAAATCACAGACAGCGTCACCAGCAATTCAACCCCACACCATCACACCTCCTCCTCCATGCTTCACGGTGGGAACCACGCATGCAGAGATCATCCGTTCACCTAGTCTGCATCTCACAAACACACAAAGGTTGGAACCAAAAATCAAACATTTGGGCTCATCAGACCAAAGGACAGATTTCCACCGGTCTAATGTCCATCGCTCGTGTTAAATGGCCCAAGCAAGTCTCTTCTTATTACTGGTGTAATTTAGTAGTGGTTTCTTTGCAACAATTTGACCCTGAAGGCTTAATTCAATGTCCTCTGAACAGTTGATGTGTCTGTTACTTGAACTCTGTGAAGCATTTATCTGGGTTGCAATCTCAAGTGCAGTTAACTCTAATGAATGTATCCTCTGCAGCAGAGGTAACTCAAAGTTATTGACATTTTCTGGATTGACTGACCTTTATGTCTTAAAGTAATGATGGACTATCTTTTCTCTTTGCTTATTATTTGAGCTTTTCTTGCCATAATATGGACTTGGTATTTTACCAAATAGGGCTATCTTATGTATACCCAACTGCCTTGTCACAACACAACTGATTGGTTCAAACGCATTAAGGAAAGAAATTCCACAAATTAACTTTTAACAAGGCACACCTGTTATTTGAAATGTATTCCAGGTGACTACCTCATGAAGCTTGTTGAGAGAATGCCAATAATGCCAATAAAGCAAAGGGTTGGAGGCAAAGGGTGGGAACTTAAATATAAAATATATTTTGATTTGATTTACACTTTTGTGGTTACTACATGATTCCATATGCGTTATTTAATAGTTTTATTGTCTTCACCAATATATATTGTTGTAATTGTCACTCAAATATCAAATTCATACACTTTAGACATGGCGAAATGTTTATTTAAAAACTGCAACATTTTCTTTGCACCCCATGACAAAATGTGTGTAATTGCAGGAAATAAGCTTTCAACCTGCAAAATGCTCTCCACCAACAAGAGGGATGTGAACAGTTCACATACAGCAAGTTTGGCTGTTGAATGGCATCCTGACATGTGGCTGGCGTGCATTGCCTTCTGTCTCTAGTTACTTCCGCAAGGGAAGACTGATGGTGGAATGGGCCTATCAAGGACAATTCTGGGAGATTCAGGATGGTATTGACATTGGAGAGGTGTAATTCCTGTGACATGTGTAAGTGGACCCAGCCCCCAAAGTGAATTTTTACACTGTATGCAAGGATTTCCTTTGTGTGTTTTAGGATTGCTGCATTATCTCATCAACTCCCTCGTCACATCTCTCGGTAGCAGAGATTTTTTGTCTTTAGAATGTTGATTCTAGAGCTTGCTGTGTTTTCTTCTGGGAAAACTGAATTGCGACGCAGTAAACTAGCAATGAACATACTTGATAACACTGAAGTCCCAGAGGACAGAACACAAAATAGAGCAGTTGCAGTCATAACTTCGAGCATGTGAAATCTAGCATGATCTGGCTAGACAGCTGAACTCTTTATGCTGGAAAGACTCAGTTATTTTTATTAAAACAAAACCGCAATTCATTAAATACGAAAACCAAACTTGTTTTTCAAACTGCCTGCTACGATTTCAAAGTCAATGTTGGCAACCTTCCGTCCCTTCTCTGGATCCAGCGGGGTTTCTCCATTTGTCGGAAGCCTGAACCAGGCGCTGGGAGCAACAGGCCCGTCCATGAAGTGTTCTCCAAATCCTGTGAAGCGTGAGAGTGGGCTGATTTCCTCATCCTTCTCGCCAGCTGTGATTTTGGGCAGCTCCATGGTAAGAATTGTGACCACCAACGTTAGTTAGCAAGGCTAGGGGTTAGACTGAAGTTTAGGAGTTAGGTTAAGGTTAGGGAAGGGTTAGCTAACATGCTAAGTAGTTGCAAAGTAGCTAAAAAGTAGTAAATATGTAAAGTTGCTAATTATCTAAAATCTAAAAGTTGTCCGTGATGAGATTCGATATATGCTCACCCATCCACCCCCTTTAGTTTTTGCCTTGTGTTATGTTCCCCAACAACAAAACCCCAAATGTCTCTCAAACAGAAGAGGGAACGAAACAAGAGACACTGACAACAACCAAAACGAAACAGGTGGGGTTTCAGGAGGGGTTCTAAAAGACACCTTTCATTGAAAATTGCATAGCAACAACTGCGTCCTAAAAGACACCCACCATGAGCGCCCACAACATTTTCCCACTAAGAGGCAAACAATGACAAACCAACACCAAACTTAATGACAGGAAGCAAACCAAAATGGTGATGCAAAATGAAAACAGGGAAGATCAGTTTGTTTGTCGTGTGAACCCCCCACACAATGTTTGAGCTAAGGGGGTGTGTCCCAATATCTAACAATTTAACCAGTTTTGCAGTAAAATCCATTTCATATATGGGAGACCTTAGAGATACGGAAATACATGTTGGTGCTTTGTAGTACCTCGGATAAGGGTATCTCAAAAACAAAAACCCTTTTTGAGGATTACCCACAAGCCTACAAAGCCAGCTAGGTAAAACCATTCAATCCACTTGCCTCTCTGATCATCTGTGCCTGAAAACAAATTACCCATCATTCACGGTGTGTCCACACACTCTCTGGTGATGGTCCTTGTTTGGGCAGGTGTGTTTCTGTATGTTTGCCTTCTCCTTTGGCCTTCAAAGTGCCAGAGCTTAACACACTGGGCCAAGGGAGTGGTTCATAGGTTTGCTCAGTGTCTTTGTCTACCCCAAACTCTTTCATTCTACTCCCTGATTACTTTTCTTTAGGCTCCCCTGGCTTCTATTTACCTAGGTTTCTAGGTTAAAAGGTGAAAAAGGGTCCAAGCCCAAAGATAGATTTGGCTGAGTAACTTTCTGACTCAAAGACCAGGACACGTTATCATTTTTGGCCTCTCTGGATAGGTCTTCCTCTTTGTCATCGGACAAGGGATTAATTCATTATCATTAGACCATCTAAATTCAGCTATGTAAACCCAAACAAGGGAGCCTTTCTCTCTGTCAGTGGGCACATGGACACTGAGGGGTTCAAGGCAGCATCCTTCAACAGAAACCAGATGCTGCCACTCTCCCTCTCCTGGGGTCTCATTTATAAATGTTGCTTACATTTGATACAAAATGCACTCCTGTCATACAACAATACTGTAGCCTACCCATACTGTCAAATGTTTATATAAGCTACCGGTCTATTTATGGTGTTGGCAGAATGTTTTAATCTTTAGCAGTAATTTATGCTGTATGTGGAAAATGACTCTCCGTTTCTGAAAGAGAAAACAATGGCAAATTGTTGTGGACCTGTCAGCAGAACATTTTGAATTCAACAATGTTTTGCATCGACTTTTCCACCAACCTAAATATGATGGACTGCTCGCAAATTCTGACACATTGTCTAAGGCAGGCTAGCAAAACAAATAAAATACAGTACTTACAGTAGCTTACTTATGTACTACTTCAATGTAAAACATCAACTGTTAAATTTGACTGTATCCTGTTGTTATAAACCACACTGCTATGATATTGTAAACATTGAAATACATAAAGCCTACCTATTTGCTAGGCTACTAGGTCCAATTAAATGAGAGATGCACATGAACATTTGTTGCATGGCTCCTTCGGGAATATGAACCCATCACGGCCAGACAAGGTGAGGAATTCATTCTGTAATGGTTATGAAAAAGGAAAAAGATGTCTAAGAATTTCATATAAAAAAAACTACATATTTTCGCTCTTCTAACAAATGGCTGCATTCTTCTTAATATGTTTTCACGTTTGTTTCTTTTTTAAGAATAAGTTTTTCATCATATCCCCCATTTTCTCAAAATACTTACTTGCCAGCTTGCAATGCAATATTTCAACAACTAGCAGATGTGCGTATGCGTGGTCTAAAAGAGGTTGCAGGAAAGTGTTTTTTATAATGCCAACGTTAGTAAGAGAAGTGCCAAACTCTTATTTTAGGGCATATTTTATACATGCGCATGTTTTATAAATGAGGTCCCTGCAAAATTGTACACAACATCCCCCATCAGCATGCCGTAGACACCCCTGGCATTAGAGCTACAACACCCCACACCAGGGGTCTGATTTCTAAACATTGGGCACATTTCACAATAAAGTTACCCGTGCGCCATTTCTGAAAAGTCTGCACATGTATAAAAATATTGAGATCGATAAACATGGAGCTTGTCATACATACACGTTTCCCATTATAAATCAGACCTGTCTTAAAACTGTGTGCTCGTGAACGAGCATTAATACTGTTAGGGTTGCGTCAATTCGAATCTGGTATCAGAACAAGTTATAACACTGAGTCAATGATTGTACTCTATGTACTTTTATTAGCTAAGCAATAAATGGCAAATGCAACTTTCGTATATACAGGCTCGCTGTAGTACCATGCAGGGCAGAACAGGGAACTGACAGGATGTACGTAAACAGCTGTTCTTATACTGTGATAGACAGTTCCAACCCGTCTGTTGGCCTATCACAGTAGAGGCTGAGCGTGGTTTAGACTTGCTCAGCCTATCGCAACTGCTCAGGCTGGTCCCTGCCTCTTGGCGCTTCTTGGAGTCCTCCCTCAGTCGATGTATAGATTCTTACTGTTCTGGTATCGCAGCCTAGTTATAACAGTTGCTCAGTTCCTGCTATTGTGTTGTTCAGTATTTTTCCATCTCAGTTAAACCTTGTGATGACCACCCCTCCCTATACCTGATTAACCACAACTTTGTAAGATACAGCAAGTCACACCATCTGCTGGGCTGTTATCTACAGTTTTGCAACATGCAGGTCACACCATGTTACTCAGTTCTTGTCACACACACAAACAGGCAAGTAGATGTAGCAAGCAGTTGTTTAATCTCATGATGATGCTCAAGTGCACAAATGCAGATACCTCACACAGCCAACATCGATATTGTGGGAATCTGTGTTTTTACATTATAGCCATTACCATATATATGATTAAATATTATCTGATGTTGGCTGTGTGAGGTATCTGCATTGTTCATACAATTTATTTGCTGAAAATAAATGCAGTTGACAGTAAGAGGTCGTTTCTTTTTTTTGCTGAGTTTAGTTAGCTAATTTGATGTATTTATCTTTTTAACTCCAAATGCATTTGTAATGTCGGTAGGTAAGTTAGCTAGCAGCCATGGAAGAGGGTGAAAGGATTAGCTAGCACTTCCAGTTGTCAGAGAAGAGAGTAGGCTACTCTGGATAGGGCAGGTTACTTTGTGAGAGGACATTATGAAGCTATTCTCCCTTTCCAGGCCCTAAAAACTGAGGACAGAGAGATATAGCAACATAATATTCAAGGCTGTCTAACTTCAGTATACTACAGCCTGATATTTATGATGTTTTCTGTCCTCAGTAGGCTGGACACAATGGGCTCCATTGCTTCCGCCATGGAACCCAGTTTCATAATATTACTTTATGTCCCAGCTGTTTGCCATAGTTTTGAAGTAATTGTGAAAAACAGGCATTATTTTAGGGCATTTTTCACCCTGTCAGCTTCTTTTAGTTCTATTGAGCACCAACTCACCTTACGAACCTTCTATTCCCAGCCCATTGTTCTGCGTCACAATGCCAGTTTAGCTATTGCTGGCAAGAGACCGTACCGCGTTAACCTTATAATCGTACTTCAGTTAACTTAATATTATCAAAGTTACGGATACTTGGTGAGCAAGCTCAATGTGTGCATGGGTACATGTTGTGGTGACCAACAGTGCTAGCGATGGCTGGCACATAGCCATCAAACGTTAAACATTTTCTCAGAAAAGGTGTAAAACCTAAACATATCATGTTCATGTCCTCTTTTTCAAGATGTGGCCGATTTTAAACAGCCAGAATACATTTTTTTATTAAGAAATAACCTTTTGTTGTTTCTAAATGGCTACTGGGTAATTGTATGAGCACAAAAAATATATATATATTAAAAATTGTATGAGCGAATGCTGCGCAGGTTCACTGAGTTGCGAAGTAAATGGATAGATTTAGCTCAGTGATTTGTAGATCTGATGCAGTTGCAAACTCAGATTGTGAGCCTAGTAAGTGTTGTGAATAAGGAATGTAGTACCCACAGATGGCCACACTGCCCTCCCAAGCAAAAAGGCAGTAACTGCTAATTTGGTCAAAAATGAGTTAGTTCATTTTTGCTACATTAAAGACATGCTTAATCATGTGGACAAGTATCCTGCCTCTTTTGTATTGTGTTTTGGAGAAAATGGGGGATCATATTAGCAGTAACTGCAAAAAGTTACTGTGATACCAAGGTAAATGGCAGTATCTGAATTTGCTGCAGTTAATGCGTTTTACCTTGGTATCATATCATTTCATTCTCATAGTGATGCAATCGAACCTGTATAACACTGACTGAGAGCTACAAACACATACATTGCTAATCTAGGGAGACAACATCATTGCACAGCATTCACAGGGGAAAAGGATGGTTGAACTTCAGAACTTCTTCTGAAACGTCAACATCCAGACACCGGTAAAAACTAGCGAGCTAAGTAGATCTGAGTTGGAAATTAATTATCTAGCATGGTAAGCTAGCTAAAGAGCCTAGACAAGCAATGCTACAAGCTCTCCTAAGAGGAGATCTGCAATTGATACTAATTTCAAACTATTAGCCATATAATGAATTATATTCAGACATTTCATCTGATGGTTTCTTTTAATCAGTACACCATACACACAATGTTTAGCCAGTGACAGCCACCTAGCTAAAACTGACGTGCCCCTACCAAAACCTACCTACCTAGCTAGCATTAGCATGAAGCAATAGATTTTTGCTACATGCTCCCATAAGAGGCGATCAGCAGTCTATACTGGCTTCAATCAATTATAACTAGAATTAATATAATCCCTATAATTGTATTCTGACATTCCATGGGTTATTTGAATCGGTAATCTTACACCACACACACACACACACACACACACACACACACAATCTCTAGCCAGCTAACGGTCAGTTGGACGTGCACCCCATACTGAATTGTCAAATGCCACGCACACTCATTTTCCAGTTGAGCACAGACACAGCATTGCTAGCTCAATAATAATATATCTACTCACATGTATAGGGTTTCTGGTTTCTTATATATTCCAGTATTGTGTGACTGTCCCGGTAAGGAAAGTTAAAATCCCAAATTGTATCCATCACCTTTGTTGGTGGCGTATGTAATTAGTACAACAAGCTCTGGCATGCCAAATCTGTGCTCAATGTGTCTGCATCAGTGCCATTGTTAGCAGTTGATGTTACTCTTCAATAACACAGACCCCAAAGCAAATCAGGGGGAGACAAATAGGTTTATTCAAAGAGGAGATGTTATGCTGAGAGGTATGTTCATTCTCCCCTGTCCTCAGTGATTCTCTCCACAGAACAAAGGGACAGGATGTACTTTATATACCAGCCCCAGCCTGTGGTTGACCAATTAGAATTCCTTGCAATAAAACTTATACTTAAAATGTATTTTTAGAAAACATGAAAAAATTCACAGTATAAAAACATTAGCAGTAAGCATAAAATAATTACATTAAACACCTTGCATTTCTATAAAACACAAAGGCATATTTTACTTGCCGCTGCAATAATAAATAGATTTCACACAAAATTATATAAAAGAGGTATTAACAGGTTTGATCTCTCACATCTGAGAGAGCATGGTTCGTTACAGCACCGAGGACAGTTACTACAGGCACATTGACCATAATCATGTGGCTTGGTTTGATGATGACCCCTATGATTCCCACCACATTCTTGTGATCACCACTGACACCCATCTCCAAAAGCACACATTGATGTATCTTATGATATCCCCATATTAATAACTTCCCGTGCTATTTTAGAAATACCTTGAAATGGAAAAGCAATCGCAAATAATCTCTCCATTTCTGCAATCACATGTTTATGATGGTGTGAAAAAGGAGTTTACAGAATGTTTACAGGAGTTTACAAAAAGGAGTTTACAGAATGTCAAGGGGTACAACATATCCCAAATAACACGACCCTTGCCACAACTTTGGTAACCAGGGATAGGCATAGGAGCCACAGATAAAGTAAGTCCCAATAGGAACTATCATAACATTATTGATGCATAAAAAGTCATAATGCCATTACTGAAAGTCAATTCAGCAGACATTCCGCAACCATAGTCCCGTCACAGGCAGATAGGTCTGTTGTCTGATCACACTTACTCTATCCTACTTTGACAAACTCGTCCTGGTGCAGTTGAGACAAGTTCCCGAGAGAGTGACCTATTACAACATAACAACCCAACAGGGGCATGAGTAATAACTAGGTAAGGTGGTCGCTGATTTGTGTCATTGGTAATTTCAAACGAAGGACTTCAGGATGTCAGCTCCACCCCCAACTCGGCCATATGTTTTTGAATGGAAACACATCCAGGAGTATCAGGCCTCCTCCAGCACCTACAGTGGCTTGCAAAAGTATTCACCAACTTGGCATTTTCCCTATTTTGTTGCCTTACAACCTGGAATTAAAATATATTTTGGGGGTTTGTATGATTTGATTTCCACAACATGCCTACCACTTTGAAGATGCAAAATATTTTTGTTGTGAAACTAACAAGAAAAAAGTCAAAAACTGAAAACTTGAGCGTGTGTCACGTTCTGACCTTAGTTCCTTTGTTTTGTTTTTGTTTTAGTATGGTCAGGGTTGTGAGTTGGGGTGGGCAGTCTGTTTGTGTTTCTATGTTGATTTTTTTTAAGTTTGGCCTGGTATGGATCTCAATCAGAGGCAGGTGTCGTTAGTTGTCTCTGATTGAGAATCATACTTAGGTAGCCTTTTTCCACCTGTGTTTCGTGGGTGTTTATTTTCTGTTTATTTTCTGTTTGTGGTTCATCACTAGACTGTTTCGTTTGTTCGTTCTTCCTAGTTGTTATTTTGTTTAGTGTTCAGTTTTGTATTAAAAATCATAAACACTCACCACGCTGCACCTTGGTCCTCACCTTATTCCACCAACGACGGCCGTTACAGAAACACCCACCACCAAAGGACCAAGCAGCGTGGTAACGGGCAGCAGCAGCAGCGATCGCAGGACTCCTGGACATGGGAGGAGATTCTGGACGATAAGGGACCCTGGGCACAAGCTGGAGAATATCGTCGCTCCAAGGCTAAGCTGGAGGCAGCGAAAGCCAAGAGGCGGTGGTATGAGGAGGCAGCATGGCGTTGTGGTTGGAAGCCCGAGAGGCAGCCCCAAACATTTCTTGGGGGGGGGGCTCAGCGCATCTGGTCTCCAGTGCGTCTCCTCGGGTCAGTGTACATGGCACCAGCTCTACGCATGGTGTCCCCGGTTCGCCAGCACAGCACAGTGCGGGCTAATCCACCTCGCCGCACCGGCCGGGCTACGGGGAGCATTCAGCCAGGTAGGGTTGGGCAGGCTCGGTGCTCGAGACCTCCAGTGCGCCTCCACGGTCCGGTCTATTCGGTGCCGCCTCCACGCATCAGCCCTCCGGTGGCAGCCCCCCGCACCAGGCTGTCTCTCCGTCTCCTTCCTACAGGTGCTCCCGCCTGTCCAGTGCTGTCAGAGTCTTCCTCCTGCCCAGCGCTGTCAGAGTCTCCCGTCTGTCCTGAGCTTCCAGAGTCTCCCGTCTGTCCTGAGCTGCCAGCATCTCCCGTCTGTCCTGAGCTGCCAAAGTCTCCCGTCTGTCTTGAGCTGCCAGAGTCTCGTCTGTCCAGAGCTGTCAGAGTCGCCCGTCTGACCTGAGCTGCCAGAGTCGCCCGTCTGTCCTGAGCTGCCAGAGTCACCCGTCTGTCCTGAGCTGCCAGAGTCACCCGTCTGTCCTGAGCTGCCAGAGTCACCCGTCTGTCCTGAGCTGCCAGAGTCGTCCGCTTGTCCTGAGCTGCCACAGTCGTCCGCTTGTCCTGAGCTGCCAGAGTCGTCCGCCAGTCAGGAGCTGCCAGAGTCGTCCGCCAGTCAGGAGCTGCCAGAGACGCCGGTCAGCCAGGAGCTGCCAGAGCTGTCAGTCAGCCAGGAGCTGCCAGAGCCGTCAGTCAGCCAGGAGCTGCCAGAACCGTCAGTCAGCCAGGAGCTGCCAGAGCCGTCAGTCAGCCAGGAGCTGCCAGAACCGTCAGTCAGCCAGGAGCTGCCAGAACCGTCAGTCGGGGCTGGTGCCATGTACACCGCCCCGAGGAGACTCACTGGAGACCAGATGCGCTGAGCCGACGACGGCCGTTACAGCGTGCGTGACGACTAACCCCCCCCTCCAAAGTCATTACTTTGTAGAGCCACCTTTTGCAGCAATTACAGCTGCAAGTCTCTTGGGGTATGTCTCTATAAGCTTGGCACATCTAGCCACTTGGAACTTTTACCAATTCTTTAATGCAAAACTGTTCCAGGTCCTTCAAGTTGGATGGGTTTCCTTGGGGTACAAAAATATTGAAGTCATAACACAGATTCTCAATTGGATTGAGGTCTGGGATTTGACTAAGCCATTCATTCCAAGACATTTAAATGTTTCCCCTTAAACCACTCAAGTGTTGCTTTAGCAGTACGCACCGGGTCATTGTCCTGCTGGAAGGGGATCCTCCATCCCAGTCTCAAATCTCTGGAAGACAAACAGGTTTCACTCAAGAATTTCCCTGTATTTAGCGCCATCCATCATTCCTTCAATTTTGACCAGTTTCCCAGTCCCTGCCGATGAAAAACATCCTAACAGCATGATGCTGCCAACCCCATGCGTCACTCTGGAGATGGTGTTCTCAGGGTGATGAGAGGTGTTGGGTTTGCGCCAGACATAGCGTTTTCCTTGATGGCCTTGTGGCAAACACCAAACATGTTTGCTTATTTTTTTCTTTGAGCAATGGCTTTTTTTCTGGCCACTAACCAGTTAAGCCCAGCTCTGTGGCGTGTACGGCTTAAAGTGGTCCTATTGACAGATACTCCAATCTCCGCTGTGGAGCTTAGCAGCTCCTTCAGGGATATCTTTGGTCTCTTTGGTGCCTCTCTGATTAATGCCCTCCTTGCCTGGTCCGTGTGTTTCTGTGGGCGGTCCTCTCTTGTCCGGGTTTGCTGTGGTGCCATATTCTTTCAATTTTTTAATAATGAATTTAATGGTGCTCCGTGGGATGTTCAAAGTTTCAGAATATTTTTTTAGAACCAAAGCCTGATCTGTACTTCTCGACAACTTTGACCCTGACCTGTTTGGAGAGCTCCTTGGTCTTCATGATGCCGCTTACTTGGTGGTGCCCTTTGCTTAATGGTGTTGCAGATATTGGGGCCGTTCAGAACAGGTGTATATACCTTCAAACTCAGTGCCTCTTCGCTTGACATCATGGGAAAATCCAAAGAAATCAGCAAAGACCTCCGAAAAAAAATTGTAGAGTTCCACAAGTCTGGTTTATCCTTGGGAACACTTTCCAAATGCCTGAAGGTACCACGTTCATCTGTTTAAACAATAGTACGCAAGTATAAACACCATGGGACGACGCAGCCGTCATAGCGCTCAGGAAGGAGACATGTTCTGTCTCCTAGATATGAACATACGTTGGTGCGAATCAATCCCCGAACAACAGCAAAGGACCTTGTGAAGATACTGGAGAAAACAGGTACAAAACTATCTTTATCCACAGTAAAACACGTCTGATATCGACATAACCTGAAAGGCCACTCAGCAAGGAAGAAGCAACTGCTCCAAAACCACCATAAAAAAGCAAGATTACGGTTTGCAACTGCACATGGTGACAAAGATCATACTTTTTGGAGAAACGTCCTTTGGTCTGATGACACGACCATCGTTATGTTTGGAGGAAGAAGGGGGAGGCTTGCAAGCTGAAGAACACCATCTCAACCGTGAAGCACGTTGTGGCGGTGCTTTGCTGAAGGAGAGACTTTGTGAATTGTGAAAAACTGAGTTAAAATGCATTTGGCGAAGGTGTATGTAAACTTCTGAATTCAACTGTACTTTACACGTTATGTTGGCTGACAATTTTTTAGCTACACTGTCCTTACGAACAACTTTGTGTGCTTTCTTAAATTCGCTCTGGCTATCTACTCCGATTTCTGAGCACTCTCGTCTGACTGTACCAGAGCGCAAAATAATGAATTTACAAGCGCTCAACACCGGTCAAATGGTCAGAGTGGTCTCATTTGTGTCTGGAAGTAGCTAGCAAGCTAGCCAACGTTAGCTTGGGTGCTTGACTGCCGTTGTAAGGTCCGAACGCTCAAATCAAGTCTACTCCTTGGGCCAAACGTCCAGTGTGCGCTCCGAGAGCGAAACGGTCTGAATTTGCCCAGAGGGTTTTTTCATTTTTCAGTACCAGTCAGATGTCTCTTTATTTTTACTATATTGTAGAATAATAGTGAAGACATCACAACTTTGAAATCTGTTAAGAACAAATTCTTAATTACAAGGACAGCCTACTCCTTCCTCCCCGTTGGGAAATTGAACCCCCCCAGTGCTGTACTGCCAACCATCACTTTGTACACCACAATATTTTCCATTCCATCCTAACAGAAACCCAGGGGGTTTTTAGTTTTTCAAGGAATTGAAACACCATAATATTATTCAAATTAATTAAGTAAGGGAATACCCCCCTGAAATGGAAAAAAATGAATGGCAAAACATTGGCATTGGACAAACCATGTACACGGTGTCCAATACCACCCAATGTGGCATTGATTCGTGTAAAGTTGATTGCAAATGCCATATGGCAAGTGCCAGTTGTAACACTTCAAAAATCCAACAGGTGGCGAGTGCACACCACCTGGGTTTTTCATATTGAAAATGCAACCCAAGTCAACATCCAAAAGCAAAATTTTGAAAAAAAGATTTTTTGTCAAAAACTTATCACCCCTTAAAAAAGGGCTTTCTGGACCGTTTTTCGAAAAAAAATTTGTCAATTACACATGTGTAAGAACTGTAAGAATATACTTTTGTCCAATTTTATTATCAATGTTTTATTTTTTATTACTTGCACATAAGGCATATGTTTTGTCCATTTGTAATATCATTTCATAGGAAGTCAAAAGTAAAAAATGTCTCAATTTTGTAAAAAACTTCACACACCCTTAAAAAAGTGCTTTCTGGACAGTTTTTCAAAATTGTTTCGATTTTAAGTCAATTAATCATGTGTAAGAACTGTATGAATATACTTTTGTAAAATGTTATTATCATAATTTTATTTTATGTTTTACTTGTGCATAAGGAATATGATTTGTGCATTTGCAATATGATTTCATAGGAAGTCAAAAGTCAAAAGTCA